>NW_015373925.1:3899-439432 GCF_001272555.1 Dufourea novaeangliae
GATCAACATTTATCATCAATTTTAAAAATTGCATCAGCTCAATATATTCAACCAAATTTTGATGACTTGCTTTGTGAAAAACGATGTCAAATATCTTCTCAAAAGTAATATTAAACTGTGATTTTGTTTATTTCTTATTATAACTTTTTTTTTTGTTTTCTATGAAAAATATAAAATATTTATAGTTTAAGTTTAAAAAATAACATGAAATATAAAATGTCTATGTATGTATTGTATATTATATAATATACAAAAAAATGTAAAATATTTTTTTAGTTTAAAAAATGACATGAAATATGAAACGACTATGTATGTATAATATACAATACATTGAGCTTGATATTGAGTTTAATAAATACATAATACATAATATAATCATTCTAAACATCGTATTTTATTAATTTTTTGAACATTGAAAACATACGGCCCCCAACTTAATACAAAATAGATCACGTGGCCCGTAATTTCATATGAGTTTGACATGCCTGCCCTATATGTATATATGTTCACCTCGAGAATGAAAAAAAAACTTTAAATGCAATTTTCTCAAAACGTGATTTTTTTCACAGGTGCCACGATAAAAAAGTTTCATTATAGACCAATTTTAAAAATTCTTGCGACATTTTATTCATAATTCACGTCGTTATCGTGTTACCTACGGAGATTAACGTTGGCTCACTCAATTTTTTTTGGACAAATTTATGCGTGAAAATATCCGTTTTTGTGCAATATTCTGTTTAAACACGTGCCAATGATTGCCGGATTGGTTTCTTGAATTAAGAACAAGTAAGGGGTTGGGCATTAATATATACTTTTCTGATAGCGCCTGTCAAGACGTTTAATTTCTACAGTAGTTTGAGTTATTGTTCTGAGATATTACACTTATCTTTTTCTCAAATTAGGTGTATAAAGTTATTATTACATTATGTATATGTTATGTTTGTATACGTCGTGTTATTGTAAACGTAACTCAAAATAATCGCCGTTATTAATAATTTAGAATATTGCACTTCACACTACCCTGATATACAGGGTGGGGCAATAACTATGTCCACTTTGAATATTGCCGTTATTTGTAATAATATGAAAAAATGTTATATACAAAACTTACTCGGTATAGAGGGGGGCATGTTGTGACACAAACATTTTCTGCATGTGTGAAGGCATAGAGGAAACTTCAAGGTCATCTCTATTTTTTTTAACGGAATGCTGTTTTTTTTATCGCGATGTGATAGCCGGTGTTGAGACGACTTCAGCGAGCTATCATTGAAGGTCATGCAAGGTTAATTGTGGTAGTAAAATAAACTTTCTTACATTACAGGAGATGCTCGAAGTGGTGACCGTTTGCGTCAATGCAAAGTTGCAGTCTTATCGTTTCTGAACTTATTCTAGCACATCTCCTCTATGCCTTCACCCATGCAGAAAATGTTTGCGTCACAATGTGTCCCCCTCTATACCGTGTAAGTTTTGTATATAACATTTTCTCATATTATTACACATAACGGCAATATGCAAAGTGGACATAGTTATTGTCCCACCCTGTATATTTGATGCAAAAATTCATAAGATTTGAACAATAATATTTTTTTTATTCGTCAAATATATAGTAATAAGGATCAAAATCGTTTTTACCGTATGTTGTTCCATTGTTTTTTTGCACATTCATAAAAATCGCGTAGTTTTCGTGCGAACTCGCTGAGACAATTGTTTACCTATGACCAATAAATATGTTTAAAATTATCGATTCGCAAAAAGTTTCGCTTTGACTTCAGCGACGGTCTAACTCAACTCTACGTCGGACTGCGTGGAGGTAACTCGTCGGTTGGCATAACTCCACTCGCTTTTGGGTGTTTCCATTTAAAACATAGTGGCCATATGTAAAAAATTGTCTCAGCGGATTCATTTGCAACTTCCTCGAATCGGCAGATCTTCCGCTTTAAAATGACCTGAAGCTCATGACGATGCGGTCCATCCGTTGCCGAGATACATATAGTGAGTTAAGGAAAGTATTGAATTTATGCAATTTTGAAGCCTATCTTCGAAAGGACCTGCTACATCGAAATGTTCATCAAATCCAAAAAGCAAGAGGTTCCTCGACAAGAGGAAAGACTGGCCTTTCTATTGCTATTCTTTTGACTGTTCGACGGTGATTCCTTCGATTCCTCGAAGCAATTAAAGTCAAAAAGACTATTTCTATTTCAAAGATGAATACCTCGGCTGAAAAAGTCTGTAAAACTTGTCTAAACGATTTGATTCACCCCACGTGACATTGCAAAGTATAAAGAACAAAATTTTAAAAAATTGTTCAAGTGCTCTTTCTATCACTATAACTTTGCCAAGAAGCAACGCAGCTAAAAGCTTGAAAAAAGCATCTGAAAGTAGAGGTTCTACTCTTTTAAACGATTTCATATTGATATCTATACGGCCATTTTTACCGGAGTTAAGACCATTTGAAATTGGCTCCATTCTTCAGATTCATAGAGGTGATTCCTTAATTTTTTTGCGGTGCGTAGTATAAGTTTTAAATAGATCTGAATTTGAAAGGAGTAGAATATTTTATTATTTATGACGTTGATTCAATAGAATTTTAAGTTGTTAAGCACTTGTGTACACTTAAAGTGATCGGCATTCAGGCGCAATGGTAAATCAGTAAGTAAAACCATTTACAATAGAAACGACGTCACCGAGGAACATATAAATATAACAGTCATTTCTACATAAATTACGAATTAAATTAAAGAAATTAAAACTAGAAATCGACCAAGGCACCGAGGTAGTATAACTATTACTACAAAGATTTAATATATTCTTCCTTCAATTTTCTTCTTATAACAGTTGTACGTTAGAATTAAATTGAAGTGTTAAGAACCTATAAGAGCTGATTAGTGACACGCGGCACGTTTCATAAATATACGAAACCCCAAAATAGTGAACTATATGAGATTCTGGTGAATTACCCTGTTCAACAAAGTTTAACTTGTTTTTGTTTTTGCAATTATCAATAAGCGTTTCTGATAGATCTTTATGAGCTAAATACGAATCTGCAAACCGTTTCTTTCCAGCACGTGCAGTTTTTGAAAAAATCAAATTTGAAAATAATTGCAAATTTTCAACTTTGGAACTGTGTTGTGGTTTTACAGTAATAGTTATTTAGTTTCTTTTTACACGCATTAATTCTCTGGACTCTTGCCAACGAAATGATATAAATTGTTATTAGATTATAGACATCTATATATGTTTAAATAATATTCAAAGTGAAAAGCACACCGAAAATGCACCACTTTTCGCTGATATTCTTTAATTTATTTCAAAAATTAAAGGTATAGGAGAAAATCTAACCATAGGACACGATAGAGCTGACCTTTCTGCTCAGAAAAGTGTCAAGGAAAGTTACAAAATCTGTTTTGTTTTAAATAGGGAAGCGAAATAGTTCAGTAACACACGCGGCGCCGACAGTGGTAGCCATGCACGCCTAGCGCTTTCGTTACGCTAAGCGGCAGGCAAGGCAACCGCCGTCATTAAATACCACTGTCGCCGCCGCGTATTTTGCTGAACCATTTCGCTTCCCTATTTAAAACAAAAGAGATTTTGTAACTTTCCTTGACACTTTTCTGAGCAGGAAGGTCTGCTCTATCGTGTTCTATGGTTAGATTTTCTCCTAGACCTTTAATGTTTGAAATAAATTAAAGAATATCAGCGAAAAGTGGTGTATTTTCGGTGTGTTTTTCACTTTGAATATTATTTAAACATATTTAGATGTCTATAATCTAATAACAATTTATATAATTTCGTTCGCAAGGGTCCAGAGAATTAATGCGTGTAAAAATAAACTAAATAACTATTGCTGTAAAAGCACAACACAGTTCCAAACTTGAAAATTTGCAATTATTTTCAAATTTAATTTTTTCGAAAACTGGACATGCTGGAAAGAAACGATTTGCAGATTCGTATTTAGCTCATAAAGATCTATCAGAAACGCTTACTGATAATTGCAGAAAAATTTACGTGTTGAACAGTGAAATATTAGTAGTATCTACAGTTTTATTTTACACGGAAACTTAATGGTAAAACAAGAACTTGCATAATAAATTGCACTGTGACAATGTTATGTGTTCATTGACTTGTGTTCAATATTATTTGTGTATTTTATATTACTTTGGATGTACAGTTTAATATTACGAAAAAAATGTTGAAACGAAAATATATATATGTATATGACATGACTTGCACCACTTTCATAGTCATTTTTTCAGTGTTTCTATTTGTATTGCGTTGATAAAAAGGGCAGCTTGTTGAAAATATGGAAATCGAAGAATTAATGGACTTTTTAACATATACATATAATCCAATAAAAGTTGTGAGGAATCTTAGAAAATATACTGTTATGACATTTTAATAATTTTTTTAGACTTTACGAACCAGTCATTTTGAATGCCTTAGTAGTTCTGGTGTTGATGCAATTTAGGTGAAGAATCTGATACGTTCAAACAGACGTTTCATACGTCACAACCTAATATACAGTTGGTCACAAAAGTATTCGGCTACCTTACGTATTAAGTGAACTGTGCGTGGAATTGTAAGTAGGTTTGCAAATAAAAAATTATATCAAAACCTATTTTTAATGAACATTTATTTTAAAATAAACAAATATGGGTTATGATATTATAATAAATGTTATTTTATATTAAAACCCATTTTTAATGAACAGTATTTTAAAATAAACAAATATAGATCATTATATTATAATAAGTGTTATTTTATATCAAAACCCATTTTGAATAAACATCTATTTTAAAATAAACTAATAAATATTCATTAAAAATAGGTTTTGCTATAGGTTTTTATTTACAAACCTATTTATAATTCCAAAATTCGCTTAATGCCTGAGGTGGACGGATACTTTTGTAACCAACTGAATATCCTTAGCAATTTGTTATTAATGCGTGTACTAATTTGAAAAAAAACATGTATTAAGGGGTTATGCCTAGTCAGGTGGCCAAAAAAAGAGTGATTTTGTGCATTTTTTTCTCAAAAGCTCAAGATCTTTTTTAAAAAATACTGTTGTATTTGAAATACTGTATTTTAGAGAGAATCTCCTAATTTTTGTTTTTAAAAATATTTATCAATAACAATGTTGTAGCTAATCTCCTAGAGGTCCTTTAAAAAGAAGGTGTTTTGCGGTGACCACTGTGATCATTTAGTACTGGATCGTCGGAAATTAAACAATTAAGAAGATTCATTTAATATATTAAATTATCTAGGTTTTGAGCAAAGGCCTTTTTTTTGATGCATATATTTCATGTTATCGACCACAACCGAGAACATTTTTGTCAATAATCATAACATTGCCTTAAACAGCCGCCATTTCATCTCAACTCAATATTTCGAAAAGTTCTTCGTTAAAAGACTAGATAATTCAGTATATCGAATAAATCTTTCTGAATTTTTAATTTTTGATGAGCCAGTACCGAGTAGTAGTGGTCACTGTAAAACATCTTTCTTCGACAGAACCTTCGGGAGATCGGTCACAACTTCGTTATTGATAAATATTTTTAAATAAAAAAAATAACTAGATACTCTCGATAATACACTCTTTTAAATACGACAATATTTTTTTAAGAAGGTCTTACAGTTTCTAAGAAAGGACTTTCCCAAAATCACTCTCTTTTTCGGCCATTTGACTAGGCATAACCCCTTCACGTAAAATAAAAATTAACTAGAGCCTTTAACGGAAAAATAACGGAACGTTCACTTTCGAGAGTAAGTCAGACAGGTATGAAACGCACTTGTACAATTCTCTATCACTATGAACCGGTCAGACGATTATTAAAAATTGAATTAATCGTGTTCACTGTCTGTTGGATCCACTTTATCCTTTCCCGGCACCGTATAGGCGGACGTAGTTCTGATCCTAGCACGAATTTCAAAACGTTAGGAGTATTATTTTGTCACACTTACACCAATAGTGGTAACAAGGAAACAAAGGACGAGCGCAATCCACGTCATCCCTAGTCCCAACGTGTTCGTTGCTCCGCGGGATAGACACATGTGCCGATAAAAGGCCATTCTTCATTTATATACGAGGCCGGGAGATTCCGAAAACGAAACTGATTTGGTCGCTCTGCCGTGGGGTTTCGGTTATTCAAATATGCGCGTAAATTTCTACACCTGTGTCAATGTACAATTACGACTAATTAATGCTACGAACGCCCGCGTCGCGGTTCATCATTAACATGTTATCAGAGGATTTATTTAAGTTCTGCTCCGGGACGTTTGCTGATAATTTTCGTCGTACACGTACGTAGACGTGAGTAGTCGTTTCTCACGCGTGTATCCTTTCGTTTGATCTCGCGGAGCCAAACAGAGAAAAAAAAAATATACGTCTTTTGTTGTTTGACTCGATTGGTTTCTTTCTCACTCCACTTCTATTTTCTCCTCTTTCCTTCGAATTGCCGCAAGCCATTCTCGGCAGCGATGTCAATCAACGAAATTTTCGCGGGAAGACAATCTTCGTTTGCGACACGGTTTTTAGCTAGCACGAGCAAACAAGTTCGACCTGGTTTAGAGGCGATCGATACAACACTTAATCGTTTCATTCCCAAATTACTTAACAACTACAGAAAAAATATTTCTTTTTGCTTTTTGTCTATATTACGTGACATGTACATATGATTCAATAAATATTTTTAATATTTTGTAAGCGTTTAGTGCCATTTTTCGGTCGTTGCCATTTGGCATCTCTCTCTACTTCTATCACAGTTATGTATAATAATTGACATTGTTAAATATTTATTCATTTCCGATCACAATGTTATGTATTGTAAACTTATGAATTGTAATTAAAATAAAAATGAAGCAATTTTCTCTAGGAAATAGAATCTATCCTTTTCTAGAGGAACATTAATTTCTCAATACGATTTAAGACATTGCATACTTGGTTCGTTTTATTTTACCCAGAATACATAAGAATTGAACATTTCAGGGTGGTTTTATAGTTATTCCACGCAGTGTGTAGACGTTTGGGCTGACCTTTCATTTTAAAAACCGCAACCTAACCACCCCGAAAATCGTGGGTCTCGTCGTATCGTAGATCCCTTATCTCTAAACACGATGCGCTAGCAGATAAATGCGTGCAAACACGTTGCACCGTCTGATACTATTCAAACGTCATTGTTTGCGATATACCTATCGAGAAGGAGCCTAGCGTCCTGCGACTCACAATTAACATCGCGTTAAATATTCAATGGCCGTCGGTGTACGGGCGGGAGTCGTTGTCGTTGAACGTTCGTCGCCGTTGCGATCCGCACGAGGGGCGTGCGCGTGAATATGTGTATACGGGGGTCACAGAGGCGACACACACGTACGATTTCACCCTAATAAAACTTTCCCATAGAAACGGCGCACGGGGTGTCGTGGGAACCGCCACGGCCGATGTAAAGTACCATGCACATTTTTATGGGGCGCGTAGACATGTCCAAGCAGTTCGGGGATTCCTTTGTAATGAATCGTTTGATTCTTCGACCGGGTCGAGTCAGCTCGAATCATTCTGTTTTGAACATATTGGAAATTCAGCCGATCGTTTTACATGTATGAAAACGTACATGTTTATGTAAATACATACTTTCGTAGGTTAGTTTATAATAATGGTACTTAAGGGTACACATTTGCGTAAACGCTTTAAAAAAACGGCTTTTCTAGGATTTCTGTAAAGGAAAACATACAGAAAACAATCAGTCTGGGGTTTATTAATATATGTTTTAATTTTTGTTATGTTATTTTATTTAATATATACTGGAAATGTATGCGAGATCTACACATCTGAAATAAAAGGACAAAGTTTTTCTTCAAACTTATAGGGATGGTTATTGTATCAAACACTTTTATTAACAAATAATGAAAATTTGCTGATTGGTACCTGTTTTTGTGAGTGTTGGGTTTACAGTACAGTTGAAAAATGGGTAATTTTTTCGTTAAGAAATGTTTCTTTTTTTGCGAATAATTTCGATACACCGATCACATCAAGTTTGTATACTATTGGCTGAAATGATATTTAACGTACTTTTCAATGACTTTCAATTATTGAAGTTTATTCCTCACAGATAGTGTCTAGCGATATCAATAAATAATTGTATAGTAAGGTAATAGGTACCAACGTGAATTATGTTAATCGAGATAATTCGTGGTTTCGAATCAGTACCGATCTTATATTTGTGAAGTAACAAGGTAATAAAGATGCTTCATCTAAAACGCTACAATTTTTCCGTACAGCATATTAAAAATACAATAATGATTTTATGAAACTATTTCATTGATCCAAATAATTTTTATTCATCCAGCCCGTATAATGGTTTTTATTTACATAAACGTCCACGGTACATTTGTCGATAATCGAAAATTTTGTTCATTATATCAACAAATGTTTCAAATTCCAAACTTTTACACAGTTTACATGCTGTTCATTGAAGAAGCAAAAGTAATCTGAATAAATCCTGCTTATACCTGTGTTGTTTACTACTAATTCGAAAAACGAGATGGTATAGAACGTGATACATTTAAATAACTGTACACAAACAAGCATAAGAAGTTCATTGGTACACAGTGATGTGCCCACTGAATGTCAGGTTGTTACTTGGAACGTGTTGAAAAAGAAGGGGACGTGTAAAATGAACCATGCAAGCACTGGCTTCATGTCCCACATTTTATTTGTACGTACAACCTGTTTAGATAAAACATACAATTTGTCAAAATCAGTTTCATCCCTGGTCAACCTTTATTGACATACAAGACAACCGAATATTATTTACGATATATTTATTACTAGACTACGAATATTGTACAATTACGGCGATACGCACAGTGCAAAACGTACGAAGCTAAAAAATTTGCTAAAATGAACGATATCTTTATTTTAATTTTAGCTTAACATATTCTACGATTGATGCAAATGTTTTTTATTCTGGTTTCTGAAAAACAGCCTTTGGAGAGAACTTTGCAAAGCCACCTACAAATTGAAATATCACATAAGAAAATTTAAGTTTCGGAAAGTCAGCATGACTGCCAATAATTCATTGTATCACCTACAAATCCACTTAAGGGTATCCTCTGGTCAAAACGCTCGAAAAGTACGTGATTTTCATGAATTTACAAAAAAAAACAATGGAACACCATGCTGTAAAAAACTGTTCTAATACTTATTACTACATATGTAAAGAATAAAAAAATGTTATTGTTTAAATTTTATCAATTTTTGCATCGAATATATAACACTCATTGTACTATTATAAAATTGGATTGGCTTAAGTAAAAAAACCACCAAGAATATTCGTAAAATATATGTAAATGGTTATCGCCGCACCTATCCTTACTAAAAGAAAAAAAACAATCCGGCGTTCTTTGGTATGTGTTTAAACAGAATGTTGCAAAAGAAACGGATATTTTCATGCATAAATTTGTTCATAAAAACAAAAAGTTAATGTCCGTAGGTAACGCGATAGCGATGTGAATTGTGAATAAAATGTCGCAAAAATTTTTGAAATCGGTCAATAATAATTAAACTTTGTATCGTGGCACTCGTGGAAAAAATCACGTTTCGGGAAAAACACATTTAAAGTTTTTTTTTTCATTCCCGAGTTAATCATATGTGTATAGAGCAATGTTAACGCTTTTTATCATTGATCAGCTATTTCTTCACCATACAACAACCCCTCCGTGACTTCATATTCTACTTCCAACTCACTTTTTTCTTTCTTTCGAGCAACTACAGTTTCTTTTAACGCGCTCGTGCTACGCGATTGACTTCCGTAATGCGCTCTCAATCTCTCTTGATCACAACATTTTCAGCGTTACGACTGCTATTAATGCCCAATAAGTCCATAATTGTTAATAAACGTTTGCAATTCTTCAATAAACACGTATGCCGTAACTCACGCTGAAATTTTAAGAACGTTTCTTCGACAAAACATTTAATTTTGAACGAGCTGCTATGTACTTACACTTATTGAAAGTTTCATTATAATATTGAGTATTTGTTTCTATGCAACGTGTCAAAAGTTCATCAGAAGTCAAGTTTTCATATACTGGGTTTACAATTTCTTGTAGTACTGGATGTAATCTCTCAAGTGCTGCATGCGGTTTGCGCGTTATGGTCATTTGCATGCTGGCATAATCTACCTATACTTCTGCGAATTTTGGATTGAAGCTTTGACGTAACAATCTTGAGATGTGGTACTATGAAAATACACAATAAAAATATCGATTTTTCTAAAAATTTTGATCGGAGAGTACTCTTAATGTACACAAGTGTTAAAGTCAAACCTCTCTTACTAGAAATAACTGGATGTAAGTAATTTTCTCGGCATTATCCAAGTTTCCCGATTCCATTTTGTGTATGCCCTTGATATTGTGATTAAGTGCAACGCTGGTGTTAAGATTAAGTTCGACGCTCGTCCCAATTACCTACCTACTTAGACGGGCTTTTCGAAGCCAAAGCAACCGCTGACCATCTCACAGACATTAAAAGATGTAATTATAAGATATGTTTAAATGCACCCTCACGAGCAAACTCGGCTTCCAGTTGTTTAATATTCGGTTAACATTTAACATTCGGTTTAACATTTCTTTCAGTATTTGAAGTAAATTTATCAAGCGGTAGGAGGACCTTATTCTTACGCCACTTTTTCCTCTAGCGGAAGCCGACTTTGTTCGTGGGTGTACATTGTCCCTTAAAATAATCGAGTGACATAACCTTGTGACACCAGCCGGTGAGAGGCACCGAAAATCTAATACATACATATTGCAAAATTCTTTATTCCTAATTCTCATCGTGCGTATAGGAACGGATTTATGGCGCTTATAAATATTAACAATAATTGTTATTGTATCATATTTTCTGAACACTAATACAAAACACGGTGAAAACGTTGTAACCGTTTGCTGGCGAATGACACCGAATAAGCGACATCGGACTTTCGTTTATACAGCCGAGTGTTATCTTTGTCATTTCAAACAAACGATTCAATTATATTGAAAGGAAAAATGATGCAATAATTGGTATTCTTCGTCGGTAATTTTTATATTCAAATTCTAATTCGCCTTTGAGTTGAACGAACACAAATAATTCCCGTTCGTACGGTAAAAATATTTGAAATATTCTATCGATTAGATTAATAAATATTTTCAAATGGCGTACGTAATCGATATTATTTAAACGTGTTACTGATGTAAAAGGTGATCCTTTCATTTTCACGGATTTGATAACGTTACGTTAATAAGTGGCACACCTATCCCGTGGCAAATTAATAAACAAAAAACAAAAATAGAAGAAACGGTTCGAATTAGTCCACGCACGGGAGAAATGTTATCTATAGGTTCGTGTTCTAGATTTGCGTCACGTGAGATGTGCTTCCTTCTGCGTGAACTTGTTTGTTCAGCCAACGAGCCAATATTTAAATGCTTTGCAGATCCCGTTGACGTTAATTCTAACGAGACGTATTTCTGTGTACACCAGTGATGATAACCGATTTTTCGCGGACAAGCCGTTCGTTTCCCAGGAAGTAGCTTCTTGCCAGGAAACGATATCAGGTCTTGTAGTTTCCGTGTGGCACCAGCATTAACGGCATTCGTCGAACAAATATTGTCGCAAATAAAATAAGTCGCTGTAACAACAGCGTTTCGAGATTAATTGTTCGACACTTTTCCCAACAAACATACTGCAGACATTCGTTTAATGCACGCTCATTTAATGTCCATCGCTCACACGTACTTCCCGACACGTGCGCGCATCCCAGACTTGTCGTTCAGCAAGACAGGAACGAAACACATACGGTGTGGTCTTTAACTGGCATATATTTCATCACAGACAGTACAGTGTATAGAGGGTGTTCCATTTAAATCGACCCACTCAAATATCTACAAAACTGTTGACGATATTAAAAAATGTTCCAGACAAAAGTTAAATGCTATCAGGAAGCACAGTTTCTGGGGTGAGTAACTTTTTTCTGTTTGGAAGCGTAAAGGTCATATGAAGGTCAACTTTGTATTTTTAAATGGAATCGTATATTTTTCAATGCACTAACTCGCCATAAGTGACTTAATACTTTATGTAGGGAATAACGAGTAGCATCAAATAGTGCATTAAAAAATATGTGATTCCGTAAAAAAATAAAACAAAGTTAACCTTCATATGACCTCTACGCGTCCACATAGAAACAAAGTTACACCACAAAGTGTGCCCCCTGATATCATTTAACTTTTGTTTGAAACATTTTTTAATATCTTCAGTAGTTTCAGAGATATTCGAGTGGGTCGATTTAAATGAGATACCCTGTATAATATTGTTCTAATAAAGTGTTTCAATACTAAATAACTTTTGTGAATAAACTATTTTGATGTCTCTAAAAACAATGGAGGTAGTTAAGGTGTTTAAAAAGTGCGTACATCCAACCCACCCTGTATGTTAGCCACATCGTATAAATGAACGGACGATTGACGGGGAGAATGCGCGTGTGATTGGAGCCCGATTATGCACGATTCCTGGAACTTTAATCCCCTACAGCACCGAATAATACATCAATCGAATATCTACTGTATTGTCGAGCTGCGTGTGTTTATGGAAATTTCTGTTTTCCTAAACCATTTTTTTTTTAAATAGACATTTTTTTTTCTACTCCATTTATCTCTTATATTGAAGTTTGGAGAGATGTTAAAGAGAGAAAAATTCTTATTGTCACTTTCGTTTTATTGTATTATTTTACGGTATATCATTTGTATCGATCTTTTTCCTGCGAACGTCCTTTAACTTCTGCAGCAGACGATTCATAACGAATTCCAGAAGATTCAATACTCACGACCAAAACGTTCGTACATGGAAACACGCCGCCTCGGTTTTCTTACGTTAAATATTTGTGAAGTCATCAGTTTTGACGTTATCAGATGATATAATACTTGCACTGCCGTTGATCAACTACGTCAGAAGTATTGTGAAAGTTATTTTCTTCGTTCCGATAACGAATCAGTATGCGTATATGAACCCCTGATAACCAGTTTTGTACAAGTTTCGAGCAAATTGCCAGCAATAAATGACAAAAGTTGTCTAAAAAACTCATAGCCATCTGTTTCCGCATTTGACTTGGGTTTTGCTGACAACGCCAGCTGACAAAATGGTAAAGCAAATTGGCAGAAAGTCTTGCAACATGGCCTGTGTTAAATTGAGGGCAAAACCCAAACAAAGTTTGCGCAAGCCAATTTGTTGCATACGTTGCTGTCAATTGGCTGTCCATGTTGCTGCCAATGTGCGCAAAAGGTGTTTATAACATATTTTGCATGAAACTTGTAGCCATAATTTTACAACAGGCATTGGACAAAATTTGGCTTTGCAGGTTTAGCTGACTGAGAACAATACGAACAAACATATATAGACATTTTAAATTATTTTTCTGATATATAAAAAAGATATTCTGTAAACTAGTAATAAATTTCATTTCTTTTTAGATTTATATTAATACATATATTAATAAGCTATATGTATTATGTTTCAGAGATTTATCGGAGGCTGAGGTCGCTTGCAGATATTCCTCGGTGAGTAATCAATTATACATTTCGAATAAATAAAGGAAATAGAAGTGTCGTATCAAGACACGTTCTCGAAATCATTTTACTTTTTTTTTCGAAGGGAAATGTAGTCTTTCTGGTATTAGGCTTCTAACATCTGTTCTCGTATTCGTTTCCTGGACATCGGGATATCGATACCACGTGTTCTCTATGCATCATGCATTCATTTCCTGTGCGTCAGATGACGATCCAGGACATTAGATTTTTACGAGATCCAACATGGATAGTAAAAACTACAGCGAATGTTTGATACACTGTACTAAATACATATAGGAAAATTAATACTCTTCATTAAAGAACTTCAGGCATTTAAATATTGTTTGCACGAATATTAACGTAGTTTGTTGTCGAACGTTCGTGAAATAACATAGATATAAATACGTTGAGATAAATCTTATGATCGAACTGCGAATATGCAAATTCACAGTGCTAGGATATTAATACATAAAAACAAAAATCCGAGAGTAATTTTTTTTCCTCCGTTGGGAACTTTAATATGTGAATAATAGCATAGTAACGGTACTGAATTTTATTAAAAAATAATCTAAAACGTGCTTACCGACGAAGGGTTTACTAAACGAAAAAATTGATAAGAATACATTTTGATAATGAACATTCTGAAGTGTTCATTGCTTAATTGAAAACTGTTGTCCCAGATTGTTGCGTTAACGAAAAAGCAGAAGAAAAACCCAGTAAAATAATGAAATTTCTATTTATTACTAGCCATGTGTTATGTATGAATATTGTATAATGTATAAAGTATCCTTTGATCGTTTAAAAAAACTCGAGTACTGGAATACTGTGTCGCTTAATCAATTCGTATTTATATAAACCAGTATGTAATTTATTGCATTCATGAATAAAGTGGTAACATAGTTTAAATTTTAAACATCCGTTCTGTTTTTCTCAAACAAAAATGGTGACGAATATTAGTGTAAAATCACAAGCTTTAGATATCATGAGGAATAATTATTAAATTTGGAAAGGTATAGTAAATTTCTTATTCGTACGTCGAATATAATCGTAGTTTTTTCGCAACTTGCGTGATTATTTTTGGAAATTCATGGCAGCCTTCAGCTTTACAAATTTTCAATCATTTGAACAGCTACTTCATCTCGCTGAAAAACTATGTTATTTCTTTTAACAATACAACTACTAATGATATGCGTATATCTATTTCCATCGGATCGATAAACAAAAGGCAAAGTTATAAATTACCTAATTTCCCTTCACTTTTATATTGCAATGAAGAGAAAATCCATTGTTACAACATTTTAATAATCATTACTAGAATGTACTAACTAATCATTTTGACTGCTTGAAAAGCTCGGGTGGATATTAAAGTTCGGTCAACGTCGTTGCACATGTCTGTTCATAGTTTCCTACCTGTTCGCACGGATGGTTCATGGGAATACGCCGGCATGTGGTTCCATCCGCGAGCATATGGCGTATCGGGAGGTGGAAATGCACGTGCGAAAAAAAAAATCGAGAGGAACACGGTAACCTGTTTGCAACATGAATGACAGGGGATAAAACGTTCCTCCAGTTTGACATGTTCGCGAGAAACGTGAAAAACTGCTGTTTGTCATTCTTTAATTGAATTTCATATGATCGTCATTCGCGACTTAATGAAACAGGCTACCCTCACGAGACGAAAAAAAAAAGAATTTTTAACTTTTGAATTTTCTCAACAGTAAAATATATCGACTAACAAAGGAACTTCGATACCCGGAAAATTCCGACTTTTTCAAAACTCCGCAGATTTGTAGGGGACCTTAGTCGAAGCGTCAGGCAATTTTTTGTACTTGTTAATATTCGATTCTTCTGAGTGAACCGCCCCTTAAATGTTAATGTGTATTTTCCCATTTTCCTGTATATTTTGAAAACTATAGTAGATATCAAAAAATTGTTGGAATGAAAATTTAATGATTTCTTATGCTCCCTACAAATGTGTAATGAAATTGTTAAAAATTCGTTTGTTCATGTATTTATTGATTAAACAAAATATATTTTTAATAATCCCATTACACACTTTTATAGAAGATAAGAAAAATAAATTAAATTAAAAATTAAATTTTAACAGTATTTTTTTATATCTACTATAGTTTTCAAGATGTACAGGAAGATAGGAAAACATAAATTAACTTTTAAGGTATGCTTTCACCCTGAAGAACCGAATATCAACAAAAACGAAAAATTGTTCGATGTTTCTATTGAGGTTCCCTAAAAAAACTGCGAAGATTAAAAGAAATTTAAAATTTTGGCGTATCGAAGTCCCTTTGTAAGACAAATATCTAATTTGTAAAAGATAACAACGCGCGATTTAATTTCTCGTCACATTTTTTATACATTCTGAGTTCATTGTAATTAAATAAGAAGGGCAAGAACAGAGAAATTAAAAGCACGCTAAAAAGAAACAACTGTCCATGTTGCCATTGGATACTAAAACTAGAAACCTCATATTAGTAAGTGATAGTTAATAGTTTGAAATTACTAATATAATTAATAGTTTGTAATCACGATGTTCGCACGGCATAACCACGCTTGGAAACATTGTTCCGGTTTTGTGGAGCTGTTTATCTCATTCCGTATTTACAGAAGTCAGTCTCGATTGTAAAGCATTGTGGTAGGAAAATTTCAGTTTCATCATTTCTGTCGGTGTATTTCATTGGCGATAGAGAAACGGCCGATGTTTATTATCGTGCATTACGAGTGAATATTTCAACGATAGTAATTGTACGAAATGTTGATGTTATTTTTTGGACGCACGTGCCTTCAAACAAGGGATGAATTCCTTATTCAATTTCTAGTGTCAACGTCATTTAAATATTAGGTGATTTATATGTAGTAATTTAACAATTGAAGAAGACTCGATGTATTCTTCGCTCCTTTCCTTCTGAATTGTCCGAAAGTGGCGGTGAATGATAAAAGCTAATTATTACTGGTTACAATTACGGTGAAACCTACTTCTGAAGATTCACGAAGAGTTGAACAAGATTCTAAATATTTCATCATTCATTTCACTTAAAATTAACGCTACATGAACTGTATGATCTAGTTATTACCAGTTATAACTGCAGCGAAAACTTTCGATATGTAAGGGAAGGGGTTCAGACATTTTATCAGTATTGCTATCTACTGGTATTGTCAAAGTAAATTAATGAAGTATCTTTAATCTGTTGAAAAACAGACATTCATTACTAAACGTATCCTATACCTTTAATACGGTAGCAGCGAGATACAATAAAAATGTTCATTAAATCAATGTGATGCTTCTGTTTACAGATAACAAAATACAAATCCTTGTTTTGTAAAGTGAAAGTATTATACTACAAACAATACGTTTTATTATAGTGATAATTGCGCAAAAAATGATCGTTTATCCTTCAATATGAAGATATTCACCATTACTGACCATCCTATAATCACTATAGTATAATGTATTGTTGATATGGGACCAGCGAACAATAGTACAAATTTTCATTAAATTCACTAGATTTGCTATACTTTTTGCCGGTAACCAGTAACTACTTTAAAGACGAATTCAATGACCTACTACAGTAAGTCCGTCAAGGTTAGTAAAGGTCGAACAAACAATGTTGGTAAACAAGTGGAATGTTCTAAAAAGTCGTAGATTGAAAATAACGTTTCTTCCCAGAATTAAATATACTCATTATAAATAAATACAGTAAACAAATTAGACAGAAAATTTTGTCACCAACCATTAGTGATCTTGAAGGCCTTGTCGTTGTAGGCTGTAGGTCGTTCAATTCGTCCTTAAAGTGGCCATCGGGTACCAACAACAAAAAATTACAATATTTCGTAAAAAAGAAAAAAAAAAGAAAAAAAAACGAATCTTTGTATCGGAAGTCTTCCATCCCAAAAAGAATAAAAGTATTGTTCCTACTATATGTAAACTGGCCCCTGCAAAAGTATGAAACTTTTGTTGGAAATATTTTTACAATATTAAATTCAGAAATATTTTAAGCGAAACAGTTAGGAGAAAAATACTCTGCATATAAATTAAGTAATTATATGAATAAATTAAGTAAATATAATTAATCAAATAGAAGTATTGGGCAGTTGTTGGATTGTTGTATTGACAAGTTATTCGTTGTTTTCTAATTGAAAAGATAGGATTTTTGTTGTATCAGATACGGATACGTAAATGATGAAAGGGCGAGGGTCAGCATTCAGCAATCAGATGCTGTTTTAACACTCTACAGTCCGCTGACGGTATCGAACATCAATTTAGCGTTGTAGTTCATCTAGGTAGAGCTATCGCGATGCCTACTGACATTCTCTCATTTTTATGATTGAATGTAGAGATTTTGGAAGAAAATATAATATAATTACAGTTTGCTAATGATAAGGCTAACGTGAACATGATAAAAAATCGGAATCGTGAATCAAAAGGGGATGAATATGGATAGTGTAACTGATGAATGTATGATATGTGTACGATGATGAAAATAAAGCTTATACTTAAACATATAAAACTTCCAAAACTGATATGTGTTGTTTGAAACGCTCAACGTTGATACCGACGTTTGACGTTTTCTTTTAGTTAAAAATAAATTGCTATCTTGAACTGCTTGGGAGAGTAAAACCAAATGCAAATGTTAAAACTTAATGCGGATGTGGATAAGGGGAAAGTATGAACTTTATGACTTAAAAAAACGGAATGCGTTAACTTGAATAGGTGTTTTTATATGAACATTTAGACGTAGTTCCAAACATGAAGCTCACAATTAATTCATATTACAGCCTCAGTTTCTTTCAATCAGATGGCGCTGCACTTCAATGTAGAATGTAGATTACGGACTACAAAGTGTTAATATGTAACTCTAAAAGAATTGCAAAGCATCAGAGATGGGAATAATTTTATTCGAATAGTAAAAAGTAACAGTACCTAGGATCGTCTTTCTGATCTTTAAACAGTTAGGGGAGAATGGGGAAATTACGAACACCTAAGCAAAAAAGTAAACAAAACGAAAACTGAGTGAGGAACGAATTTGTTTATTACTTATAACCATACTTAGACTATGTATTCATCTACAAACTACAATATCCTATTTTGGAAAAATTACAATAAAAATCAACTTTTTAGTCAAAACACGAAAGCTTTCGTATTCGTGATTACCCGACTGTCGTGGGATAATCACGAACACTGCTTGCGGTTATCACGAACAGAATGTTAATAAAAACTAATTATCACATAAGTTGCACAGAAAGTCTCTGGGTGTGCTTTTATCACTGCTGTATGTTTCATTTGAAATCCAGTTTGTTTGCCAATAACCAATGACGTCAAAAAATTAAAAAAAAGTATTTTAGAGGTTAAAATTAGACAACAGACAACACGTTGGCTATAAAATGTTGTTTAATATGCGCTTATTTCAATTCGAATAAATCCGAAAGTGTATTATTGATGCAATAGTAACTACATGCAATTGAAAATGGGCAAAATATTACTTGAATAACGATGAAAATAATAAATGTTGTTTATTTTGAACGGCGTGCCCGGCCTCTATTTATTAGATTCTTCCCAGTACTGGATACGAGCTAAACTGTCAGCTATTGGACGGAAGAGATCAGTTTTCCTTTTCTAACACACCGTCACCATTGCGTTCGGGATTATCCCGCATTCGTGTGTACCTCACTCGCCCCTAATGAAATTAAATAATTGTGTACTCAGTCAAGAAGAAATATTACTTTATTATAAAAATTTGAATTTCTACGCTAAATCAATTACAATAAAAATGTTTTATTCGTTATTCGAAATCCATTGTGTAGGTAATGAATTTGCCCATTTCTGCTATGCATGCGCATAGAAAGGACTGATTGAATAGGCTGGCATGAAACGAGAGAAAAGGCCATGGGCGTAACTAGGTAGGGGCCAGGGTGGGCCTGCCCTCGCCCCGAATGTGGTCTGGCCCCCTCGCCCTGAAATTATTGAAATATGTATAAAAAACATCTATCAATCAGTAAAATCTTATGTTATGAGAAATAAGTACCTACTTCAGTCGAAATGCAATACGCAACGCAACTAAACACAGAAAATACAATACTATCCTCATTGTGTTAAAGTATTAAATAAAATTGTATTAGAATTAAGCTGTTTAATTTTAACATTCTACTGTAACTAATAATCCTGTAACATCAATTGAAGAACCGGATACAATAAGGGACTGAGGGGACTAGTGCTCGAGAATGCGAAAAATATTTTTGTAGAAAAAAAAAACAGTAAACTGAAAGTTATATAAATTTCAACTATAAGTATCTGTACATAACATACTCTTGCGTTTAATCAAGTTCAAATTTTTTTCTTTCTGTACTTCTTTTATTTTTAAGAATTATGTTTATATTTTTCTATTATTAGTTTTAATATTCAATAAATATGTGAATAATTATTGTAAAAGATGTAACTTTATTTTATGCAACCCACGTACATGGTATGAAATACGTACAGGTGTCTGATGGGAAGTGTAATGGGCGAAACTCAGGGAACCTGCCTCCCCAACCCCCCCAGAGAAAAATGCTAGTTACGCCAATGGAAGAGGAAGTAGGAGAGCTTTTAAAATATGAGTTTATGGACGATAAATAATCGAATGAAGCGAATCTCAGAGGGAATACAATTAAAGTAGAACCTAAACCCAGAAGGAAAAGAAACTTGATATCTACACAAACCATGGGAGGGGACGTAGACATTATGGTAATATTTGATTCGAGGCGCATTGTCAGAGTGCGCGAAAAGATATGCATGAAGAAGATTGTAAAGATACGGTGGACATGTAGTAGCTACTAACTTATACGCAAGATATCATTATTCAAGTTATCTCATTTTAAAACAACTAGATCTATCAAGCAACGGTTTTGTATTATTAACTGTTCGAGCTATATAAAGAAAAATATACATTGCATATGAAACGACAGTCGAGAAGAGCAATTAACTGTGTCGATAGGGGCGAGTGTTATAAAAACGGTTGAGAACAATTAAACACGGTGTTACATGTCGTTATGCGGAAGTCACAGAAAGTATTTCAAAAACACCTTTCTAAACGACGAAAGAATAGTAATGTTAATACAGCTAGTAGAGTAAAGGACACAAATTTCGTCCCCCTAAGGTTTTATGGTTCTTGTTCGAAAACTAATCGACATTATAGTCTGACAAAAATTATATAGCCATTTTGAAACCTTAATTACATATGATAACCTACCATCACTTTTTCATAAAAAATCATACAAACAAAATCAAAAATAGAAACGCAAAGTGATACATTTTTCACTTTCCAAAAGAAGTGTTCCCAATTTCGTCCCCTTTATTTTAGTGCTGAAACAGTTTTTAGTGGGTTGAAATAAATTTTATAGTTGATTTTTATGTTTACAAATTTGTTTATTTATGAAAATGTAAAATTATATTTTTATCAAGTGAAAATAAAACAAAAACCAACGAATAAAATTGTCTGCTGTAATCGCACAGAAACTCCTTTCTTTGAGATTTTTTGCACACAATTCATGACACCATTTTAAACATCGAATATATACATTTAATCCATTTTTCTCCCTTTATGTCGCTCAAAAATAGCTTGCCATATAAAGCACAGACATCCGCGAGGCGAAATTAAAATCAGAATAAGGGGGGTGTAATTAGGCACAGTGTCATTTTTCAATATAATTATCAATTCTGACCTGTAAGTGACAAATCGAAATTGCCACTTCACATTATAAAAACAAAGGAAATAAACTATATTTAAGCAAAAAAGAACTTCATAGAATCATTTACCTTAAATACTGAAATCTGGTTTTAAACATAAGTAATCATTGCAGTACACTGCCTGTAAAAGAACAAACTGTCCTAACTTATATTGAAGTTGATGATTGCTTTTGTTTATTCTGCTACCTTATTAGAATCATATTTAACATACGTTTACACAGTTTCCACCAGGCTGCAGTACTTAACACTATAGATTATAGATACAGTAGGGGCCAGAATTAAGCACGGGAGATGAAATTTGGACCCCTTACCCTATTCTCACCAATTACAGCGATATTGTACTACGAATACGTCCTATTCCATCCAATCGAAGGAAAAATGAACTGTCAAGCAGTGGCTGTTGTCTATGATCGATGATAGTACTGAAAAGTTTAAGAATCGACATAACATTAATTTGGGTTGCATTGACAAGAACAACGTGACTGATATAAGAAACACAAACGGGAGAATCTGGAACGATATAATTGAAGCACATCGGGATTAAAACGCAACATACGATCAATTCATTCATCAATATGTATGCTAACATTCTGGGAAACGTGAAGTCACACGGAGATTTAAAAATAAAACACAATCCGAGGGAGCATACCGAAACAGCAACCAGTGAGGACGTTCTCCTTAAGTTTAATTGTAACCGAAGCGCATCAGACTAAAATATACATATATCATTGAAAATTAGGTTCTATTTTCGCATTGGTGAGATTTTAAGGAAAACTTGGTTTAACATAGTGCTATAAAAATATGTACTTCAATTTCTTTAAATTTTAAAACGTCCTATGATTTAATTCTAAGTGGAAGAAGAAATAGTTGCGGCAGAATTATTAAGCAAATCTTTGGAATCATCTTTCGTAACTGCAACATGAAAAACAGAATTCTATAATCTAAATTCACTGGAAAAATAATTCCGAGGGAAGTTATACGTTAACGCAACATTGGCGCCCAATGATTTAAGTAACTCATTATATATTTTTTTTATTTACACAGATGAAAATTCGCCTATCCTGTAGTCTGTCGTTTGAAATCCAAATAATATTACCGTTGAATACGTTTCCGTGCGTACATTCCATATAATTGCATCAGAGAACATGCGTATTCTAAGCACGCTGTATCAGGCGAAGTATCACGGAAACGAGATTTCTATCGACGTCGTCGTTTCTCTGCCAACGTAAACATCAATGACTGCGAGATTCGACGGCACGAATACGTCCTGTTTATTTGGATTACGATTTACGCAAAAATTTGCAACAGCGACGGAAATAACATGCGTTAGCCTTGATCCTCCAGTAGAAATTCGTCGGCGAGGCATAGGGGACGACTACGACTATTTCGGTCGAACTTTTTCGCGCGTCGTTCGACGTGAAAAACGGAGGCTGCAGTACCGAAAACGTTCACTCTCCGATTTTCATGAAGCATGGTAAAATCGTCTGAAATACTCCTAAATGAACGTTCATATATAAAAGGGTTTTTTGTCGCAATTGAAAATTAATTGAGATAACGCTAAAATGATGGGGTATTTATTTATTGTAATAACAGATACGTTAATATTATGATAATAACAGATAGAGCATGTTTTGTATCGTATTGTGTGGGTGTGTCATATATGTGTCTAATAATTGGTTTGAAACAGTTTTAGAAAAAATTATTACAGTACCAAGAGACGTTGTATATCACGACTTCAGATGCAAAGTAAATGGGTCTTTCTAAGTGTTACGGTACATCGTAGTAGATTTAGTGTATTATGTATAAAGGTATAATTATTATTTTAGTGTTATCTCTGTTAGTTTTCAATTTCGCCAAAAAAACTTTTCACATATGTTCATTTGGGATTATTTGAAGCGATTTTACCAAGTTTCATGAAAATCGGAGTGTGGATTTTTTCGGAGCTATAATATATCCAAAAGGGATACGACAAATGGACGTTAAGAACGACGGCAGTTTGTAGATTAATTATAATATCGTTCCATCATGCTCCAAGTTCGATTACTGTGTATGCGAATATTATTTGCAATTAAATTTAAATCGTGCACTGCGGGGTACAACTATGAAACCACTTCAGAGTTTTCAATTCTTAAATATTGTGGTTAAAATAAAAACGAACCAAATATGTCATGTCTGAAATCGTGTTGAGAAACAACGTTTCTTCGGAAAAGAATATTCCCTTGAAAAAACTGTTAAAGTTTATTTTGACCACAATACATAAGGATTGAAAATTTTTGAGTGTTTGTATAGTTATACCACGCATTGTATTGTATTAAAGAAGCAGGATGACAATTGTTTGCTTTATCATAAATTAATGGATCGAAGAATATACATATTTACAAATAATAATTGGTAAAAATTACGATTAGGGGATGCCGCTCCGATGACCTTGACCTTGACATATGTTGTTAACAAATTATGTCGTAAAAACTTCCAAGAAGTTTTAGTTGTCGCTAGTTTTTTATTAAAAAGTTATTAACAAAAGAAATTTACAACATGTACTAGTTATTTTAAGTATTGAAAGGCAAGTGTCCCTAACCGAATTAGTTTCTATTTTTAACTGTCTCTAACCAACTCCGGTCAGTATAATGCTTCAGAGTTGATTAAAGACAATTCAAGAAAAAAAGTAATTCAGAGTTGGTTTGAGACAGTTATTTTTTTTCTTGAACTGTCTCTAATCAACTCCGATTAGTATAATGCTTTAGAGTTGATCAGTGGCAATTCAAGAAAAAAAGTAATTCAGAGTTGGTTAGAGACAGTTCAAGAAACAAAAGTCATTCGAAGTTGATTAGAGACAGTTTAAGAAAAAGGTATCATTGTTCTCTTAATAATTTTTTAATAATCAACAATTTCAATAGAAAACGAGCGACAGCTAAAACTTCTTGAAGGTTACTCAGAAGAATGTCCTTAACAATATATGTCAAAGTCAAGGCCATCGGGGCGACATCCCCTAAACGTAACTTTTATCTACCTATTTACTTCGAAGATTTAATGTATTATAATGGGGCACAGAGATCTCCTAGAACTTGATATCGTGTACAAGAGAATAATCCTTCACGAAAGAACGTCATCTTAATTAAAGATTTGGCTTTTGATAACGGTAAAAAAATTTTTGTATTTGAAGGTAATGTGTGTTTATGTGATAAAAAGATACATCTTGCGTAATTGTAATTACAATGCAATGAAACTGTAAAAAGATCCAGAAACTACGTCTCCAGTCCCTGAAATCAATAGACCTTTGGTAGAGCAACATAAGCATTTCATTCAGTTTAGTAACTCCACAAATCTTCAAAAATTTGAAATTTAATGGAAACAAAATTAAATTACATTTAATTATAACGAACATTTGATTATAAGTAAACTGCGGATTTTTATGCAAAATAAAATTTTCTGAAGTAATTTGTAAAGACAGGAGCAAATATAGAAATTTAGTTTTCCTCTTAAATGTCTTATTGGGTTCAAAATAAAATAGAAAACTCGTTGGATCCAATGAAAGTTCTGTCTTTTATTGTATTTCACAGAGCCCTATAGACCATAAATGTATAAAATTCGCGGTCTAATTATAACGAACAATATAATCGTTATACTTTGATCCGGTTTATTTCTGCATTTAGTACGATTTCTAATTATTCCAAAAGAGAAACAGTAAACAAAATTCCATTCAATTATTTTTTGACATAAATGGAAGGCTTAGGTCGAGGACCCTCTGCATAGTGGGCCCAGGGCTGGAGCTCCCTAGCCTCCCCCTGATTCAGCGCTGATCTATGGTAAACGCACCAATGAATGGATACTTCGAGATTTTGTAACTTGTTAAAGTCGAATTTCAAATGATAATAATATTAATAAATATTCGGCACATGAAAATTAGATTTGTTAATATCTACTTATATTTTTTTATAACGTATAGGTTTTACTTTCAAAAATTGGAAAAATGTAATTAATTAAATTATAACAAAAAATACAAATATTACCACTGAATGGACATTAACCAGTAAATGAAAAGAAAAGGATGAACAGAAATATGAAACAGGGAATTGAAAAAAAATAATATTTAATTACTTAATAACTTATAAACGTATTTTAATAACTTAATTTACTCGTTTTTATATCTAATATTCATTCACTGGTATATGTTCATTTACTGGTGCATCCACCCTATGAAAGAAACAAGTCTAATTCGTTGATTAAACGTCCTTGGACGAGTTTCGTCGTCGCACGACAGTCAGTATCTCGCGAGTAATCAGGCGCGCGCAGTGACATTGAAATAATTACAGCCGTCTGATAATTTTCATTCAGGGAACTAATCACTGATAGTAATCTCTGTAATCAGTTGACTCGCGTAATATTTAATACCTTGAGGAACGAGAGGAGTGTATTAAATCCACTTTAAAAAAAAATTGACATTTCACATGGTACCCGTATCAAATTTTTATTTAAGTCGTTGAATTTTTAATATAACAGTGTAAAAATGATATTAAGTCGGTATTTTGTCCCGAACCAACCAGTGTAAAGTCAATCACAGATGCAATGTTCACCATTTCTACATACAATTGAGATTTATCTTAAACCGTGGTAGGTTCACTTCTTTCCAGCACCCACTGTAGGCATACTGGTGCAAATCGGGGTTTTCAAACTTTAATGTTTTATCGCTTTTAGAAATAAATAGTAATGTTTAAACAAAACGTATGTTTTTCATAGAGAATTTCCTCAGGAATCGATTGATGATACTCACATTTCTCGGAAAGTTTTGTTTCTCATAAATGTTAATTAAAGTATGTAAGATTTTCAAAATATCATTTTTTTCTTATTTGTTGTGTCTTTTTTTTGAAATACAATGAAATGAAACAGATCTTGCTGGATTTAAAAAAATTGTTTCAGTTAAATAAAATATAAATAAATATTTTTTAACATCTACTCTGAATTTTCGATATTTTTAAAGTGGAATAAAAGGGAAAATCAATAATTTATGTGTACAAAATGTTTCGATTCAGAATATTGTTTGAACCAGGGAATACAAAACTTATTTTGAATCTAACTTAATACATTTGTGCATTGTATACATAGTCCTGATTTATGGTTAACGCAGATTCGTTTAAAACAAGTTTACAAAAAAGTAATTCTTTATACATAATGCATAAAATATAGATAAATAATTATTTATGTCCAAATTACTCGTATGCAAAACGAAGGCGTTAAAATAATCGATTGATCAATTTCGGACGAAGCTCATTCAATTCGTTATAAATTTCTCCAGAGATTATGCCTTTAGGTTTTATTTTATTTTTGATTTATAATACATAGAAGAAAAAGGTGAATTTTTCTTTTATACGCTATAACTTCTCTAATTTTTCACGTTTTTCTGTCAAAATAGGCGTAGTCCTACCGTAAATTATCTAATTCTAAGAAAATTTCTTCGACAGGATGCTACACTGCACGCCAACAATGGTTACATCGTCGTAAAGGATAATAGGACTTGTATAATATTCAATAAATAATACAAAGAATTGAAACAAACATTTTTATTATAATTTAACGATGGCTCTTTATATTTCAGGATCGTTTACTCTTATATTATTAAGAATTCTAAAAAAATCGCGAAAATCACTTGCTTTTCGAGTTGTTACACGAGAATCCCCCCTTAAGGTGGCTCACGCAAATTTTTAGTAATTATAAATTTAGTTGAAAATTTAATAGCACATTCTTAAAAGCCTCAACTTTCGATTACTACCAAAAGTCGCAAGGTCGATGACAAAATTATTGAAAAAGAGACGTTATAAACAAAATTTCTTTTTAACACGAGCCTTATGGAACTGTAGTTGATACTGAGAAGTTAATCAATTCTTATTTAGGTACAAAAAATGACATTTTCATAAAAAATTAGGTGGTTGTAGATTTTTTTGCGGAGTTTATGATGGCACGGAAAAAAAAAGATATGTTTAATGATGAAATAAAACTAAAAATTAAGATCAAAATATGCAAACTGAGATTTCAATGCGTTTGGTAGTATCTTCTACGCACGCCTGTTTTAAGCGTCAACGTCACTTGTTTTCTTTTGGTTTGTTCGACGAACTTTCCAATTTTTTCGTAAAAATTAAGATTTATTATTTTCATTATTTTTTTCATGTTTTATATAAGACATGCACGTGATGCAGCGATACGAAGATTGCAACTTTGCATTGACGCAAAAGGTCACCACTTTGAGCATCTCCTGTAATGTAAGAAAGTTTATTTTATTACCACATTTGACCTTGCATGACCTTCAACATAGCTCGCTGAAGTCGTCTCAACGCCGGCTATCACATCGCGATAAAAAAAACATAGCATTCCATTAAAAAAAATAGAGATGACCTTGAAATCTCCTCAATGCCTTCACCCACGCAGAAAATGTTTATGTCACAATATGCCCCCCTCTATGCCGTATAAGTTTTGTCTATAACATTTTTTCATATTATTACAAATAATGGCAATATTCAAAGTGGACATTGTTACTGCCCATCCTGAATATGTACCGCGAGTTGTACATAGGTACATATGTACACTCTATCGAAAAATGGCGGCGCGGTTAATCACGGCCGAGGTTGAGAATAAGGTGGCCGGGAGGTTCCTGAATAGCCGCATTTTTCCTGGCAGCTGGCGTCGCCTTGATTTACTTTTTCGTGTATACAACGTTGGTGTACGTACGAAAGGCCACGGATCCGCAGCGGAAGAAAGAAAGGTCGGCAGCTGCTCGACCGTGCTTCCTTGCGGGCTACGCGCGGCATATATCTAAACACAGGAAATTTCTTCTCAAAACTCTCGCGACCCTGTGTTTGCCGACGAAAAAAATCGTCGTTGCCACGAATTGACTCTTTGACCGACCGCTATCGGGCCACTTTTGACCCGGGTCATTCAATGCTAAGCGGATCACTTTTATACACGCTGTCGGGGATTTTGCTCAAATTGAAATATGTTATACTTCATGCGAAAATACGGGGATTAATGTCGTCCTTTTTCTTATTTAGGAATTGTTTAAAAAACACAAACACTCAAATTTGGCAATCTTTACCGATTTTCACGACAACCATCACCACAAAAGAATTCTTGTCTCTGTAACTATTAAAGATAATTTTCTGTTTTGTACGTAAAGTTATTTTTGCAATGCAAAATGTTAAAAATATTTTCGTTTTGTAAATTTGATCCCGAGGTCACAAAATTAAAAATTTTTTAGAAATATGTCCATATTCTCTGATCTTTTCTCTTTAAAATCCATTTTTTTAATTCGTGGGCACTCGGTCGCGGCATCCAGCGATTCAGGTAAGCGTGTCGCGGCTCACAGTGGAACAAGCTGGTGATTTTTGTGTCAAAATCATAGAATTTTGTATAGAAATAAGATAAAGGGATGAATCGTTTTGAGGTTAAAGCAAAGATGTTGCAGAATTAGGGAAGAACGTGGAAGAAGTATCACAAACACGTTTTGACCTCGATAATGTATGTGAAACTTGACATTTTTAAAGAAAATTGCGGCTTTTCCGTTATAATGTGTTGTAGAATTTTGTTTAAGGGTCTGTATTTTTAAACAATTTCGAAACTAGTAGAATGATCGATTAACCCCCCCCCCCTATTTTCATATGAAGTATAACATATTTCAATTTGAGCAAAATTCCAGACATCCTGTACAAAGTGATCCGCTTGGCGTTGAATGACCGACCAATATCAGATGTTTAATACTAATACAATTAGGCGCAATGAACAGGAAGGTCGAATTTACGAGTCTGAGTATTGTCTACATTCAGTTATCAAGTATTATTGAATTACGTTCTTGTTTGAGTCACGCGTTAATAAAGAATTTATTACATTTAAGAATTATTTTCTAAGCATATTATTTGAAAAAAATGTTGTATGACATCGCTGAATTTATGTCCATGCCACCTACAATACAGAATAGAAACAATTACGGTAGGACCCCTATAACGTGAAAAATACGTTCCGCGTTATACGGGACCGAGAACATAAAAAGTTGAAACTAAATAAAAAAAGCTTGTTCTAATTTTTTTAAATTTCTCCATAAAGAGAACAAATAGGACTATATCCTCATTTCTTTTTAAATTTGTCAATAGTATCTGTTATAAAATTGCATTTTTTTAAAACAATTGCAAAATAAATGGTTAAAGAATAGGTTTTGTTAACTGAAATAATTGTTACAAGGTACTTTTATGTCTCCATTGTAAGCACCCAAAAACGTGATTTTGATCAGTTTATTAGTTCGACAGTTATGATTTACTGGAAAAAGGTTGACACTATATTTCAAACAGCTGTAAAATCAACAATTTAAAATATTTTCAGAAATCCTTCGAGATACATCTATACATATTAAAGACTACCACATATCCGAGTTTTAATATCTCACCAAAAAATGCAAAAGTTATATTATAGAAATTTGGAAATTAATTTGACACTAATAGCTTCCATATATTATATTATGCCGATAGGGAAATATTACTTTCTTAATTCGATTTTAATTCAGGCCAAATTTAATTCCAGGCAATAGTAGACGCGATAGTTTATTGAACAGGGCACCAGGGTTAACGCAAGACCGTACGCCTTAATCGGTCGCCGCACGCGATAATTCCCGCGTCATTCGAATGGAATATCGAGGATGGTGGAAGTGACGACACAGTTCCATAAAAATTCACCACATTTCGCTTGTCCGCCGATTCGATTATGCAAAGTGTTCGCGCTCGGTGACTTACGCAGGATATTCACGAGGCCCATTTTGGACGTATGTAGGTATGTACATATTTTTATCATCCTAAATGTGTCTTTCAAAATAATCCGAGCGGGCTTCCCTACTGAAAGAGATTTTGTATCTAAAACTATTAACTTTCTGTTTCTTGGTTTTTGTTATTTAACGAGCTTTCTATGCAGTCAACCATAAAATATGGGTTTTCTTTATCGGAAAAACATTTTATTCCCAAAGTGAAGAATAAGCTGTTCATTGAGAAAGACATGCTTGTTAATTCGGTTTTTGATTTCTAGGTTGATTGATATCTGTGTTTAATCTATCGCGAGGTTTATCGCGAAGTGCATACAATCACCAAAGAAAGTCAATATACACCTCCTAAATTTCAAATATTTAAAAAAATACAAGATATTTGATCATTTTGTGGGCATTGAACTGTGTAATAGTTAAAGTTAGATACATTTTAAACAGATAGTGATGTTTCTTACATTCATTTACAAGAAATAATATTGGGTCAGTGCAAAAATCGGGAACAGATTTTTTTTACAGATAATATGCTTATTATATGGTTTTGTGGAAACAATAAACAATCTTGTTTTATGTGTTATGCTTCGATGTCGATGTAACATAGTAAATTATTGCTTAGAACAATAATTGACATGATTGAGTGCATTTTATTGTTTTAAAATATAATTGAAAATGATTTTTCGTAGGATTCATTTAGTTGTCATAATAGTGTACGAGTTCTGCAGAGTAATAAACATTACAAATATCGGATACCACATTTATGATAAACTGTAAATTTATTAATATAATTTGATAATATACGTTCTATAATACAATAATAATCATATTCATAAAATTTGTTTATTAAAATAAAGATTTGTACTGAAAATGCATATACTATACAAGAATTACTAGGTATTTTATTAACTTATTACTAAATTATAACAAGAAATATAATTAGTCTTTTATAACAAAATCTATCAAAATTTTTGCATTCACCTAATACATAAACCAATAATACAATCTCATGAAATTCTACGTACAAATATTATGAACGTATTAAAGTGTATCTACAAAACTTATTATTCTAATTACATTTATATTTATATTTTGTATTACCACTCCAAAAATGGTGCATCTTGCAGTGTTTTTTTTTATAATACACGCACTAAAAATATATAATAGAAATCAAGTAAGATATATGTGTAACGTACAGTTAAAAAACAAACAAAAATAGCAATTAAATATATTCCTATTATTACGAAATTCAGTATTTTGAATGATTAATATTTTTATAATAAAGATAAATAGTGCAGAATTCATTATTACCATTTTGGCTTTTGGTTGTATATCGTGTTTTTATGGAAAAGTATGCTAACGGTTTGTCCTGATTGTAGATAGCTTCGTGAGAGGTTAATTGATACACCGATATTGAATCAGTTTAAACTTGCCATACCCGAAAAAATCAACAGTAATACATACACAATTCCGTGGTATCAAATGTCTGAAACGAATCTGTTTGAAATTGTTTTGATCAGTAGGACTCGTTTAAAATTCTATATAACACGAAGTACCAGAAAAAAGGAACAAAAAAACCGTTATCACATATAAATGTAATTCAATATTCGTAACAGTAACGAAGTCGCATAGCTATTAACATTAACGTTGTAGTGTAAATTCTGTCTATCAATAACCTCCTCAGAACTAGTGCACATTACAATGTGCAATAATTTTAACGTTAGTTTTGAAGCTAATTTACGTTTATTTCAGATCCTATTTTTATAAAATATAGCATGTACAAGTGGACTGAAAGGGGGAAAAATGTAACATAGCTTTAGAATACACATTAAAATTACTGTAGATTGCAATGTGCACTGTGTCGGAGGAGGTTAATGTTTCATTAGCCACACGTACCTTGTAATCGAACCTATGAAACCTATTTACAAGTATAAAGACTAGTTCATAACTATACCGTGTAATCACTAGACCGAAGCCTATAGAACGTTCATTCATCTTTATGTTATTTCACTTTTTCTTAGCTTTGAAACCATCTCTCCCAAGAAACAAATTTCCAGTTAATACTCGTTCATATAAAGCAGCCTAGAAAAACCTGAATCTGCATAAACATCCGGAGTCTATTGATTATGAATAGAAACTTTCTTCCTTTTTTATAAAATTCAACTATTCCACGAGTATAAAGGCTTGTTGGCACGTACAAATCATTTATGCAAACTGAGTTTTGCATTTACGATTATGAATAGAGACTTTCTTTTTTTTTTTACAAAATCAATTACCCTGCGATGTATAAAGGCCCGTTTATATGTTCAAATACTTTGCGCAAACTGACTTGTGTATTCACATCAAGGAAATCGTTGCGTTTAAATGAAAGTTAATGCCCCTGTCAAATAATTACTGTTATCTTTCTTATTATTTAATTTGTAATAACTAATTATAATTAAAGTTTATTCTATATGTGTCTATAAAATAACTGTGCAAGATGGACTGAACGTGTAAAGCATAAGTTAGTTTGCGCAAATTACTTGAACGTGTAAATGGGCTTTAACCGATTAAGTCCCAAGCAGTGATATAAGGTGATTTTTACACATGTAATTTTTTATAACTTATAAAAGTGTACAAGAAAGAATATAAATGCTATCAAAACAATTTTTGGATCAGTACGTTTTCTGTCACAAAATGTTCGTTTATGCAATTTTTCTTGAAAAACGTAAACAAAATCTCTCATATATTATTTTGCCGAAATATAAAATATGCATTGTAATACTAGACACAATATTATAGAAAAATTTTCCTAATTTCAGAAAAAATTGTTTCATCATACTGCTATAAATACTTTAATTTCTTCAAATTACAAAACGTCGTACGATCCAAGTCGAAGAAGAAATAATGAAAAGAAGTGATGAAAAAAGTATTAAGCAAATGTTTGAAATTTTTTTTCATAACTGCAATATAAAAAATAATATTCAATAATATAAATTTCCTAGAAAAAAAATTTCCAATGAAATGTTGCATTAACGCAACGTTGAGTCTTAATAGGTTAATGTTGGAATCAGAGGTCACAGCTTTGGAGACAGCTTACAATCGACCATCCCCTCGCCCCCCCCCACCCCCCTCGATCGTTAGGCGGCGAAAGACGAACATCTTTAACATAAAGATCGAAAAACTTAGGAGATCCGGGCACACGGTTTCACGGTGAACCTTTCCCGAGCCCGTGTCTTGGCAGATGTACGACCATTTGCCGTGGCAGCTGCACTCCTCACCGCCGTAAACCTCGAGCACCAGCCCCGACGCTCGATCTGGCCTGATCCCCGAACCCCCTCAAAGTGTGACCGCTCGGAAATACAGTCGTTTTCGTTCTGACGCCGACGGAATCGAACGTGTTCCGTTCAAGTCTCGTTTCGTATCGATTCGCCGTTAGCGGATCCGTCGAAACCGGCCCCAGGGATTTCTCTCGATCTGTGGATCGCATGATCGAGAGGCAAACCGGTTTTCAACGGTGCGAACTACGTGTTTCTTGGACACACGGACGTAGACGAACAGGCACTCAGCCAGCTTGGTATGGCCCTGGCTGCTGATCGAAGGGTAGGGAAAACGTACCTACCTGGGACCTGACTCCGGCGTATTACATCCACGGCCCCGTCGTGGTGGGGGGACTGACTCGTGCTCTGTACCTAAATGAACGGAAAACAGGGACGACGGACCCCGTGTTGACGGGGAAAGAAAATTTTCTACGGCAACGCGGAAATGAATGTATCTTTCGTGAGCGTTTCTGCACGGACACTTGAAGATTTTTGTCAATGAACTTCCTTCGTCCTCTGACGTCTTGTTCATGATCTTTGATAAAGTACATGCAATTTTATTATCGTACAATGTACGGATAATATTATAAACTATAATAGGAATACGAATGATAGGGTAAATGTCCCAATTACTTCTAATGTCCCTAATACCGCCACTTTAACTATTTTATCTAATAAAAACGTAACGTATAAAGAGAATTGTGTACGCAAAATTTTATTATTAAATTGGGACTCTGATTTACATAAAAACAAAGAAATAGATAGATATAGTTACATGTGCGTGGTACTTAACAATAAAAGTGCAATTTGAGCGTCAGAAATGCGACTACATAAGTAGGAAGTCATGACGAAATCATACTAAAGAAATGACCGTAATTTTACTATTCAACTTATATCTAGTGCACAAAATAAATCGGTAAAGTATATAAGAATTACTTTCATTTTTGTGGTGCCAGTTATGGGGGCACTGCAATTGTTTGCAGATTTTAATTAATTATTAATTAATTCTTCACATGTAACGTATAAAACTATTTTTTTTATTGCAAGACATGTTAAACTATATTATGTTCGAAAGTGAGACGATTTTTATGTTAAGTAACACGTAAAATGGGTAAACGAAGTCAGGTTGCAATCTTAAGGTGCAGTAATTGGGACATCTACCTTATACGCAATATACGAATATACCATGGTTTGTTTATCTGTGGGTGTCTGTTTCGTTCTTGGATTTGCCATGTAGTTAAATATTCCGACTTTTCGTTTGACAATTGTTAAGAAGAATTGATTGATGTCTCTTCGGTAATCGCTCCGATAGAAGAAGTATTATTTCTCTGTCCTTACAGACATTGTTACTTGACGAGTAACTTTATTTGTTATGAAATCGACAACCAGTAATGATACTGACTCTCGAATGTTTTGCATATATAAACAACGTATTCCATTCATTACATAATTATTTATCTCCCTATTGTGTTCTGAAAGTAAATTCTACAAAATATTCTTCAATATACAAGTATTACCGTTATTATAATTACCCAGTGGATTTCATGCATTCATAGCGTGCGTTAATATGTAAAGTGCAGTAAAAAAAACCTCCTAATTAAGTTCTTAGGTTAGTTTTAGTCTCATAATATTCTTGATGGAATAAATGTTTCATTTCAGTGCTAGTTCATGAAAAAGTGAATGTTCGTCAAAGTTCACGATCCACTTATAATGAATTATGAGTTAATTATTATCGTTTATCACAGATTCCATAAAATTAACGTAATAAACATTCTGAGGATGCTTAAGTGTTTATAACATTTCCTGATTAATAAAAATTTTAATATAATTTTCACAATTACATAGTTATGTCTAAAATTGTGAATATGCATAGACATCAGCAGTCGAGTAATAAACTACAATTTACTTCTATTATGTCGTTCACTTAAACTATAGTCCCAAAGTAAGAAACCAGATTTTCTGCGATTCATTGAAAAAAAGACCGCGCTTCGTCCTTTCTTAACGCCCTATTTACCCTCCAACGACACGAAGTGGCCCTCGTACCGTTAGCCGCTCCGAATTTCGAGGAAGATACAGGGCATGGTGGGGGACGGATACACCCCTGGCGCGCCGTAGGACATGGGTAGAGAGACCTGGGCCCGTTTGTACTACGGCATTCGCGTCCCGAGTGTTTCAGGGGGGGGTTCTTGAATGTCGGCCTGCCGGAGTACCGGAAGATCGAGCGTGTGCGTGTCCCCCGTGTTTCTCGTCAAGTTTTTCCGTTGGTTCGTCGTGTCGTACAGAGTGAAAGTGGCCAAGCTTATTATCGTGTGCAGAATTTTCCTCGATAATCAGACGAATAGTGGTGCTCGAATATGGATAACGATGTGTCTCGTACGTCTCAACGATATTTCCTCGTCGATAAACCGCGCCCGGGACAACAGCACGATTTCCGTAACGTTGTGCTGACCGTTGGAACACGAAGCGAATAGCTTCACCAGGTGGCGCCGGGAGTTCATGGTCGAACGAGAATAGAGTCGCTTTTTGTTTAAACAATCACAGTCTTTCCCCCTCGTTAAGTTTTCGTTTATTTTATCGAACGTTACCCTCGATTATCGATATTTATCGTAAATTTCTTATTTATGCGGGAAGACAACAAAACTCTACTTCGTGTGGCTCGAGGGAGGTTTCTCTGTTGTTTTTTTTTTTTTTTTGCGAAATCGTACAGCCTCGAGGGAAATAAATCGATCATCCCTTCAGTGTACCCGTTCTCGACCAGCCAGACGCGACAGATCAAAAACGCGCATCGTAGTTCCGGTGGGGTCGTCGGAAGTAGCCGAGCGTGTCGGCGGCAATTCTAACGGAAAAACGTGGGAACTCGTAACCGTGGAACTCCTCTCCGCTGTTTCATTAAGCCGACTCACGCTAAACGGGCTCGTGGATAATCGTGTTAAACGTCCACCGGCGCATATACATACTGCTTTCGTCTCATTTCAACTGGATATCTGAATTGCTCATCTCTTGATATGCGTTTATTAGAGGCATTAATTGATTGGAGTCGGGGGTGAGTCATTAAATTCGAAATCGTTCTGGACGACCAAGTGACTTAGTTAACGGAAAGTAAGAGAACAAAAAAAGCAACCGTTGAGCGGGTCGGGCAAAGCATTCATTTTAAAAGGCTTTTCGCTGTGACACGAAAAAGTTGCTCCGTTCACTCTGCCACGGATGGTACTCAAGCCCTCGAGACACACAGATTATTCCACGGAGTTTTTCCAGCCAGCCGAACAGAGAATGGCTCTTTCTTGATTGAAAAGATCTGTGGATAGCGAACGAACGAGCTTCGAGTAAGCATTTTAACAGAGTTCGAAAGGAGGAGGAGGAGAAACGGTGCTCCTCAGTTGACGTTTCAGCTCGCGTACCTTCTCTGTCCCCGCTCAACGCCGTGGGGGCTCGGCCGTACGAAGCGAATCCAAGATAGGATTCGTCATCGATTAAAAATAACGAAACGAGAAAGAGTCAGATCGACGACGCATGCATCATCGGGGAAGCAAAACGGGCGGATGGTAGCGAATAGCGTGGCTGAGCGGTCAGGATACAATCCCCACTGTCTGCTGTGTGTAAGGTAGACCAGTGGTGTGTCGGGATTGTCGGGGACGGCTTTTGCCGGAGCAAAGACGAGCGCGAAACTGAGAGAGAGTAACCGGCGTGATCCCACTCCTAGGTAGAGTCCATGACGTCAAACTCCGGGGCAAGTCGAACGACCAGTTTGAACGGCTTGCTTGTGGCAAGAAGGGAGGAAGAGAAGCAGGAGGAGGAGGAGGAGGAAGAAGACGAAGAAGAAGAGGAGTCGACAGTGGTGCGGTCTCGACGCCCGTTCGTCGATCCGTCACGATACATGTGCATTTTTACCGGCCGGTTTCAGTGAACGTCACGCCGTATCGTTTAAATTATACATACATGTGTATATTCCTCGCGTTTAAATCATTCGGTTGTTAATGAAACGCGGTCACCGTTGAAAGATTAAATTACGAGCAAAAAAGGAGTGTATTGAAAAACAAGCAGAAAAAAATACACTGTGTTTTCGCAGTGTGAATGGTTCGACACACCTGGTGCCAGTGATAAGCAAAAGGCGCGTGTAGGCGTGAGGAGGCTCGCAATGAAACTCGGTCGTACAGTGACGGTACCTTGGTCGATCGGGAAGCCCCCACAGTTACCCGCGTTCACAGTGCTGCACCTTTGTCCGGGCGTTACGGCGCCTTGGTGAATCAAACGGAATTCCGGCGTAACAAACACAGGAATAACCGTGGAGAAACAACCGACAAGAACGTGTCTATCGTCCGGGTCACGATAGTAACCGTGAAAGTGATTGTTCTCGGTTCTCGCGACGTATCCGTTCGGAGTGCAAATTCGAAGTTTCGTTGGTACAGGATTATACGATGGTGTTTATATGTATGTGTAATATCCGCATAGTGGTCGATTGAATAGTGTTCGAACAGAGTGGTCGCTAGAAAGGTGATCGATAGAAAAGGGCAGGCCTCGAAAGTGTATTTGGACGCTCGATGGTATTGCCGCCGTGTATGGTGCACCAAGGGAAACAACGACGAACGACAACGACGCACGACCGTGTGTGTTTGGATACTTGACGCGGCGGTCGCTACTGCCCGTCGTGAAAACATCGCTATTGGAGAGAAATGGGAAACCACCCGTCCGCCCACCAGCCGCTCGAAAGAGCGACCAGCCATGCTGGAAATGGTCTTCGCCTCTCGGTACGTTCCGTTCTTTGCTTTACGTCAACGATAACTTTCGCAGATGCCCACGTGTGACGCACGCCTCTTGATGCAATGTATCGTTAAATGGAGCGTATATACATGCACACGTTGTATACCGCGATAGGTGGTGATTGTGGCCGATCGCAGCCTGCCCCCTCGGAGGCTCCGGAACCGATCTTTCTGAAACGTTTATCGAAACGGATTCTTACGCCAGCTACATTAATCGTTTTAGTACCTTGGAGCTGATATATCGGCTTTATGGGTTTTCTGAAAAATACTTTGAGATGATATATCTGCTTACCATTTTTGATACAATTTAAACACATGCAATGACACTTTATTTTTATAAAATAAGTTTATATAGTGGGACGTACGTTTACTGGATAGAAATAATACGATTTAAAAAGTGAAAATATCTTCATTTTTAAGAGAAATATGTATAAAGAATCGCATTTTTTTTCTTACAAGGTGCTATAAAGGTTAATTTTACGAATACACCGTTTCCCGGAATTTTTGTTGTTATTAGTAAAGAAAGGGGAAATAGGGAGAGGAAGCAGGGTTGTTTCGACTTTGCAGACTCAAAGTACCGCTACTTGTCTGATCCAAATGCAATAGGACACCGTTAATCCAAATTCCACTTACTTGTACATATTTCGTCGGTCACGAGAAGGTCGCACACCTGAATGAGTGCTTTTTGCATGGAATGTTTTTGTAGAATTTTAAGGACTCTGTATCTAAGTCAATTGTAGATTAGAAGCTACAAGTAGTCAGTAATTTTTCTATCAAAAAATGATTTTGAACGTTGACATTTTGTAGTCAAGCATCTTAATGTTTTAACTAAGTTATTAATTTTGGAGCTACAATTTTTTAGATTGTTTTGTTTTTTCCTTTAGGCCTTACAGCATAAACATAAGTTTGCAATTGATTGAAGATTTTGAAATTTTTGTTTGCCATCTTTCATAAAAATAACGCTAGAGTTTGGCGACTGATGGGATTCATTGAATCTATCTTTTATGATTTATTGAAGTACATAATCTCTTATATTTGAAACACATTTCATTCAAGTGATGTCCATTGTAGTCACGACTTTCGCTTGTGAGTACATACCTGGCTTGCGAAAACTATGGAAACAAATGTTGCTAAATTCTTATATGAACGAATCACATCGAGTCGATGTTGCTTCAACATTGCGTTAACTGCAATTAATTTTTATATGGCCAATTTTGAAGTGTTCTTATTTTCTTTAATTTTTCCATAAACAAAACAAATGAAACTCCATCCTCAATTTTTTTCAACTTTTTCAATAGTGCCTCGCTATTATAAAATTGCATTTCTTTAAAACAATAGTTTGTGCCAGGGTTCAACGTCTAGAATACTCAACTAAAAACTCGCAAAAAAATCTCCAACACGTGCCCCGGTATATGTATACTATCTATCAGATTTTTTACAGAATTTTTGTGAGTTATTAAATAAGGAAAATAGAGGAAAAACCGATAATTCGAATTTTCCCTATTACTAGTCTCCTGGTCGAGATAGAGTGTTAAAACTTGGCACAAATTGTTTTTTCTTGACAAGCTATCGAATGGTATAATACAAGTCCAAATCGGTCTAAGGACACTTTTGACCCCTTTATCCTGCTATACCCTTTCGTAACTCTTGAACACATGATCATGAATTAATTCCGACTCTTCTTCGTCGTGGGCGGATGGGTATTTTTGTGGTTGGGATGAAACTGGTCCTGTAGAGGTCACGATGAAGGTCGCATACTTTCCTCCTTATCCTCCGTGTTTTAAAGGTTCTCCAGATTCCGTTCGAGCACACTTCGTATTCAGACTGTCTTTTCCGCGATAACGAATGGGCGAATTATGTAGTTCGAATACATATATTTATCTGGCATCGAGCACGGTATGTACATTATCATGTAACCGACATCTGTTGCAGCAGAACGTTATGGCGTTTAAAAATTGCACTACAAAGACCGTTCGAAGGTTGCTCGACAGTACACTATTCACCGACCGGCGATCTTTTTTTTCTATTCTCTCTTCGCATACCTATCGTCTAAGTCGACTTCAGTTGTTTTGCATGCTTATCGAGTTCTTGTAGAGGCAAATACGATCCTTTCGTGTATATGTTCACCATTTCTACATTCATAAAGATTTAAATATTACCTTCGTAGTCTTTTTAAGGGCAGAGATACAATCTATACTTTTTAATTCATATCATATTCTTGTTTCCTGCTTTTATTACAATTTCTTTCCATTTTTCAATTAATTTCATCGTACCAGTTATACACAATTTCGATTGTATTGACTAAAAAGACTCTTCGACATGCTTTTAAATGGATTTTGTTTTTGACGTTTTTTTTTTATTATTGGGTAGGTGGTAGAAAATTTTCGAATGGAAGTAATGGAATTTGTTTTACAAGTTCAAAAGAACGTAATGATAATGGTCTTTATACTTGTTCATAAGTTTCGTCAGTATTTCTCACAGAAAACAAAAAGGAAGGACGTGTAACTTGTACAATAAATACGTTCAGTCCATACCTGGCAAATAATATCTGTTCACCGGATCAAACGATTTTTCATTTCGTTCAGTAAAACGACAACTAAGACACTGTGCTCGAAATGATACGAACTTTCCTAACGACCCAATAATTTCAGTTTACTAGACTGAATTTAGTACACCGATAATAAAATCTTCATATGTTTATGCAAACATATACTTTTTGCGGGGTAATTGACACGAACAGGCATGAAAGTTTGTTTACTTCATTCGAACGTAAAAAAACTATTTTAAATTTCCGCTTGTTGTGGACGAAAGCCATCAAATGAGAATTAGTTTTTTGTGTGGCTTCAAGGATAAGCTATCGCCACTGTTGCAAGTAAATAATGTTGCTGTTTTATGAAATAGACAAAACAAAATTACGTTTACCAATTGTCCTTCTACGCTGCTCAAAACAATTAGAGAATCGCTACTGTGGGCTTATCCTATTGTGGAAACCAAGCGAAACGAACGAACTACACGACAAACTAACGTTATTCTTCCTACGGTATTTGAAAAAAATTCTTCTATGCAAATGGTCGATCAGAATGAATACAGTAGGAAAATAAAATGTTGAAATATCTTTCGGTGATTAGTTACTAAAAGGCGAATATTTAAGGAAATTTAGAATTTCTTTGTAATGGTTTTAAAAAAAGGTTAGATTAAACAAAAGTTTGTTCTCTTAAGGGTGTACATAGATTTGACACCGTGAAAAACAGGTCTTTTTCCAAGTATTTGTTCCACATAAACTGCTTGATGAATTTGCTTTCTTTTAAATTAAAAAGGGGATACATTATAGATTATTTGAAAAACTTGTTGAAGTAGTATGTAAACAAATGTGGACGACAAATTAATTTCCTCAGATGAATGCAGCGCAAACATAACTGCACTATCAGCATGATTCAGGTTCCCATAGTGGTCGCATTTGAAAATTGATGGGATTTTATTAAATTTTATCGTATTAGCTATAACCTGTCGGAGGTCAATTTACAAATTTTGAAAAATCGATAAATTCACCCCATTTTAAAGAAAAAAAAATGATATTGTGCGTAAGAATTGCTTTTTTATTAGAGTATAAAAGCCTGAAAAATTAAAAAAGAAAAAAGCTGCTCGTGACGCCGAAGATAATTTTATCAATAGATTGCGGATGTTTATACATTTATAGCGTTCTCTGACATACAAAACGTAGCAAAATGCAGATTCCAGGAAAAATTAATGATATCTATGTTTTTTTGTTAACATATTAAAACCTCCAGTATAGAAAATATAATTTTGTGCAATTCTGTTTGTTACATATTAGTGCCCAAATTTGTAAATGTGCATAAACATCCGCAGTCTACTTATCAGCTGTGTGTACACCAATTGTCGTGAAATAATATTGATAATTGACGGAATTATCGTGCAGATAAACTCCGAAAAGTGTTTTGAAAAGAAAGCGTTTAAAGTTTTGCTTGCCTTGTTACTTTTCTCATAACCCTTATACAGGATATTCTGTATACTATATACAATTAAATAAGCAAATGAAAAAAAAAATTCGATTTTCCGAACCGATTTACCAAAGGTATGTATTCCCTCCGGTTGAACTGACAGATACACACAAAAGATGAGTTTGAAAATGAAAGTGTAGAGGAAAACGATACTATTAAATTGCATTCCGACGGTTCAAGTATTTTTTATTGGAAAATAGAAAACATCGAAATGGGGAAAAAGGCCTATAAGTAGTTTTCAATTATCTCTCGGATGTACCGCGATTTGCCACAGAATTTATAATACCTTCGGAGGATTAGGGGTGTGGGACGTTAACCCTTAAGGACCACAAGCGGCGTATTCCGTACACCACCGATACATAGAAATCTTCTATTTGTCTACATTTTTCTTACTCAAAAACTGTTTGTTTTCATCCTAATTATCCACCATTAAACCTAGAACATTATTAAATTAACAGACAAACAAAAATCCTGTTGCGACCTTTTACATAAAAAAAATGGGGTATTTACGATCCGTGTTCTCAAGAGTTAAGGATTACATTAAAATTTCTATTAGAGTGAAAGGTCCAAATTTCACCCCCCTAAGATTGTCTGGTTCTCGTTCAAAAACTAAGCTACATTGTAGTCTGACAAAAATTGTATAATCACTTTGAAACTTTAGTTACGGAACCCTACTATCACTTTTTAAAAAAAGGATTTCCAATTTCGTCCCACCTACTTTTAATGCCTCAACAGCTTTTAGTTAGTTGAAATAAATTTTATAGTTGACTTTTATGTGTTCACAAATTGTATAATTTATGAAAACATAAAAATAATGTTTTTATTGAATAAAAATAAAACAAAAACTAAAGAATAAAATAATATGCAGCATTCGCACAGAAACTTCTTTATTTGAGGTTTAGGTGTATACAGCTCATGGTACCATTTGAAGCATCCAGTATATTTATTCCATTTTTCTCCCTTTACGTCAAGGACAATGTAATTTGTCCGTATAATTATCGATTCTGGCCTATAAGTGACAAACCGAGATTGCCACTTCACATTATGAAAACAAAGACGATAAACTACACCTAAGCAAGTAAGAACATCATAGAATCATTTACGTTAAATACTAAAATCGGATTTTAAATATAAGTTATCCCTACAGTGCACTGCGTGTAAAATAACAAACTGCCGTAACTTATATTGGATTGATGAAAGCTTTTGTTTATTTTGCCAGCTGATTAGAATTATATTTAATATAAGTTTACATAATCGCTACCAGGCTGCTGCACTTAATGTGGTTCATGCAAATTTTTAATACACATAAATTTAGTTGAAAATTTACCAGAACGTTCTTAAAAGCTCCAACTTTTGATTGCCATAAAAAAATCGCAAGGTCAACGATGAAACTATTGAAAAAGAAACGTTATACAAATGTCTTTTCAACCCGAGCCATATGGTATTGTAGTTGATACTGAGAAGTTAATCACTTCTTATTTAGTTACAAAAAATGACATTTTCATAAAAAAATTATGTGGCTATAGACCTTTTTACAGAGATTATGATGACACGGAAAAAAGATATGTTAACGCTCAAATAAAACTAAACATTAAGATCAAAGTATGCAAACTTACGTTTCAATGCGTTTGGTAGTAGCTTCTATGTAGGAATGTCTGCTATGAGTGTCAACGTCACTTATTTTTTTTGGTTTGTTCGACGAACTTTCCAATTTTTTCTTAAAAATGAAAAAAAAATTTTGTTTACAGTTAGGAACAAAAATGTTTGTTTCTTCGACTTATTTGTAAATTTTGTTTCTATTTCAGTATTTTGAAGTGGTATAAAATGTTAATCATTCAAATTAAATTGGTAAAATTGATAAAAAGTATAAAGGGCCATATTGAGCTCCAGCTAGATACGACATGAAACGCGTAAGCTACCTTAACACTACATATAGCTAGAGCGGGGGACGAAGTTAGGCACGGGGCCGAAATTCGGTCCCTTTATCCTAAATCCTCGTGAAAGTTTCTGATTTATTCCGCGTTGGGAGGCCGTGTATGCTGTAAATGCAAAAATCCAAGCCTATTAATTACGTTGCGTCTGAACAAGTGTTTGTTTTTGCCTGGGAACACGAACAAAAGATTCTCCCTCCCCCTCCTCTCTCGCGTATTAACATAATCCTCGACGTTCTCTCGATATTGTCCGATGAGACCGAATGACCGATGCGAGGCGCATTTGTTATTGCGATTACGCAGTTTCATGAATACCTATGAGCACGCTGCGTTCGTTACTTGTAATCGGGACGCTCTCCGATCCGAGAATTCTTACGGACGACGGTTCTAATGAATTCCTCGGTGTTCAATTTGCGGGTTTGCATAACCGATCTTTGTCTCGAAGGTGAAATCTGACGTGCGCGTTGCGCCGTCGACTGTGAAAACCATCGTTCGGTTGGTCGGCGTGAAAAGCCCGCGAAACACAACTTTCGATGCTTACGGTTCCGACGGTTATTATCGATGTTAGCACGTGTTCCAGTTACGTGACGTGTAATAATCGTTAACAGGCGTATCTTCCCCTCTTTAAACGGTCAAGGCCACGCGATTCACGTTACTAATTATTATTTATGTAACGGATGTTAACGGTTAATTATTTTACATATCTATGGATCATCGAGGGATTAGATTTTGTGACGTGTAATCAATACTCGTGACGTAACCATGTTACGAAGTTTCGTTGATTAGAAAGAAACTTGACTGAAATACTCCATTTATGTAAAAGTGCGATAGTATTTGTCATACGTAATTTTTTCAACACCGATTGAAGCAATATTTGTATATGAAGACATTATTGGGTCGTTTGAGTTCTTAAAGTGTCTTGAGCAATGAAACATGACTATATTAACAAGAATTTTAGTGACGTGAAAGCAACTCTACAGAAATACTGTGAAATTATGAAAATGAATTAATATTTAGTCTTAGGAAAATTTGATCGAACGATCTTTGTATAGTAAAAAATAAAGAAATAAGTAAGGGTCATTGACCTCACTATGGTGTTGGTGGTTTTTTCCATTCAAGGTGGTTCTCTCAACTTTTAATTTTAAGAAAAATGTAAGGAAATTTAATCAGAAGTTGCAGTAGTGTAACATAACTAAAAGTGCCTGAGGGTTTCTTGAAGCTTTCATTTAATAAGTACTAATTCCACAAGAGTATTTTACTTGTGGTGCTTTTAGATATGTACGCGTGCAATCGAATAGGACTTATCTAACGTGCCTGCTCATTTGATTCTGTTTCTACATTATTCTGTCAACGCAAATACAATGTTCATATGAAGAAACTCGAATCATATGAAAAGAATTTATTCCACATTTTCGATTTATTTCTACATGTAGAATAACTTCCTGTCTGGTTTCGCTTATGTATGCGGTATGGTGACCAAAATATAAATATGGAAACACTTATTCGTAAATTGAACTGATTACATCGTTATAGATTAGGTTTCAATATCTTTGTGTTATTATATGATTTGAAAGTACAGTACTCATAGATTGCGACTTCGAACTGTAAGCTTTACGAACTACTATTTTTCTAAACTTTATTTTCAATATATAATTACATATAGATATGCTATCCCGGTGGGTGAGTTTAATAGGAACAAAAAAATGTCTTATAGTACCTATACTATGTCTGATTTGCGTCAACCTATAAGTAAGAAAGCCTTACAGTTGGAATATATGTATACTTTTAGAACAGGGTGTAGTTTACACATATTGGCGAGAATAATACATTCAGTAAGTCGTTGGCTTATACATATTTTTGATTTGAACTTCCTTATCATCCCTCAGATTATTGAAATGTATATTTGAAACACCCTGTATAAACAGTACTCATTGTGAATAATCGGTTAAATAGGGAACTAATGCACAAATTCGCAGTTTTATACTAAAGTATAATGAAACAATAAACACATATTTAATTGAAATTAATATTCAGTTAGTCCACCTGTCTCGCTGATTACCGCAATATCAGTATACAGGAACTTGTCGAGTAACAATTAAATAAATGAAACTGAACACAAATATTCACATTACATTATTGTTTACAATATATACGATGATTCTACATTTACGTAATACAAATATTTTTAGAGTCTTCATAGTGATATAAAACGAGCTGAATAGTTCACGAGAATTTTTTTATTTCCACTAACGGTAAAAAAATTACCACTTTTCCGATTTGTTTTATTTTTATTATTTTTTAACATCAACTTAAAACATCAGTACATATATGTTTAATATATATTCGGTTAGAGAATTAAGAGCTCTATAAAACCCAATATACGTATTAAGGATTCAAATTAATGTTAAGAAATAATAGAAATATAAAGAATCAGGAAAGTGTTAACTTTTTTGTCCGCTATTGTATCTGTCGAAATCTTAGGGGTTCCATATTATGTGCAGTTATCCTAAACAATTCTGTTTTTTGGTCATTTTTTCCAACAACAGTTCACTATTTACTTCTCATTGATAGAGAATTAAAAGCTGTACAGAACTCAGTATAGTAAGATTTTAAGTTAAGATTAAGAAATAATAGGAATATAAAGAATCAGAAAAGTTGTAACATTTTTTACCGCTACTTGTATATGCTTGCCAGTGCAGGTATACATATATGTATATAATTCTATCTGTTCGCGGCCATTTTGGTCCGTTGCTTGAACAGCGTGGACATAGTCGCCCGTTCGTATAATTCTTCCAGACATAAAATATTCAGAGAATTCGTGAATTCATTTGATAGTCAATACCTGTTTTTATCCTCCATACATTAAATAAGAAAAAAGGTAATCTTAGCTCGCGCCGTGCACAATTGCCACGAAGTCTTGAAAGTGAATTGAAAGTAACGAATAGTACCCTTGGTGGCCATTAAATGTTCGTTACAATATTTAAACCAGAGGCAATACTTCACTTGTAAATGCATCAAGCTTCGTAGACGACAATTTCCTTGGACTCGCCTGGGTCGAGGACTATTTGGTTACCAGAGCAATTTTCTTGCTCCGTGGGAGTAATTTCACTAACTTAATAGCTGGCATCGCTCTGACTTGCTCTTAGTATAATGGAATTCAATTTCAACGAAACTGGCGGGTGAAAAATTTACGCTGTATGGTGAATAAAGTGTTCGTGTTGGTCATTAATTTTTAGTCGGTTCGATACTTGTAGAATATATTGATTATAAAATATGCGTATTCATAATCATTAGAATAAACATACGGAGTTTCATTCATTAAAACGATATCTTACATGAGCCACCAAGTACTTTCTTCCCTACTGAGAAATTCTCATTTATTGCCTGTGGTTTCGATTATACACAATTGCTGTGCTCATCTTTGAAAAAGTGGATACCAATCCAACATCCTTTGTAAACCCTATGACATTCGACACAAAGATATTTCACTTTTTATATGAAATTAGTTTTAGACCCGGTTTCAGGCAAACATCAGCAAGTTATAGCTCTTTATGAGTTTTGTAGGTTGTGGGGGTTGCAAGGTTCTTTCCAGAACACTTCCGGTAATGCTTTCGTCAAACTTTAGGAATTATGGAGTGTCTGAAGTGTGTTTATAAAAATACGGTACACTTTTACAGCGTGGATTATACATGCAAAATTAAGACGAAAATTAAGATGACGAAATTGCGTTCGGAGCTTCCTTTTCGAGTTATTAATTGTTGAACATACACATAAAATATGTGTAAAATACGTCTGACACGGCGAGTTATTCTACTCGAGAGACGCGTGCTTTAATTGTTTAACGAGTTCGTTTCATGCATTTGATTTTATTTCATTCATAAGTTTAACTAGGGCAGATGTTCCAATTACTATCACCAGCAGTTCGTAGCGTAACTTCATGTAATCATTTTACATGTTGTTTAACCTAAAAATCGTCTCAGCGTGGGATATAATATTATTTAACATCTCTTTTAAAATTTTTAAAAGTTTCATACAATAAATATGAAGAATTAATTAATAATTAATTAAAATCTGCGAGCAATCCTAGTGTCCCTGTAACTGCCACCTCAAGAATTTAAGTATATAATTCTTATATTACTATAACAATTAATTTTGTATAATAGTAAAAATACGGTTTTTTCTTTAATATGATTTCGCCATCACTTCTTACTTACGTAGTCGCGTTTTTGACGCTCAAACTGCACTTTCATTTTTCAAAACTAATTTGTAAATATCAGGTATGTACCTTGTATGTTACAAGTACATGTATTTCTTTGTTTTTATGTAAATCAGAGTTGCAATTTATTAATATCATTTTTTGTACACAATTCTTTATACGGTACGTTTGATTAAGTAAAATAAATAAAGTGAAAGTATAAGGAACACGGGCAGTAATTAAGAATTACCGTAGGTCACCGATCGATCCTGTGTATCAGCTCAGAATCGACTGTTGTAAGTAGTACACCTACGAGCAAACTCGGCTTCCACTAAGGGAAAAAATGAGGTAGATGAAGGGCCTCCTACGATTAAGTTTTGGGAGTTACTGAAATTTGTGCCAAATTAACATTCGGTTTAATACTTATTTCGGTCCTTGAAATAAATTTACTAAGTGGTAAGAGACTTCTACGCCACTTCTTCCCCTAGCGGAAGCCGAGTTTGCTCATAAGGGTACATACAACTCATCACTCACGCCAAACGTATTTCACGTCTATTCCGCCCCTATTTTCAACAAACAATAACTCGGAAACAAAGCCTCGAACGCAATTTCATCATTCTTGATTTTCATCTTAATTTAGCATGTTGAATCAAGCCTGTGAAAGTGTCCCACATTTTTATTGACACCCGGTATATCAGGGTGGATCAAAAGAAAGCAACTGAGATTCCCAAGACGTTGTTCAAGTGAGTCTGAAACCATACGGGTCATCAAAGTAACCCCCGACTTGAGGTTCTTGTAATAGGACCAATCGAAAGTTCTATCCATCAGGAGGGCTTCTTACTTCTTAAATAAATACAGGTTTCCGAATCAGTGACCCGTACCTTCTTTGCAGTCAGTATTTTAAATGGTGCCTTCAAAACAATTAATTTAACTTTGGTACACCGTTTAGATCAGTTTGAGCTAAAATTAAACGTTCATTTTTAAGGATGCCTTTTTTAATAGAATTTTAGAGCAACCATGAACGTAACTATTAATTTAATCCTCGATGGGTATGGCAATATTCACTTATATTTTCTGCTATAAATTATTTCTGCTTCGTATCTTTTTAATAATTTGGGACGAACATTTTAGAAATAATATAATATAATAATGTAGCGACAGAGAACGTCTTAAGATTAATATTTATACACTATATTAAAATCTACTTGTGTTTACAAATTCGGTACAATTTAATTTCGAGTGTATAGCAGTAACACTTACCTGAGCAATCCAGGACCATTAACCCTTAACTGCAGACCACTTCTCTCAGAAACGAATTTGAATTTCTCTTTCACTATTACCATCTAGTGCAGAATTTTACAAGATCTAGACGTTTGAGTATCTTTGAATAGAAGTGGTAACAAAAAATAACATTCAGTTTGTCATTAAAACTTTTACAAAGTTCGATGTTGTCGGATTATTAATCTCTGAGACGAGTGGTCTGTAGTCACGGGTTAAATAGAAAATGTTATACATACATATGCGGAACCTTCGATTTTACTAGGTTCATTGGTACCGTGTAAATGAAAAACGTGTAAGTCGAGACTACATATTTATAGAAAATAAAGGACACATAAATATATGACGCGATATTTCTATCCTGGATTGAAGAAAATGCAAAATATAGGTATGCGTATTGAAATTTTGTTGCAGTTTTCCGATTGTGTTAAACAGAATCTAGGCGAATTGAATTACTGAATTTTGTTACTTTTTCGTGAATGATCGCTTCAGTCAGGGCAGACAATCAAGATGAAGGACAGTTTCGTTTTATCTTAAATTATTCTGTCATTTAAAGTTCATCAACAGAGTCAATGTTTTTAAAACAGATGAACCGTGTGCTTTTTGAGGATGAATTGTGGAACAAGTATAAGAGATGTGAATCTAATCTTTATTACAATTAGATAGTAATACCTTATTATACTAATGAAAACAATATCGTTTTTAATACAATACACACACATTAGAAGTTGTGGGTAGCCCAGCAGTTAAGGAAATGTGTAATTATCGCAAATCCAAATTTCACTTTATATTATCACTTCTATTAGTATTTTTTATCGACATAAAATTTTGGTACACATAATACAAGATATTTCTTTTTTTACTAAAAACAGGTCGACAAAATTGTATGACTGTACAATGAAAATTGAACTGAAAAACCAGCCCTTGGACCAATGTTGAAAACATCGTTTCTAGAAAAACAAAACTAAATATTCCATTTGTTTTTATACATTATTCAGTAATAGATTTTTTTACTTCATGTACCGATCCGTGAAGTGTACAAAAATATTTCAAAAATACACAAAAAACACATTTATTTCTAACTATTACCGCGTTGCAGAGATGGGCAAACTCATCATCTAGATAAAAAGTTTCGAATAAGGAATAAAAGATAACAAAAAGTACTTCGTCATTTGTAATCGTGTAAACGTGAAAATTTCAATTTTTATAATAAAATAATACATCTTTACGAATGCGTCGACATTTGTCGAATAATTATTCAATCTCATTCACTGTTTAACGCTCAGGACGACACCTTTACTGTACTGTATACTGCTACTTTTCACTGTGTATTATTCGAATAAAATTCTGCCCAACTCTACCGCGTGGGACTTACTCAAGGATCAAAAATGAAGAAAGTAGCTTCAAGTAATGACCAGTTCTAAACGCACGAAGATAAACATTTTTTATAATCTATTCTAGTATCTAATGAATAAATCATTTAATTTCTAATATCCCCGGTCAGTTTCGTAGAAATTATATTCGTTTATTTGTTGCGATACAAATAATGCGAAATGCGATTTTAAACGTGTCGCGTGATGTCATGTGAAATCGTTTCCCGATAAAAAGCCTCGTCACCAGAACTTCCGAGAAATGCTTCGTAACGCGAGAATCCTGGCGCACTGAGAACGACCGCGACCAAAACGATTTTATACATATGTATGTACGTACAAGCCCGAATGCACAATATGACGACAGAGGTGGGCAACAGGACGAAGGAAGAAATCATTTCCACCGGGACAGATCACGGTTATGGTATTTGTCAGTGGGTGACTAGTACGTCAATTAATCCTTTCAGGGGCACATTTTTCTGTCTAACAAAATATTAAAATCTTAGGTCATCTACGGCTTTTTGGAATCGTTGTTCACGATTTTGTTGTCCGAATTACAACATTCAAAATGGCGGATCCAATATGGCAACTAATTTGGTCTAAATCCACGATTTTTTTATTAATTTGCACAAAACTGCATACAGACTCCTCTCGATTATCGTCTGGCTTGTTTTACGGTATTATTGTTCATACGTTATCCCCACTACTGGGGTTATGATGTGTTGCCCTTCCACATTTGTTGCCGAGGCTCGGGCTTCGGACAAAAAACGATATTACGGGGGTCTTAAGCATTTCTCCCTATAAGATTATTGTCCCGGCGCGAACCCGAGTTCGGGACGATAATCGAGAGGGGTCTGTATATGTGTTTTTTGGGGTCCCTGATTACGATTTTCATGTTAGACTTATAAATTGTAAAATGACAGGTCCAATATGACATCTGTAAAATTATACTTTTTAGAGATTTTGATTATTCTTTAAAAGGAAAAAAGAATATGAGACATAAAACATGCCACAAGCTCTCAGGCTCAGGTGTATGCAAATACATTGTACGTATGTGTAAATAATAGATATATATTTATGCAAATAATAAATAATAAATGAATTAATCTAAAAAAGTTCAATTTACGAACAGTAAAAAGTTTATTTCGGAAAAACTAGCGTGCAGAAAATTCTTAAAAAAATATATTATATTTTTCGATATATAGAACATGCATACAAGTTTCATAGTCTAGCACTTCGCATTTAAGAATAGCTGAATTTAATCTGAAAGAATGAGTTTTCCTCAAAAATAAATAAAATAACGTAATTATTCATAAAACTTGCATAGCCTGGATCCACATGAGGGTTCTCTCTGCAGACTCACTCTCCGAACCCTACATCCTTTGCAACCAGTCACATAATGCCTGGAATAATTTCGCTAATTCAACAGTATTTTTGTCTATCTATAACAGTTTATATTTACATCATCCGTGCCATGTCCGTCACCGTTTGTGGCCCGACAAAGCTCGATCAGACGGAACGGACACACGGCACGTTTCTGTGTAAACGGGGTGTAGAAAGGCAATAATTTAGTTTAAATAGGTTTACAGTAAATCCTCGATGAGTGTTCGAAGGCTCCTCAGCATTGACAAGAAGAGGTTCCCAAGTGTAACGCTGACTTAATGAGGTTTAGCACAGTGATTGAGTTTGGAATTCTGAAGCCAATGATATTCGTTTCAGCCGCATATGGCTATTAGTTTATGTATTATTTAATGTTTAATGTCGAGGAGCCTTCGAACACTCATCGAGGATTTACTGTATATTCCATAAAAGGTAGTATTACCGGTAAAAATATTAAACAAAATTTTTTAAAGGGAAGTAAATACTTCCATAGCCACTACTAAATAGGTTGTTACCACTTCTCATATCATAATCACTTTCAATTAAATCAAGACTTGGCATTGTACCTTTCGTTATTTTAAACATTTATCTCAAAAAACAAAAGGAAGTTTTAATTTTTATATAACTGAATCAAATAAAGTCACGATTGATACGAACACAACCGCTCACAATGAATTTAACAGTTGCACTAACAAGCAGCAGCGTGTTGGCGTCTCTCCGTATTTTTGGCACAACACAAGAGAAGTGCCACCGCGTTTCTCCGCACTCGAACGGTTAAAGTTCGGTGAGGTTTCGGGAGAACTTACGCAAATTGTCGGGACGCTGGCCGTTTGTGATTACGTTCGTGTCGTGGTTACGCGTACGGGGCACGCATAAATCCTGTCGGAACGAGGCGCGTGAACGCTTGTACGTTTACGGTCACGCACACTCGCGGAGAAAGAAGCGGGGGGATCGAACTCCAAGGATAACTGGTGCCGATGCCCGTACGGTTGATAGCCGAGGAGAGAGATCCGGATTTCTACGGGGTGTCTGAAAATTATGGGTACAGGTGTATGTACTTTCTCTTCCCGCGGCCTCAGGATCGGGATAATTTCTGAAGTCGTAATCAGAAATGTAAGGAGTAGGTTTTTCCCAAATATTACTTTGTTAGACGAAGTTCCTCAAGTACACCAACGAATGGCTGTTTTTTTTTAAACTAATAATTGTTTTGACACTTTGTTTAGTTAAAATATGTTTTAAAATTATGGACACAAGTGGACTTTCTCCTCTTGTATCCTCAGGATTGAGACGATTTCTGAAATTGGAACCAGAAATTTAAGGAGTATCATTCCTCGAAAACGGAATCTAAATATCACTTACATGAAGTTCCTCAGGTATACCGATGAATAATTTGCTATTTCTTAAAAAAGAAACAAATGGTGTGATATTTTTAAAGAGCAATTTTGAACGAGTTTGTATAGATTCTTGATTCCGTTAGAAAGTAATACGGAATTTGTTAAGTACCATGAATAATTCATTGGTATTATATATATCTGATATGTTGAAGCAAAATTATTTGTGCTCGAGAATAAACGGACTGGTGATTATAGTTTATTTGAATCGAAAAGTTTCAGATTTAAGTTGAAAATTCACACCTTGAAGATTGGAAATTGTCCTCTAACGCTTTGGCTGCCACTTTAACACGTCACCCATATGGGTGACACATACATTCCGAAGAGGCTGGATTATTTGAATACCGTTACAGAATTTTAGCGTAAAATTAATACCGCAGTATAATTTAAAACAAGACCAACAGCTTGTATTAAGTAAACGTATATATTTTCGACGATTCATGACTTAAAAAACGAAATAAAGTGTGTCTGATTACGTACGGCGTTTTTCACTGTGACAGTGAACGTGATAAAGAGGAAAATATAAATGTCATGTAGGAATATAGTTAGAAGCAGAATTATTTATGGTTGAGAGTGAAAAAAAGCTATCATCGGGTTATTTTAACTCGTAGTAAACATATAGTGGGTGATTGAATTATTAAAGCCACAAAACGAAAAATATGTTTTATTTTTTGTGTTTGTGTAGAAATGAATTCGCAATGTCAAGGTCTCTGCACTAAACATTTTTAATTAACAATTGTCCACTAAACATACACAAAAAAAATTAAACTTAGCTAACATATGTAATTATAAAAAATACAGTTAAAATCGTGAAATCCTCCATTTATGCAGGTGTCTCTATTAATTTGATCACCCGAAGGATACTTTAAAGGACTGTTCCGTATTGAATCTTTGCACTTAACATTTTTTTTTGTAAATATTTAATTCTATGATAATATGGTGTCAGAGGGTCGAATTTTTAATTACTAGACTGAGGATATTTATGAATTTGTAACCGATTTAAAAATATCATATACTGTATAATGAAATGATAATTTCAACAGGAATGAATAAAGTTTACATTTTACTTTCATTCGAACAAATTTTGTAACAGATCCGACAAATTTTCGTTGGACACTGATTTTTGTAAAACAAAACTATCCGTTGAATATTGACAAACAACTCCTTAACAAAAAGAGTACAGAATGTATGGAGATACGTAGCTTAAAACAAAATTTCCTATAGTCGAGTACAAAGATACACTTAATAACTAAACCTATCGAATATATTACTTGTACTGCCTCTAGTATGAAATACTCGATATCGGGCCCAAAATCAAGCTCATCAACAAAACATTTAATGAAATTTGCAAAAATCTAGTTGAATTAACCCAAAATAGGGAATGTGAGTTGTGGACAACCGGAATTTACATTTTTCCGGACTTTCCTCTGAATTTTTATTTTCATTGCAAGAAGTGTGAAACATGGGACTTAACGAAGAATTGTATAATCTAGTAGAGACTTTGATGAGAACCCCAGACTTTTTTCAGATGTTTCAGCAGAATAAAACAGTAAAAAAAAATTATATATGGACATAAACGACTCAATTTGCCTACAGTACACACATGAAAACACATATTTGTTAAGATTCAAATGTAATTTATATAAAAGTGATAAATTAAATGATTTCAGTTCAACGCGTTCACTGTCGCTTTGCTCGTACGAGGTATATTGCCTTGGACTACCATTGCACGCTTGGACGATGTCCTCGTCCCTTTTATTTAACCTTTTTCAACGAAAATGACATTACTGAATTACTTGTAAATTAAGGCAACAACATACATTCTAAATAAAAAAGAATTCCCAATGTGTGACGCCTGCAACACCAGAAACACCATAGATCATTTTATTTTTTACTGGAACCGATTTTAATCGGATAGACGACACTTTAATATTCACCCATCATTCCTAAAGGACAGTTTGAATAATACGAAGAAGATAATACATTTACTAACTTTTTTAAAGCAAACAAAACTTTACCAAAAATATAGTATCGTAGTTTAAATGCAATCATAGTCGCTAATAACCCTGGTGTTAGAGGTTGATGCGTCTATAAAAAATAAATAAACAAAAAACATCTGACAAAAAGAAAGTGTCATTCGATTTACGGTTATTATTAGACTGTGGATGTTTATGCATATATAAAATCTTTTAGGTTGATTTTTCGAAACTGAACTTCAGGACAACTTTGTTTACCTTGTTGTGGGTACTAGTAGGTTCGAAATAGTAAGTGAACCGGAATAAACTTTCTGAAATTTGTTATTATACTGATTTTTTAGACGATCGAATATTCTGTAAACGTATAGAAAACGAAGAGCATCACGTGAGTCGAAATACATCTGAATGGCCTGGCTGAGTTTTCACCGGCGCATCATGGCGGGAAACAAGGGAACATTTGACGTTGTCTGAAACGGCAGCGGGGTCTGGCGCGTTGCAACAAATACATATCTGACTGTGTGTGCACGAGTGCTCAATCCTTTCACCGGGACAGGTGTTGCACGTAGGTAGACGCAGGTAGTACGCGTCACGATGCGCGGCGTTGTGTTCGCGGGACAATAACGAGAACGCCTCGTTGCGTTCGCGTTGGCGACCGCGATTCAGCTCCGTTTCACTGGAACGTACACAACGTGGTTCAACTTCATGACTTCTGTAGCGAAAAATCGGGATATACCACTGATCTGTATACATATATGGATACGGGATGGTGGCTTCTAAGCATGGGTTGCTGTATTTTGAAGGTACGCCTTCTTTGAGAATAAACCACCTTCGCCGCCTACATAAATTAACGGTAACTAATGCTTTCCATTCACATGTATGATTCCTCGTATAATTTTTAGAGTAATACAAAGTATGTACTTATTTGTTCCATATAAAGAACATAAGGCGTAAACAGGCGTGAACGATAAATCAGTCAGAAATTTAGATGAGATAAGTACTGATATTATATAGTATACTATAATATATGTATACATACTATGCGTGTAGATAAGTATATTAAAGAAAAAATAAATTTGTAGTACACATATTATAGATTATAGATGATTTATTGATTAGTACAGTTTACAAACAACATGTATATTTTTAACGCATGCGCATGAATAGATATACATGGGAATAGAAAGCGTTAGTTACCGTTAATCTATGTAGGTGGCGAAGGTGGTTTATTCTCAAAGATGGCGTACCTTCACAATGCAGCAACCCAATATACCCCATCACGTATTCATAGAGATATACAGATCAGTGGGATATACTCACAAGTCGTCGTTGGCCTCTCGAGCCTGGATCCAGTAGATGTCCCAATTACTGCCACCTTAACCATTTAACTCCCGGTGTAGCACTGTTACAACGCTAATTTTAAAAGTGCGTCATGTTTTGTCGCCGGTTAATATATCATTTTTGTCAACAAGGATCCATAGTTCCACTGACATTAGAGTTGATTTTAATGTTTTCGATTGTGACATTCAAGTATTCCCTTTAAAAAATAAAAGAAAAACAAAAAATAGAAGGAGTAGGTCAGTTTGATATCGATATTTTCGAATTAGAAGTAACTAGATACAACATGTATATTAGTATCATCAGAATTTTGAAATAACGATTTAAGGGTCTGGGCGTTAACGGGTTAACATTGTAGCGCAAGGTCATTTAATCATTTTACGTGTTGTTTAATCTAAATATCTTCTCTCAGTTTGGAACGTAATATTATTTAAAATTTCTTTTATTTAAAAAAAATAGTATTATACATTAAATATGAAGAATGAATTAATGATTAATTACAATCTACGAGTAATCCCATTGTCTCTGTAACTGTTACCTAAAAATTGAAGTACATAATTTTTATATTACTTTCACAATTCATTTTGTACAATATGTAGTACAATTATGGTTCTTCTTATAGTATAATTTGGCCAACACTTCCTTCTTACGTAGTCGCGTTTTTGTCGCTCAAATTGCACTTTCATTTTTCAACATTAATTTTTAAATATCAGATACATACAAGTATGTATATGTATTTCTTTGTTTTTATGTAAATCCGACTCATAGTTTAATAATAACAGTTTTTGTGCACAATTCTTTATACGTTACGTTTTTATTATCCTTGCAGTTCTCCTCACTTATTCTTCACGTTTGTAGCCCTTTGAATAAAATAATTTCAAACTTCGAAATAATTTGTTCTTAAGAAATAGGAAACACAGTAATATCTCGACGAGTGCGACGTGCTCGTGTTCGTTTCGGAGCATTTATGGCAAGGCGGAAAGGTTTTCAGCCGTTCATAAATTTGTTTTTTACCCAAAGCCGAGCCTCTGCTTAACTTCTGTTTACTCTGTTTTGATTGATTTCAGAGTGGAACCCCCCCCCCCCCCCCAGTGGTGGGAATAACGCCGTTGTTTGTATCGCATTCATCGAAGAATCTCTGTACACAGAAAGTAGACGTAAAATTTAAGTACGTTGGATACTAAAAACAAGGGTTTAAGAACACAATACTTATTGAAATTTTATCTTCATTTTGGGTCAAATAGATCCTAGAAGAACAGCAGGGTTGTGTAATATAAATAAAGTGGCAGTATTAGGGACATTGGCAGTAATTGGGACATTTATCATATAGCGTTTTTAAAATGCCTTTTGTGATTTTCGTTATCGATTTTATGAACGACGTTTTTGTTATTTCATCGTTGAAAAGTATTTCTTTTTAAATACAGAAGTATCGTGATAGTTTTAACCCTTTCACTGCTGTTGGCCTCTATAGGCGTTTTAAAAATTTGCTCGTGGCGAGCAGTTTAGTGGCTGTAGGTGTCCAATAAGGTTCACTCGTCAGGTACTGTTGGCCGGGACTTAAACCGGTATGATTTTGATACCGGTCTTATGCCATCAAAGCTATACCGAAACCGATATACATATTATCAGAAACCGAAATAAATACCGGTATTTTTTCGGTTTCTATAAGGGTAGGGCTTATATAGGGTTATATAGGGCGAAGGTACAACCGAAAATACTGGTATAATACCGGTATAATACCGGTATTTTACATTTCAGTAGAAGTCTCTGACTGTTGGTGCTATGTCCTCGACAACGATTACTACAATGTGTTTATTGTTTGTATGATTTGCAAGAGCATAGTGTCGCGACCACCGTCACCGTGTAGTTTGACATTTTCTGCAATCATTATCGGTGACGAGCAATTTTTTTTTAAAGCGACGATGTGACGTCTGTTATGCACGTTTTACGTTGGAATCTGCCGTAGCGAAAGGGTTAATAATAAGTCCAGGTCATAAGTTTTCAATAATTTCTGAGTACGAATATATGGATGCAGTTTCTTTACACATTCCTTTGATCTGAGGAAAACAGACTTTTTCGTTATACTTCTTTATTTTTTCCACAGGTTTTTTAGGCATTAAGGAGAATACTTTCATTTCCTTTTAGACTCAAGCTCGTTTGAATATTATTCCATCGAGCCGTTTCCCATCATTTCGTATTACATTATACTGGCGCTCTGATAAATGAGAAGTGAAAAGTACAGAATATTAGAACTATTAACCCTTGTGTGGGCAACCAAAATATTCACAACTATTGAGCAATCGGTATACCCTTATTCTGACAGATTAGATAAACATAGATAATTTTACTTTCATACTTTTCCGAAACTTTTATTTTTCCTTCCTATAATATACCAAGTGCTGTTTTAATCAAGAACATAAAAAATTGTTAAGGGAAACTTTGAAATAGATATCTGGTTACCCGGTTGCCTACACAAAGGTTAAACCAGAACTTTCTCCACTACCTGATAGAACAATGATTACAGTGAGATTAGCGTAACGACTTTATCCCGGATAAAATGGTTTCTACTACAACCGTTATCTTAACGAACATCGAAGTCGGCTAGATACTAGCTCTGAGAAACCGCAATAATACCCTTCCCGGTTAAGCGCATCTCGTTCATTCGGATCCTAACCGAAACGACAATATAAATGCCACAATCGTGTCCGAACGATTTCATGTGAGCTCGCTAAAGTCAGTAACAGAAAAGAACAAAGGAACCATTCCGTTGTCTCGTCAGAAGCTTAGTACGCCTGGAAAGTAATTGTGCTAATCACACGATTGAATGTACCCTCTTAGCTTGCGAGGAACAATGGTCGATCATAAGGAGACATTATTATCCACGCGTGAATGTAATTAGCGTAATTAGCAACGTGTGCTGTGGGAAATTCTTTACGCTGGAAAGTCTGGAATATGGGCCTGTTCGTTCGAGATACATATGCATATCCTCGGCTTGAAAACAAGCCCGATTCTACGGCTTGCCGCTCTCCACTTTAAAGCCTGATTAACACTAGTGGTCAAATGTATGGTCAGATCACGATCAGTCGGGATATATGATTTTACCAAGGCATATTTATACTCAGTGATCAGAAGCAATTAAATCTCGTCGCAGTCTCTTTCATTTTTGTTCGTTCACTCGAGGAAAGGAACAATGTCGTTTATCTAGCATGCTTTAATGAAAATCTCGTTAATTTTTGAAGAGGAGGATATTGCATTACGTCATGAAGCATTCTGGTCTTGTATCGTCATTTGGTTGACGACGATTGAAATTTTTATAAATTTTGTCGGATCTCTCAAAATGAGATTACACGTTTACTGTCATACCTCGAAAGTTACTTCGAAGGTTCTTCGCCATTTCGATCCATAATTTCATTTTGTGGGATGAGTGACAATCTGACAATTCTTTTTGTAACTGAAATCATACTGTTCACTGTAATTTCGCAGAAATTCTGTCAAATGTTCGTCATCCATGCTTCTTTTCGACTGTCAACCGTTGTCAGTAGAGGATCAAGTTATATGAAAATCATGATGATGATATGATCAAGTCAAAAAATTTAAAGCTTGATTCACACTATCAAATGAGAATCGGTTGATCGTGGAGTCGGTTCTGAACGATCCATAGTCGAAAAAAAGCAAAGATGACGAGCATTTGATAGAATCTGTGTGAAATTACAGTGAACTGTATGATTTCAGTCACAAAAAGAATTGTGGCTCATCCCACAAAATGAAATTGTGGATCGAATTGGGGAAGAAACTTCAAAAATATAAGTGAATCACTTATATTCATTGTATTAAACAATGATTATGAAATAGTATCAGGAAATAATATTATGTATTATTTCGAAAAATAGTAGGAAAACATTGAAAATTTAAGAATGTTTGTTACGGTAGAAAATAAAAAATTCTCCTTTCTGGCGATTGTGCAGCATCCGATGTATCCAGAACCGTCGTCCTTTTGCTCGTAATCCTCCTCATTCAAAATTAACGGGATTTTCATTAAAGCATGCTTGGGGACCGACATTATACCTTCCTCTAGTGAACGAACAAAAATGACCAAGACTGCGATGGGATTTGCTTGTTTCTGACCGTAGAATGTCAATATGTCTTGGTAAAATCCTCTAATTCTGGACTGATCGTGATCTGACAGTACCTTTAGGGCTGTTAGTGTGAATCAGGCTTTAACCCATTCAACCCATACGAACTTCGATTCCGGTTTTCGTTTCGCTAATTTCTCCAGGGATTTTCTCTGGTCCGGGGTGTGTTCGTAAATCGTGTAGTTTACGTACACGTTCCTCTGGTGGATATGTTGAGAGTCTCGTACGTCGGAACAGGTTGGGGAATATTGAATCGAGTATGTGTATACACAAAGAGGAGAACGGAGCATATAGCAAGGAGCGTGTAGCATACTCCGAAGCGTTGCCACGAGAAGAGAATCCAGTGTCTCCGGTCGACGAACCGATAGGGCCGGGATGAATGTGTATGTATACATACCGGCTTTCACCAGCGGCTTTCTAGGTCACGACACCTCGTCAGGGGCCAGAAGAGATCCATGCCTTCGATTGGCACGCAGCCTCAAAGGGATAGATGCCAGAGCTGGAGGAGGACCGTGGCAAAACGCCATTCCGTGTTCTTTAGACACTGCCGGTTTCCTTTTTTTTTTTTTCGATACTACTTCCACTCGTATACCAACAACGTCTATCAATCATTTGAAGAGCATCGTTTCCTTATGGGCATGAAATATGTATATGTGTCCGAGCGATGTTACGGAGACCAGAATGCTTCATTGTACGTACCGAAAGTTATGGAGGATATTTAGTTTGCGTTAGATTGGTGGGACATATACAGGCTTTGGTCTATCTTATTTATAATTTTATGACTGAAAGTTGGCAATACAAGTCGGTATGTTCATGATTCATTGATACGTGTTACTCTATTGTTTTCGAGACGCTGTTCGTTTGCCATAAAGAGACCCCCGTTGTTTATGTAAATTTATATGGTCAATGGGTTGGAGTGAAAGTGGACGGATGTACTTGCTTCCATACGGTTGAATTTGAAATTTTTATGTTGAATTTGCGATCAGTTTGGGGTCGAGACTTTAATTATACATGTGTTAACCTTTTCGGTACAGCGACACTAAAGCGCGAAGTTGTTCCCAATTGTCGAGGAGACATTATATGAAAATAGCATTTCGAAGATGACTTCTATACTCGTTCTTCAACCACAGCGAGTATTCTGTGGACCAGTTACATGTATACTTAATCGTTGTCCGTACCGATAAAGTTAAGGAGAATCGCTTGAATAAGAAAGTGAATTTCAATTCCAAACGGTTACTTCCAGTTAGTTAGGGTTTTTATTATAATAGTACCGTAATGTAGTGTGGCGGCACTACCTTCCTACATTCGCCACTAGCGATCCACCGAGTTGACACCTTTCCCACAACTACCTGAATCTTTCCTCGTTTGTATACAGGGTGAACCACGAATCGTGATCAGTAGAGATTACTCTGTTATTAACAGTCCGGTCGTGAATGATTTTATCAGGTATAGCATGGTTTCAAGAGAGTTTTAACGTGATTATAGCAAATTTGTTGTCAACTCTTTTTTTTCATGATTATTCAAAGTCACCATAAATTTTTTGCAAATATACCTATAATTTTTTTACGCCCATCTGTAAGAGGATTTCAAGACGAATTCGGTAAGTATCATAACATAACACGTGTTACCTTTTTTTTCATCTGGGTCGAGAAAAGATTAAAGAAATATTCGAACTGCAATATTACAAAGAGTATGGTATGCTACGCCATTGTACGCGTTCCGATGTTAAAGCTCTCTTGAAACCATGCTACACCTGATAAAAACATTTTCGATCGGACTGCTAATAACAGAGTAATCTCTACTGATCACGATTCGTGGTTCATCCTGTATGTATACGTACTTAATCGACCATCCCTGCGTCTAAGGCAGGGTCTGCTAGGTAGCCTTAACTACTGACGAGTCCACTAGCAGGCCCAGGATGAAACGCTCCTTCTCCTTTCGTTTTCACGCTTCCACTCATCACTGCTGCCAAAGTAGTATTTCCTTCTTATAATAAATCTTTGCCAATGTTTTTATAATACGTCGTAAGACCGGAATTTCTATAAAAGAAAAAAGCTACACTTCGATTTTAATAAGAGAAAAATATCATTCTCTTAGCCAATTAAGTTCAACCAAATTTCACCTTGCATATTGAGTGTATTAATTAGTAATTAACTATTTTCTTAAGAACAGAACAGCATAATTCAAGTTTCACATATTTCTTCGTTCCTTTTTGATAGAAATGGATGTAAAATGCACCTGTTTAAATTTATGACTATTAACAATATAAATACTTACGCATACAGTTGAATATTTAATATTTGGATTATTATCCCGCTACTAATTGTATTTAAACGATATTTAATGTTTCTACATGTAACACCGGACTTAGGCTGAAAAATACAAAAAGTCTTGGAAATCTTTGAGCCTTAAGGCCTGAACAACAACGATCAATAAACATTTCCGGTATTTTCTACCTAAAAAGCAAGCGCCTTTGTCTCAATTAGAAACTTGTACTCGAACAGCGAACATCACTTTTATCTTCTAGATAGAGTTAAAGTTTCGGACATCAATTTGTGTAGGGTAAATTGAGGGGTGACGCAACCCTTTTTGGATAAGAGCCAATATCTTTTCCGGTTTTGAACTAATTAATACGATCTTTTTTTATTACAATAACACAGTCATATATTACGAAAAGGTACAAACAATTCTAAACTTTTCTGATGCACGATCAACAAAAATATTAAAAAAATGACAGGTCGGCAAGGTGGCGTCTCTCCCAAATCTTGTAGGTGAGATGCAACACCCATTGGGTGCGATGTTGCATCATTAATTTAGCTTTCTTATATTTTCTTCTCTTATATTTTCTTTCCCACAGTTGTTGCATTATACGGCATACATTGTGCAAGACTCATGGAATCATTTTTGGTATGAGGAGTGTTTGATCCAATCAATTGTCATTTTAGTAGTAAAATAATTTTCTCAGCACTCTACGCAATATTATATCTATTATTTAATATTATAATTCGATCACTATAAGCCAGCCAGAGTACCTACCTATCACTTTATGTAGCGTCTCTCCTCATTTTGTGGGAGAGATGTAACATGTCCAAGAAACAAACTAAAAACATATAATATCAAAAACTTTGTGTCCATCAATTAATAAGAAACCATATTAAGCAATAAAATAGGTACTAACTTTGTTCTGTTTACGTTACGCTTGTAATAGGCATTATTGTCTCACAGAAATCTAAGTTAATTTTTTATTTTATTTGATCGTTGGCTAATTTTTTATGAAAATATTTTTTGTAGCTGAAAAAGAAGTGATTAACTTCTCAGGATTAACTACAGTTCCATAAGGCTCGTGTTAAAAAGTCATTTTGTAAAGTTTCTTTTTCAATAATTTCATAGTTGACCTTGCAATATTTTAGTAGCAATCGAAAGTTGAAGTTATTAAGAATGTTTTGTTAAATTTTCAACTAAATTTACAATTCTTAAAAATTTTCAGAAGCCACCTTAATGCTTCCTGCATACGACGTGTGCAGCGACAACCGAGGAAACACCCAGATAGCACATGACGCCTTGAAATGCCCATTTTACGGTTATTTTAGATCTAAGGTGCCTTTAAGCCATCTTCAAGGCGTTATTGGGCCTCATGTGCTATCTGGGCACTAAGTTGTTATCTTAGACACACAAATGGGGTTATAAAAAGACGCAACATTTGTATGTAATTATCTTTTTCCAATCGGAAGATACTACAAATGTGGCATCTTTCCCGATGTAGCCTCTTTCCTGAATTTACCTTAGAATCGTTGAAATTCAACAGTGAACATAAACAGCGAATTTGTTCAGGGAGTATGCGTTTCTTTATTTATTTAGAAACAGACATTGAATTTCGTAAAAAAATTACTGGATTACTCATTGTAGGGGAGAGGTGTTTAAAACGATCCCTCGGGGTGAAATGATTCTTGGCTGCTTTGTGGTTATTAGTGGTGCTATATCGTAATGTCATTCTACAATAGTTCTCCCCGCACGTCACTAGTTATTGCTCGAAGTGCCATGTGAATATCAGTGCTCTGTGTGTTGTCCACAAGAAAAATTTAGAATTACTGCAATTTATCTAAGATGAGGTCTTGTTCAATGTTGTGTAACTTTTGTCATAAATGGTTTAATGTGACAGCTGCTTCTTGCGCGGATTCAACCACAATTCAATAATAAGTTAATTAATATTTCGTTACCGCATGTATTAAGTTGATGTTATATTCAACCACTGAATGTGAGTTGGGTGTTTGGGCTCATATGATCCCTCCCTAGTAGGATAAAATGATCCCAGGAAACATTTTACCTATATGCTATATTATTGTTTTTTGTTTTAGTTACAACAATGCTCCGTCAGTATGAAAGAAAAACAACGCGTCAAAGCTGTTTTTATTTAAATAAAATGTAATAACTGAAATGTTTTTTAATGTTCGTCGTATTTACTATCAGTAGGTATAAAATGATCCCCGGGGATCAAAATGATCCTTAAGTATGCCTTCAAAGAAATGCGAATAAAAAATATAATTGATCACGTACCTAAATTTTATTTAAGCCAATGATAAGGAAAGATAGACTAACTTACAAAAACTACTTTACTTTTATTAAAATAATGCGCACTTTTATTTTTTATATAAATTATGCCTTAGAGGGATCGTTTTAGACACCTTTCCCCTAGTGTTGTGTGTGAGTGCCGAAAATTCCCAGAACGCGAACGCCAGGAATTCGCTGGCTGACAGGAAACTGTGGCAATGATCGTTGGTAATGATCTCGCGAAAAGAAGAAAAAATATCCATTAATTGTCGGATAAGTAGGCGAGGTCGTGTATCTGCATTCGCGGCGTTTTATCCGTGTGCCCAGGCACATTCTGTAATCGTTGCCGCGTGTTCGACCTTGAGCCGTGAAAGGGAATATGGCGGCGGAGAATGCATCTGCGGTTATTGTGTGTGCATGCAGACGGCTCGTGCATGTCAAAACGTAGGCAAGTCGATCGAGCGCTGCAATTTCCTGCTGTTACTGAGCCGTTCGAGTTCACGGCACTCCCCGAGTGTCGAACGGGTGATATTAAAAACACCCTTAGGGAGCAGAAAGCTTTTCACGGCGCGCTCGGAACACCCGTGTTAACCGCTGGAACGTACGCTTTGGGGTGGCCGGCGACCCCAAGAAATTTTAACCCGCAGACACCACACTTTAATGTGAATTTGTACCAGCGAAACATTGTTTCGTCTGTAACATTCTATCTGGCTAGCATAATGTTTTCGTTTAACCACGATAAAAATTTATTTCTCATTTTTGCAATTATTACTATTGAATTTCTGAGGAATCAAAAGCCTTGTTGCTATTCTCGATATTCAGGTTGTAGAATTAATGTGACATCTTAAAAAAATTCGAGCTTAAAATTTAACTAACTGTTATGTTTGTAAAATGAATGTACCACCTATGCAATTGAAAAAAAAAATGTAACCAAAAAATGTATCTAGTAAAATCATGTACAGTTATATAAATCTCATAGAGGTTTGGGTAAGCTTAAATAAAAAAAAATTTCTGAGGACATTTTACCGTAAAAAAGATATTATGAATTTGATTTCCTTTTATTCTCTTGGAGTTCTTAATCATCAAAAATTCAAAATCCCAATTCGCCATTACATAGTGTGGTGTTTACTTGTTACTCCGGGGTAGGATTAATCGTGTCCACGAAGGTATAAATAATACATTAGAATATTGAGATTCTGTTTAACCTTCTAATTTCTGCTATGGTTTATAAAGTATCAGAGAAAAAAGAATTTTGCATGCATTCTCGTTAGGTTTATAAGCATTAGGATTGCCGGCAACTCCACGGCGTCATTAACACAACGCAACTGTATCTTACAAGTCGGTTAAAAAGCACTTAAAAGCAAATCATGGATTATTTTTTTCAAAATTTCTGAACAGTTATTTTGAAAGTGTAAAACTGTTATAACATTACAATTTTGAAGAGTGAAAATGTTTTTTTTCAGTTATTCAAGCTTTTGTTAACTTTTTCCAGTCAAATTCGAGGAATGTGAACAATTCAATAGGTCTGTTGAAATCACGTATTTTTGAAAGTGCTCCATTTGAAGTGGTCAGTTGTTAAAAATTATATTTCATAAATTCATTTAAAATCTGTAACTTTACACGTACAAATATCCCTGAAACGCCACGATTACGTAAAAAATGATAGAGAATCATTAATTGAATCTTTTCATAATTATGAAATTAATAACTTAATTCGGAACGGAAATCGGAGACCCATACACTGGGACACGTTTTTATTTTTCTTTGGTATGAAAAATTCAGTTTTTTGATCGATTTCGAGATTTCTAATTCTCTTAAATTATGTACGAGCATTCAGTTAATTTAAATTGCAGAAGAAATAGTCATTGCTGTGTAAACGAATCGATTCTAGAATCTTTTATTTTATAATCAGGTTACTGGGTTCAGTAGTCGCGGAACGCATGTTTACTTAGATTTGGCCTTTCCTTCTGGGAACGTTGCAACAATAGGACGCAAAGGAATGGTGTTCAACCTACAATCAAATCGCATGACTAGCATGGTTCTTGCGAAGAAACGCAATTGAACGACGATTTTAAAGGGAACGTGGCTGCGAAGGCTTAGCTTCATCTCCTTGAAAATGTAATTTTATTCACTTATGGTAGGAATGTACAACGAATGTTGTACTGTGAACGAACGTTCTATGAAAAACCGAGAATAAAAAGTATTTTAAATTCTGAAACTAATTTTGCTCGTTTTGTATTGATTACAGAAGAATTTTAATAATTCATTGGGTTACGATATAGAATTTACTAGACGATTTAATACATTGAATAATTTATTAGATCATCATCTTGTATAATCTATTTCAATTTAAGTTCTACTTCAGTTTATGCTTATACCTCCCGCACTGCAAATCAAATCTATTGTATTATGTTTATGTAGATATGTTCTGTTTAATACATAAAAAAGGTGGAATAATAGTAATACCATCATTGTTAATATGACATAAAAATTAACTGTCTGAACGTGTGAGACACGTTTCGTAAGCTTTGAAAATTTTCCGGATGCTTGGGAGCTTTTTCATCGCATGACTCGAGTCAGAAGGTGAGGCAAAAGAAAGTCATCAGTCTTGTCGAAGACATCGAACAAAGCAAGCCATGCGAGTCCGTTCAGTGACTCACTTAACTTTCCTTTCTTTTCCCTCTGCTTACTCATCCTACATCTCATATTTTCGAATTGTTTGACACTGAAATGACAAATACTCCAATTACTAATGGAATAAATATTTTTCAATACAGTTAAGAAAATAATGAAAATAAGTATCGAAAGAATATAATCATAAAATATTAAATTGGTTTGTTATACTTTCTTTCGTCCTCATCTGGAGTACGTTTCTATAATTTGGTCACCTTATCCTCAAAAATACCTGTGAGACTTCCTGAAAACGACCAGCATAAATTGAAGTCCATATATTGCACCTAAGATGGGACGTTCTTTATACATATAAATACAATTGAAGTTATTCGTATTTACTATGATTGTTCAATATGTTATCTGTCATGTATTTAAAAAAGTATTACTAATAGTGTCGTGAACTCTTCATAAATCTTAGGATTTATCCGCTCACACACACCTTTAAAAGCGCTGATGAGTTCAACATCTTTTTATACTACAATTAATAAATCCAATTACCATTATAGGGACTGAATTAATAGATCGTAATATGATAAAGCGAACAGACCATGAGATAAAAGTGAAGTAACTGTTTTAATTCTACCCATCTACTTCATTCTTCTCTTTTAAACAATTTTTCAAATAAGAATTGAGTAATAAGCAACTTGTCATGTGAATTATTGAAAAGTAATTACGAAAGTTTAAAAGGACATTCTAGCAAAAAATACGTATATTCCAATGAAAAAGAAATAGATTTTTCAATGAACGATCTTATACATTGAAGATGATATGATGAAATCGTACCTACTTCTAGGCGAGAAATAATTTTCGGTAGCACGTGTAGAAAACTTGAGTAAATATGTGATTTTACTATTCAGACTAAAGGCCGTCTGGTGTTCAATAGAGACGTTGTTGTTTGCTTATACTCTAAGATGCTTGTATTAATTTATGGTTTGCAGCTATATGTAGATATTACAATTTTTATATGCGGCAGTGGAGTCTTCATTCACGCAACTTTAACAAGCCATATCTCTTTTTTGGTTAATGTCATAAAGAAATGTTAGAGTGGACTACATATTCACGATCATATGTTTTTCGCAAGTGCGTCGACACACATTTTCGAAAAAATGTCTTTATTAAAGAAGATGCTCAAAAGGCCTTTCCAATACATTCTAAACATTTCGTACAATGCTTTTTAATCGTATTCAAAACCAAATTAAGTTCATTTCTGATTATTGCTTTGCAATTTACTCATTCACGTATCCTAATCCATTAATGCACCGGAGCAACATTTATTGTAGAAGTGCGTCAAATTCTGTCGCCGGTTAATATCTAACTTTTCTCTGCAAGAATCCGTAATTTCACTAATAGTAAAGTAGATCTCAGCCTTTTCGATTGGGAAATTCAAATATTCTCACCGAAAGTAAATAAAAAATACAAAAAATAAAACAATTAGGTCGGTTTAATATCGAGTTTTTCGACTTCCAAATAACAAAATACAACATATATATCAGTCTCATAATTTTGAAATAACGATTTAAAGGTCTGGGCGTTAAAGGGTTAAGTAACTACATTTTTTAAGTTTTCAAAATACCTTGCGAACTGATCATTTTTCGACAATGTTACATTAATATCTTTTTACATACAACAAGAGAATTCCATGTATGCAAAAAAAGGAACATTTCCGTTTAAAAAATAGTGCAACTGCAAAATGCATGAAAAAAATATGATCCCGAGTATCTAGTCCACTTTGAACCACTCATCTTCTTCCTCTAACATTTTCTTTTAATTGCAACCGCAAAAATGGATACGAGTTGTAACAGTTGCACGAATCACCCCCAACATTTTTTTGTATTTTGCTTCTCGATTTGCACCGATGCACGTTGATCAATTAAGAAACTAACAATAACGATATACAAAATCAATAATAGTAACGATATTTTTAGTTCGGTGGCGCGTAACAGCTGTGATGCAACAGCGTGCCACGACCACTTATCGAGACTCCTCGGAATGAGATTATCTCTTTCGGGGCGGAGATAAAACGTGTGCGAGCGGCGTCGCTCTCCACGTCGTTGAATTGAATCAGGATCACCTCGCGACAACAGACTGCGTGAACGTATTGTTAAGCCTATTACCACTCTAAGCAAATGCTCCGAGTAATCCGATTGCGTGAAGAGCTCGCTTACTTTCGCACGTTTTAACCATTAGCCGGTCTCTATGCGATCTCGACCTCTTCAAAAAAAAAAAAAAAAAAAAAAAAAAAAAAAAAAAAAAAAAGAAATAAAAAAGAAGAGGAATCATGCACGATCAGCACGATCCTATTATTTATTTTCATAGCGCCGTATCGTTTCACGATCGTCGTCGTCGTCGACGGTGGATACAGCTGCGTGTGCCTATTGTTCAGCGAGCGAACGAGCTCCCGTACGTTCTCCTCGAGGGAAACCGGAGCAGTTACAACGCGTGTACATTGTACATACGTGACAATATTTGCTTGGTCTTCGTAGATGCGGTTCGCTGAAACGCGCGTCAGATGGGATCGAATAACGCTGAGTGGTCTTGGGAACGTTTACAGGAGGATTGATGCTGTTTACAGCCGACGATTTCGTCGACGACGATTTCCGTCTTGTTGTGTACAGGCAATCGAAACGTGAAACGAGTCAGGGGCGGTCTTGTGCATGGTGGATCGTGGTGTAATCGCGGACTGAGAGAAAGACAGATAAAGAGTACACGAATACAGAATAGAAGATAACAAAAAATGTACTTTGCCATTTCGAATTGCCTTTGCGAATAGATTAAACGTGGAGATTACAATTTTTGTAATGAAAATAATATTTCTTTTTGAGTGAGTCGAGTGTTGGCAGACAATTGTTTAATTCTATTCACCGTTTAATCATTGACGACCACGTTATCCGAATATGGGGAATATGTATATTGCAAAGAGGACTGGATTATTTGAATATCGTTACAAAATTATTGAGTAAAATTAATACCGCAATGTCATTTAAAACAAGATGAACAGCTTCTATTAAAGTAAACACATATTTTCGACGGTTTGTGAATTAAAAAACGAATAAAGTGTGTCTGGATACGCACGACCTTTTCCACTGACTCTGGCGTTCATCAGATTTACATACATATCGTAGGTGAAAAAGACCCACAGCAGATTCCACAGTATAAAACAAATTTTTGTATTCACAAATTAGCACTATTATAAAAATATAAATAACGCCAGTATGAAATCTTACTAACTACATTTTCTACACGTATAAATTGTATGTTATTTATATATCGGATTTTTACAGTTGACACAAATTTTATCGCATTTTCTGTCTTTCTTGGTTGGTCACACAAAGCAACGTTTTTTTGTCTGAATTTGATCGATATATCTTCTTTTCTGGTACATCGATAAATTTTCGAATATCTTCCACAACAATAATTAATATTTAACACGGTTTTAATTTTTCACATTTTAACATGTTAATTACTATTTCTCGATATATTAATCTCCTTTCCATATGGAAGGTAAGGGCAAAAAACTTGGAATGTCACAAAACAACCTTTATTAGGAAAAGTACGTTATAACAATTTAATTCACAAATAATAAAGAAGGTTTAATGTGTTTTATCGTTCATAAAATGAAATTTAGACCTTAATTGGGCATCATAAAATGAACGATCAATGAAATAATTATTATTTTATAGTAATTTTAATTTCTTCTAAACTTTTCCACTAAGTTTCTTCTAAGTCTTCATGTTATTATTAAAAGAAAGGAAAACCACAATTTCACGACATTAATAGTCAAATACTTTGTTTCTTACCTACTTATTATACATACATGAGGCAACGTTTCATAAAATTGCTTAGCTTGAAAATGAAAAATTTTTTTCAGGACTATGAGGTCTTCATATTTTGCATGTGAAATAATTAACATTTCTTTACATGCTTTATTCGGAAGTTCGAATTTCTCTTTTTTTCTATTACTGCTTTTTTTTTTTTTACGGTAACAGGTTTGCTCAACCAATAACCATTGTAGGTCATTCGATAAAAAATAAACGCAGGTTTATCACGTAACATTTGCAATTCGTAATATTTTCACTTGTTGAATAGGAAATAAGCATATCTTTACAAACTTTTTCGCAGGAAAGATGTCCATTCTTTTATTTAGTTCTTTTTTGTTTTTAGTACACAGTGGACATTCCCTGTTTTCAAACAATACATCAAACCTTTAACTATATTTTATGAAGAGTTTAAATTTTATAATCTTTATGATTTGATAAATGCACATTCCTCGTTTCTTCCCCTTACCCTACATATGTGGCTGCGTAGGCAACTCTTTCAAAAATAGTCTGCTTCGGTCACTTCTCTCTTTCTTATAATCAAAATTTTTGTTCATAAATATAATAAAAACATTTAATGCAGCTACATCCATTATGTTACTCCAAATACTCATATACTCGTTGACAACGGTGCAGCTAACGCACGAAGTACTCTGTAACGCGGGCAGATCAAATGATAACTATTCTGGATATGTTCCGTCTACTTGGAATCTCATCATTATAAATTAAGTTAGAATATATCGAAGAATGTCATATAATAAACATTAGAGTCCATTGGATGTGTAAACCGAATTTGTACAGGACTAAGGGAAAGGTGTCTAAAACGTTCCCTCGGGGTAAAATGATTCCTGGCTGCCCTGTGGTTATTAATGGTGCTATATCGCAATGTCGTTCTACAATAGTTCTCCCCGTACGTCACTAGTCGTTGCTCGAAGTGCCATGTCAATATCAGTGCTCTGTGTGTTGTCTACAAGAAAACTTTACCAAAAATTATGGTATCGTAATTTGAATATAATTGTAGTCGCTAGTAACCTTGCTATTAGAGGTTAATGCGACTATAAAGAATAAATAAAAAAAAACAAAAATACATTTATAGATTTTATTGTAATATTGGAAACTAATAAATTTGTTGAAAATTTCCTGAAAGTATTCGTGGTAATAATATACATATTTGAGAGGTTACGATAACAAATTCAGAAATTACATAAGAAGTTGCATCTAGACATTTGTTTGGTGAATTTATTGTATTTCGCGTGTTAATTGTTATCGTGAATAAATAAACCCGATATTTCGTTATTATTACGTACTATTTTTAGTGCTCACATTATTTCTTGGAGTTTATATTATATATTTACAATTAATTTTGATTGTCACAACAAAATCTGTTTCGTCTTTGTTAACTTATATTTGTTTTCGTTAGCATGTCGGAGCTTTTAAATTTACTTATGACCATAACTGTACATTCATGATTAGGATATAGTAAAACGGACAGAAAATTTTAAACGAACGGAAACTCCACTTTTGTCGTAAGTCTTAAACATTCTTCGATATTATCAACGGTTTCGAAGATATTCGGGGGGATCGATTTTAATGGCTCACCCTGTATATGGACACCATGAAAAGGTATCTGTTATTTGTTTGAATGCTAAATAAATTCAAGTAAAAGTTAAATAGATTGTCGTATCGTATAATGTCATGTAAGATAAAATCAAGTTAGTGACTGAATTATGCATTGTACAGATAATGTCAGATAATTGATACTTCTATACAGTACGTGATACGTAAAAAAGATTATTCAGTGTTCACGCGTAGGTGCCTTATCCTTTGAGTGTCGTTCCTGATAGTACAAGGAAGGTTATTAAAGAGTAAACTGTTACTAGAGAGCAAATTTCGAGAGTGAAACGTAAGTACACAGGTGGCATTCGTATATGCTAATCAACAGGCGACAGTAAATGTTGGTATTAATTCAAATTTGTACAAAACGTTAATGTACACATACAGTAGTCGGAGCTTATATGTTCCTCATTGAGTGTCTCTTTAACTGAGAATGGTGCACATTTTTATCAAGCTATATTAGCACGTTTATTTTATCGTATTTCGCACATTTATGCAAGTATATAAGCTTCTGCAATTTAGTCGTCATTAAATCGCAGGTTTTATGTGTCTAAAAAAATCACAAGTACGCGGAACACCACGAAACAAAAAAGATTAAACCTAGAAAGTAAGACTAATTAAAATTTTATTTTACTTTTAATTTGACACACCTGTTAACCAATGAAATTAATTTTTCCTCGATACGAATTATCGTGTAACAGCAACAGCCTAATAAAATTGAACTTTCCATAAACATCCGTACTCCAGCTATCATTAATTTTCGAAACTCTGTTGTACGTAACAAGAAATACTTTGCTGTCGTATTATGGAAATCTGTAAAATCATTTTGATAATTTATGACAGGCAAATAAAAAATATTGTAGATCGCTTTGATCAACCATATGACTTCGTGCTCCTTAAGAGTTCTGGTCCCAGAGATGAATATATTTATTTTCGATCATGGATTTACGATTGCACGCCTGCGATATATAATATTTCCGAAGTAAACAAAGGGGGGAGGGTTAAACTGTTAATCAGTTTCGATTTAAATTTCTTCGGAGCGGTTCGTAATTTAAAGGATTTATCGTTCTCGAAGGATGGCCAGAAATCGCAGTGATGCTTATTCCGTTCAGTGGGGCGAATAAAATACCGCGATGAAAAGGTCGGATTAAAATGAATGCTCCCTTGGGAATCGGTCCTCCCCATATGTGATACGCATACACTCGGGAACGAAATATGTATTTATGGGGCGTCCACCGTGCTGTGGAAATGTTGAGATGATCTCGTTGATATTCCTTATCTGGCTCAATGGGGACCGTGTAAGCCTAGGTTCACGTGTTTCCGTATATTAAGGGTGAGATAGGCCCGTTCTCTTATCTTTTACGGCGACGGTGTTTCGCTTCTGCGACCATTATCTTCAGGAAATTTTATGATGTTAATGTGAACGGATCACCGCCGTCATTACTGGTGCATTTCCACGAAAATTGCACCACTTTAAAACAGAAATTCGTCATAAGTTCTACGTCTCTTAAACCTTTCCTTTCCACTGCTGGCATATGGCTATGTATTCTAAATCACGAAATAAAATATTAGTATAATATACTTCTTCATATCTGTGAGTATACATATGTATAATACTTTATTCTGGTCTTGTATAGATAGAATGACAGAAATTGTTATATGCTCGTAAAAGCTTATCATTATTATCCTTTGTTTCTTTCATTTACTGGAACTCAAGTGTTCAGTATTGTTAGCAATACAGTAAGATCTTAGAAAACTCTAATTTGTTTTGAATAATTCAAGAATGTCCACTAATAAAAGGCAACAAAAATGCGTTTGATTACGTATAGTAACTTTGTAGTATTAATTATTATTATACATAACTGAGATATACTTAAGTACAAGATGTTGCCAAATGGCAATGAATGAGAATTGGCACTGAATGCCTTCAAAATGTTAAAAATTGTCTTGGAATTATTTATATCACGCAATACAGATAAAACTACAAAAATAAATATTTTTTCGTAATTGATAAATGATTTGGGAATGAAAGGGTTAACACGTTCAGTGCGAAGTCGATATACATATAGACAGTCAAAAAAGTGTCCATACCCACTTTAAAACGGTACTACTTTTTTTAAATTGGACATAAAATTGGATTACACCTTCGTTAAAATTTTTTTTTATTTATTATTTCGTCAACCTGTGTTTGGAGACCTTTTTGACTGACTATATTTTTCGTGGAGAATGTGCTTTTGAGTGACGAAGTTCACACGTATATCGAGTGTATAATATAAAAAAAAATATAAAGTATATCATACTTTTTGAATAAATTAATAATTTATGTATTAAATTGTGAATTTACGACAGTTTCAAAATAAAACTAAGCAAACAAAATTGAAAAGTTTACCTCGCTAGGATTGGAATTGTCGTAATTCGAGATTACTTTTTGGCCAATCCAATAGATAGACCTAAAAGTAGCAAGATTAATAATGACAACAACCAAAATAATAATTTTCGCGTGATTCTCGTGAGAACACCCGGTATAATCGAATATTTAATGCACGTGAGAACAGCTAGTGCGCCCCTAGAAAGGTGTCGCGTTAGCGCACGGATAGGTGATCGGCCGATTATTGCAAACAACTTGTAATCATCAATAATAGAGATTGAATGAAAAAAGAAGAAAAGAAGGCAGAGGGACCAGGAGGGGTTTTCTCAACGGGTCCTCGGTTCTTGATCCGTCTGGTCGGTTCTTAGGGGCTCGCGCTGCGATTTAGGAGGGTAGACGGCCGCGCTAGGGGAGAAAGAGCTCGACCGGGAGGGTTCTGATATAAAAGATTCTTTGGGAACCGAGGCAAAGATTCGATCACAGGGCATTGTAAAAGACCTCGACTCGACGCTCGACTGTTGCCAGACACTGCCCTCCAGCCTGCTTTCCACCAGCTATTTTCTCAAGGCCGACTGTTAAACGACTCATCGGGGAAACCTGAACGCGGAGACCGTTCCTCCTTGTCCTCTGGGAATATTCGCAGGTTTCTCGTACACACGAGGGGGACATTTAACGGGCGAAGAGAATCGAGGATCGTCGGAAGATGATAGTGGCGCGACGTAATGTCTTTGTTCTCGACGACCGACCGCCGTTTCGTGAAATTGTCACCAGGAGGCGACTCGTCTGCGGACCATCAAAAGTTTCGAGGATGCGTTCGGTGATGAGCTCGGAATCATATGAAATATTCCCTGGCAGAAAAGTTCGGTTGAAAAGATCGAACTTTAACCACTTTTGAGGCGAATAAATTTCTCTGATTGTACGATAAAAGTATACTTCCAGCTTGAGCGAGCAGAGAGACATGTTTCGTTAATCGTTTAACTCTAAATGACAACGGGGGCGTATTCCGTACGAAGTCTTCTGTTTATCTAAATTCTTTTGTCAGAAAAATGTTTTTTCTTTTCATCCTAATTATCTAGCATGAATAATAGTAAATTGTTAAATTAAAAGAGAACCAAAAAACCCGCTGCTGCCTTCTAAAATTACGAAGAAAGGGAATGGCGTGTGCAGCACGCCGCCCGTGTCTTAGGGCAACTATTCACGGTCCGTGTCCTTGAGGATTAATCGAGCGAATGTGAAATTGCGACCTTCGTATGTGGCTTTCTTCACCTTCGATAACTAGACATTATGTTTCACTCAATTTATGGAGAATGCGTATTTAGATCGAAATAAAATTAAAATTTCAACAAATTATGCTGATTTCTATTTTTATTTCAACAAAAACTTAACTTCTACTTCCTTGTGTCCGAGTTACTAAACGTTACTGTATAGATCATTCGTAGGAAAATGGCGCACGTTGCAAGTCGTGAATTTCTTTGAACGAATAATTAAAAACAGATTCGGATGATTTATGTTGCATCATTAAAGTTATTGCAGTCATTTAAATTTCATTGGATAAGGTAATAATTCATTCTTGTTTGTGTTTTTTTTGCAGAAGCGAGAGAGGTCACCTGGGAAAAGAATGGACCGACTTCGGCGGAGCTTCCGTGACAGCTTCCGGCGGCGGAAAGATCCCCATGTCCCGGAATCGAGTAAACCCCATCAATGGCAAGCAGACGAGACGGCTGTTCGCTCGGCTACTTGCGCCTTCCATGTTAAGGTATCGTCTTACACATTAACCCTTTCGTTACGGCAGCGTGAACCGAGTTGCAATTATGCAGTAAGGCAATGTTTCCTGGCCGGAATCACGGATACGCCTCTTTAGTTACTTTTCAATCGTTGCATTGGAGATATAATTTTTCATAAAGAAAAACAGAACAGGATTCATATAAAAACAATGTTTATCTAAAATTATAGTTTATCGTCGTTTAAAAACTTGTATTTAATGACTTACGGATGACGGATAAGAGACGTCATTGGTATTCACGGATCACTTAACAGGTGACGGCGTTAGGGGCGAAAGGGTTAATACAGTTAAGCTGCGTCTACACTATGTAGCAAAACAGTGTTATATAACTTTGCTATACAACATGTTTTGATAACTTGTTACAAGATTATTTGGACAAGTCTGTAACATGTTCGTATAACATTTCGCATCTCATTATTAATAATGGCGTAACACTTGATGGATAACATATAACTTGCTATATAACACGAAAAATGTTATGCAACAGCATGTTGTATAACTTTTTTTTTTATGTTTCTCTAACATGTTTTATAAGTTCACATATAACGTGTTATTCTATATAGTGTAGACGCAGCTTAACGCCTCGAACAGTGACTCACAATTTTGGACCATTGATGATCTTTGAGATTGGCCGACCAACTAATATAATATTCCACATCTAGATATCAACATACAGCATACAGATTACGAGATGTACCAGGTTTAGCAAATTCAATGTCGAGGTCGGGTCACGGGATGTCTTCTTAGTATCAATAAAATAAATAGATATATAAAGGCTATAGTAGCGACAGGTGAATTTAAACACAGACGTTTTTCTTTTTGTTTGTTGTTATGACGATGATGCAAAACTTTTGCCGTGTGGAGTGTTTACTATTACCTGGACGCTAGCTTTTATAAAAATTACACAGAGATACTTACATATTGAACAATATAAAATAAGTTTCATCTAACACAATTCTGTCATACTTGATTTTCGTCTTACAGTTTGGCACTTAGAATCCATCCTGTGTGAAAGTGTTATACTTTTTATTAACTTTTATTTAATTTTAATTTAACACTTTTTAATCATTTTTATTAACACCCTGTATATTTAGCTGGATTAGTTTTCGTATGTTGCATTTACGAGCATAAATTGTAATCTGAAATATGAGTTTCAGGAGAACATCGTACTGTGTCTATCCATTCTAGGATCCTAGACGGCTTTAATGGAGCGTCAGTATTCTGAATTTCTCGATTATGTATATCCTGAAGTAGACGGTATATTTAATAAAAAAGAAAACAATTTGTTCAACGAAATCGCGTAGAAAATATATCGAAGTGTGGTGGGTCTATGAAAAGAATAATTTGGCAAGACAGATATACTATAGCAAATGGTGTTTGTTCAAAAACATTCCGTTCAGTATTGTAGGTAAAACGTTACAGTGGTTATGAATGTAGATAGAAATGGCGTTTGCAGGGCGGTGAAGGTCGCGAGCAGGGGTTCGTAAACAATGTATTAGAGAAATTTGACAAAATGGTTGTACCAGCAACAAAATGGTACCATATTCCTCTACTACTCAAATGTTTCGAGCGTCTCTCGAGTCTTCGAAGCACATTCTGTGAAAAGAATATTAACAATATGACCATAATTTGCATTCGTAATGCTAGACACCTGACTAATTCCTTTCAAATATCTAATCCTTTTATAGGCGAATGGTTGTTCGTTTGATTCTTTTTTTATGAGTCGATAGCTTTCTCTACATTACGTGTATGCATTTCGCTATATGATTTTTATATCATGTTGATTGTAAATCTTTTTATGCCTTGCATTAATTAGGTATTTATTATATAAAGATGCCTCTACTTGTGAATTTTTCATATTCTATTTTATGTATATATTTAAATATTGCAGAAAGGAATCTAAAGTATCTATATAGTTGATTAGTTTTCACTATGCATGACACTCGTATTCATTTGTTCTATTACTTTATGTGAAATATACTGTATCTCCTGGGTTTCTAATTTGAAATGAAAACACTATGTTGATATAGATATGATTCGAGAAACTTTGTCATTTATTGTATTTCAGCAGCTATCATATCAGCGACTAGGACTTATTTTCTAAGAGTGATAGATATAAATATCTCAATATTTAACGTCTTTAAGAAGTAATAATACATGGCAGGCGGCATGAAAAAAAGTACAACTATAAACGCGCAAAAACACTGAACAAAATTGATATTTTATTAAACGTAAATAGGCGTACACGCATTATTTAATACACGTATTTATTAAACGTAAATACGCGGGCAAGCATTAGTTATTTAAAGAATGAAGAGGGTGCTCCAAACTTTTGAGTGATGCTGTATATTGTCACTATTGATTTTATTAACGGCTCGGGACCCATTGTAAGCATACAACTAATGAACAATATATACTTGATACGAAATTATGTAATAAAAGGGATCTGACAATGCACGGAGAAGCACTAACACGTTGTTCACAACGGTGGTCATCGATGACGAGTGTTAAATTACACGACAAAACATTCAATTTCTAATAATAACATTTATAACTTCCTACATATCCATAAACAAAGAGCGGACAATTAAACGGAGATAAATGTGTATTCTTAATAAGAGAAACTGATATACATATACTACATGTGTCAAAAGTTTGGAAGCAGTTAAATAAAATCTTAAAAAATCAAGTTATAGATTCTGTATTACAATCATAGCTTATTCATTGTAAAGGCTTATATTACATGTATTATATATTATTATGTTATATACAAAACCAACTTAAAGACAACAGAAAAACATCCTTATCTAATTTGTGTCTCATAAAAATCATCATATTTATTTTTAATAACTTTCGAAACAATTTTAGGCATACTATTTATTAATTTCTTAAAATATTCTTTCAAATATGCTTTAAAAGTGACTGAATATATGTTGACTGCACTTCGATATATTCTGTAAGTGATTTCGTCGAACAAATTGTTTTTTTATGGTACGAACCATCTATTTTAAGATGTCCATGCATCGAAAAGCTATGGGTAGGTATTGAAGCTCCATTAAAGCCGTCTAGAATTTTTTGTTTAAAATTTCTTTGCAAACATTTGGGGTGTACGATTCTAGAATGGACTAAATAAAGATATGATACGACGTGTTCATGAAACTCATATTCCAGATTAGAATTTATGCTTTTAAATGAAACGTCCGAATACTTTTGTTCGGCTAAATACAGGATGTTCCAAAAAAGAATCCAAAACTCCAGGAGCTTCTAGTACTCACTGAGAGGAGTAAAAACGTCTTATCAGCATAAGTCCTAAAATCAAACATTTCGGTGCAAAATTAACTTTTATGTTTACGAGCGTTCGATATCGTGAGTTTCTTTACGACATATTGAATCCAAACAGAAAAATTGGTGGAGAAGTAGAGTAAAGTAGCCGAATATGAGACCCATTTGTTTAAGTACGTATAATTCTCGATTAAAAATATTTTTATTGAAATACGATACACGTTTTAAATGTAAGGTGTGTACACTTTTACAACATATTAGAAATTTTAACAAAACAGATAGAGTTCCGTCATAATAAAATAAAAATGAAAAGTATGCAAAAACATGAATTCAAAAGCTGGTCGCCTAACATGAGACCCGAGTTTCATCTTGTCAAAAATTATTTTTTCTGTCTTTTTTCACACATTGGCCATATAAAATTAATTGCGTCTGCACTTCAGTCTTCAATGGGCCCACCGGTAACATTTGATACACTGAACCCATTGTTTACCATGTACATCTGAAGAATAAAGTCCTGTACAAAACTAGCATTCTGCATCATAATTTTCTTTGTCATTACTTTCATCGTTCAGACAAATCTCTTCTTCACACTCATCGGTTGTTTAACTGTCACTACTACTATCACTGTCAAAACTATCACTGTTTACGCGGTTCCTTGTAGTGCATTCTTTTAAATTGTTTGCGACGTTCAAAACTTCTCCGTAACGGAGATAGGCTGAGGTCTCATATTAGGCTACTTTACCCCACTTACATTAATTTAAAGCACTGATGGGTAACTGCGCCCGCTCGGGCACGCTGCCCCTATAGGCAAGTGGTGGGCAGCCGCGGGCAGGACACATCACGACATATTTATGAGTGAAGCGAGTGATAGATACGCGCTCTCTCTCTCTCACACATTTCCACCACCACTGCTATATGCTCGCACGCTGCACGTCGTTGCCCGCCAGTGAATTTGTCGGGAACTGAGTTGCCGATCACTGGTTTGAAGTTTTATGACAATTGGTAATACGAGCTAAGAGAAGAATATTTGAAAATGTTTGACGATGTATGATCCGCAGATATGAGTTTTGTAGTGAAATAGAAGGGAAGGCATGCCGAACATCTGTAACAAATGTGAAAATAATCTTTTGTATTTTTTATCGGTGAGATTGATTTTTGGACCTATGTTGATTAGACATTTTTTACTCCACTCGGTGAGTCGTATAGTAGTGCTATAAGCATCTAAAGTTTTAAACCCTTTTTTTTTTAACACCCTGTATAGATAAAACTTACGTCATCTTTTGTAATATGTAGGTATCTCTGTGTGCCTTCTATGAAACATAGCGTCGGCCTTATAAAATGAACATTCCGCAGGTCAGAACTTTTGTAACGCCGTCATAACAACGAACAAAAAGAAAAACGTCTGTACAGGGATATAATAAATAAGTATAACGCACTGGTACTGTACACTGAGTGTAAACTCTGCTTCCGTTAGGAGAAAAAGTGGCGTAGGAGCAGGGCCTCCTACCATTTAGTATCGGGAATCACTGAAACTTATATCAAATTAACATTCGATTTAACCGTTATTTCAGTACTTGAAATAAATTTACCAAGTGTGGGAGGCCCTTCCCGTAAGCCAGTTTTTCCCCTAGCGGAAACCAAGCTTTTACACCCACGAGCAAACTCGCTTTCCGCTAGGGGAAAAAGTGACGTAGAAGAATGGTCTCCAACCACTTAGTAAATTTATTTCAAGTACTGAAATAAATGTTATGATGCATGTTAATTTGCCATAAATTTCAGAAACTTCCGAAATCGAATGGTAGAAGGCCCTATCCCTATGTCACTTTTTACCCTAGCGGAAGCAGAGTTTGCTCGAGGGTGTACGTCAGTGTACATGTTATATTTCGTGTTGTGTTCAATATTTCCTTGTAACTTCGTAATAAAACATTTACAGCTGAACTGCATACGACATACCAGTTTCTTTTTACATATTTTCACTCGTAGAATACACTCCTGCAATTTGTCGGGTCAAAACTGGAATCATTCTGTACACTATAATATAATATAAGAAAAATTACAATGTATAAGTTTCAATAATAAATTAAAGGTCAACGTAAATTTCGAGAAAACACGCGTCTTTGTAATTTCAGTGATTGTAAACTAAAAGAATCACTCGTCTCGATGGGTTTGGTCAGTTTTAGCGTAAAAATATTTTTCCTTTGAAAAAAATTCTTGGTCCCAATCGATGTGAACCGAAATCGATGTTTCCGTTGCAGTACCTGGGATGTGTCGAGGTGTTCGAGTCAAGGGGCATGCAGGTGTGCGAGGAAGCATTGAAAGTACTTAGAGTAAGTTAACAGCTACGTGAATAAAGAAAGAACCTTGTACGTTTTCACGTGGAAGGCTTGCGATTTAATCTTCTTTCCCCATTAATAAATCGACAGAACTCGAGACGGCGGCCCGTTCGCGCAGTGCTACACGTGTCCGGGGACGGTTTGAGGGTGGTCGAGGACGAGACGAAAGGGCTGATCGTCGATCAGACGATAGAGAAGGTTTCGTTTTGTGCGCCGGACCGAAACCACGAGAAAGGATTCAGTTACATTTGCAGAGACGGTACGACCAGACGGTGGATGTGCCACGGTTTCTTGGCGCTGAAAGAGTCGGTGGGTAGAAAAGCTTTTTATTATTGATGAGAAGCTTCAGAGGGTACGCAGTTTCACGCGAACATTTTTCCTCGTCGACTGCTTCAGGGAGAACGTTTGAGTCACGCGGTGGGCTGCGCCTTCGCCGCCTGTTTGGAAAGAAAGCAGAGAAGGGACAAGGAATGCGGCGTCACGATGACATTTGATTCGAAGACCTCAACCTTCACAAGAAGTGGCAGTTTCAGGCAACCGAGTCTTACCGAACGACTGCAAGATTCGCGTGAAAGGGCTGTCGGTTAGTATTAGTTAATAGGAGCTGAATAATTAATTCTACGACAATGAGCTTCGTTAACCTTTCGTTGGTAATGGTGACTATGGTCACCAAACCTCGAGCGCTGACTGTATAAAGTGCTTTGCTCAGAAGAAGTTCAGCTAAAGGGCACAGGGGCAAATGGCACTTTGTTTGCACTGCCTGAAGTCGTTCATCGCGCTGACCAATAAAGAAAATATATGTGCTCAATATCCTACGGTTGAATTAAAGACGGGGTGGGCTTAGAGAGATATAACCAATCGAACTAGCATACTCTTCACTGGACTTCTTCTGAGTAACGCACTTTACTACAGGTGACTGTAATCACCCACCTCTGAGCGGTTCTTGTAGCTTATAGGCATAGGTGACCATAGCCAACCGTCAAACTTTCGCGTTAGTTAGGAATTACCGTATCTGTTACCGCAGATGTTATACTGTTTGCGGAAAAGTGTAGTCTTGTGACTCAACTGTTCCGTACAGTGGCAGTATACTGGCGGCCAACTCCACCGTAACGAAAAGATTAAGAGAGTTTCGGTTTTGATGGGTTTGCAAAAATCGAAAAATCTTTTTCCCATAGTTCGCTGTCAAAAATGATTTGTGCGAAGAAGAAGATGAGGGTTTACTGTATGGAGTTGGAACTTAGATTACAACTTTAACTTCGTTTTTCTGAGAATCTTATTTTTCGACCTGGCGGTGTGGATAACTGGAAAAGTCATGAATGCATTCACTTGAAATATGGTATACACCTGTCAAAGAAGTGTCTCTGTAGCATCAACTATGATAGTAATTGTAGCCTCATTACTTTTTCTTTGGTGTTCGAAAAAATGTCCGATTTTTATCAATTTTAAATGACGCCGTTTCCATAACTATTAAGAGTTTTCAATTTCCATGGTTTGCTCTGTGAAGGGCCATGTATAGTATATACGATGTCTCATAACTACACTTCAATTTTTGTTTCGTATCTTCTTTAGGAGGAGTAATCTACAGCATCACCAAACTACAGCATTTCTGAATTCTTGTGTGGATTTGCAGTTACATATATTTTTGAATTGATGTTTGTTTTGCAATACTAAAATATGAATTTTATCTCAAAACATTGCTTAATTGACCCCAGAAACTCCTATTAATATATTTCTTACCAGTTCTGTAAAAAAAGACTCTAAGAAGGATCTACATTTAAATATTCAGTCAGAGTAACCTCCTTCGGGGTGTCCATGCCTCCGGGAGGTTCAAAATATTGATTTTTTATTTGCTTATTTACCTGCATATAGAATGAAGAATATTCTGTATAAGTTTTATGAGAAAATTCCGAAAATCAATGAGGTTAAAGTTGAAATTGTAAGAGTGTACTATGGCAAACAATAGGGCAAGAGAAACATTACACGCGTTTTATTCGAAATACACATTTTGGAGACTGTCTGCACGATAACCCTGTATCATATTTTTTCACGAAATTTGGCGTCTCGTATACATATAGCCGGTAAATTATCTTTGGCTTACGAGCTGTTCTTTTGATTTTCTATTTTATAGATGTGTATTCATTAATAAAGGGGAAAATTTCTACATAAAATGTCATTTTTTCTCGTTTAGAATGGCGTAATTCAGTTTAAACATCAATTCAAATTTAAAAATCGGCCCTCGATAAGTCATGGCTGATATAATAAACTTTAATTCTCCATCCATTCTCAAATCAAACTACTACTATGACACCCAATACATATAATTTCTTTATATACAACTTCGACATTTTTTTAAATAATCTACAATGTATCCCCTTTTTAATAAAAATAAAAGTAATTTCATCGAGTAGCTTTTCCGGTATGAATTCTTGAAAAGCGTCCTGTTCTTCACTGGTGCAAAGATATGGCGTGTAAGAGATGAATTACACCAACGGCAGCTGAATGTAAAAAAATACATCATTTTTGTGCAGTGTCTAACAGCCCGGAGTAAACATGTTTCAGAATATGCGATGCCATGTTTTATGATACCATTTCTGTTATCATTATTTATTTCTTTATAGGGCAAACTCCCCATTGATGTACAATCGCATTCAGGATAGTATTTAAGAATAGAAACACGATGTAGGTACAGTGTATACATGACTCAAACGCATAAATAATGAAAGTAAATTAAACTTTAAACAGCTTACGTCCCAAAGCAGTCCCAAGAGTTATCCACAGTTTACATCCATAATTTCGTAAGTTCAGATATGCAAATGAAACGGTATTAAGTTTGACTGTTGGGTCTTTGCAGATGTGCCACCGGTGAAGCAAGTCTACAACCCCTTCGCCATCGAGAGACCTCACGCGACCCCGTCGATGCTCGAACGGCAAGGTTCCTTCCGTGGTTTCACGCAACTGAATCAAGCGTCTCCGTTCAAGAGGCAGCTCAGTTTGCGTGTGAACGATCTTCCTAGCAACCTTGAACGCACACGTAGTCACAGTCTCGAGCCGACGGATTTATCGCGAATGCCGTCTAACATGTCCCACATCGTACCCCTGAAGCCACCGGGTAAGCATTCGTCAAATCGTATCGTTTCGAGATCATTGGAATACCTACACTATCGACTAAAAGTTTGGAATCACTACTTGAATTAAAGAGGAACATTATTTTCTTACGAAAATATGAACGTCTTTAAAGTGACTAAGAAAACTTTATTTGCTAAAAAATTAAAAAGCAACATATTTTACATTTTGTATGATTGTTTGCGAAGACATAGGTATTCTTTGTTATATTGCTTTTCGTCGAAGAAACCACCCCTAGTTTTAATAGTTCTCTGAGCTGTTCTAGGCATTAGGAACTAATATGGTACCACTGGACTATCATTGGATAAACAAAAGAATCGTGTGTTCCTGCATATTGCGAAAACAGAATGTCTCTTCGTGTAGTAGGAAAGATCAGGCCAAGTGTGGCCTCAATTTGGGATTATGACTTGTACAGGGTGTTCCAAAAAGATGGGACAATCCGTAACAAGCATATTCCTCATGCAAATACAAATCGAAAAGTGTTTTACCGTTTTGTAAGCTGAAGTTCCATTTTCGAGATATTAGCAGTTAAATGAACTCACACGTACGTGCAGACGCAGTCAAGAAGCGCAGGACCCAAGTCGCTGACCTCTGTTTCTTGACTATGCTGCGCGTACGTGTGGCTCACCGCTCAGCTGATTGGAGTTCGTTTAAGTGCTAATATTTCGAAAACGGAACTTTAGATTACAAAACAGTAATGGAGTTTTCGATTTGAATTTGCATGAGGAATATGCATATTGAGGATTGTCCTATTTTTTGGGACATCCTGTATAAAAGTACATACTTTGGATATAAGAAAATGTTGAAATCTTTTGAGATAGGATGCACTCTTGTTACCATGTGGTATATTAACAATGGGTCTGTACAAAATTCACCAGGAAATTCGATTTTATTAGAAATCAGCAAATGATTCCGAACTTTTGGCCGGTAGTGTATGTCACTTCACCGCTACCGTGGGCGACACCGAAATAATCTGCTTCTTCGTTTTTACAACAGAATTCGAAGGATATGACGAAGGTCATTATTTCCCTATTCTGTTAAATATCCGTGTTGCCTGACCCTCCTTCAATGTTCTTGGATCGTGCTCGTTTTATGTTCCGAATTACGCTTTGCGACGAGAAAACATCGAGAATTTAGATTTGTTATTCATGACTCAACGGAGAAACTTAGAAGATAATTACAAGAAGCTTGAAGAGTTCATTCTCAGTTTTAATAATTTCTCGTTGCATCGTGTTCACCTGAACAGGTGTATAAAATTAACCACACTTGGGTTGGAGTTCAATCAACGACTACTTACGTGGGCCGTATGCGTTTATTCAATTTTTCAATAATTAATCGAGGCAAATCTTCAATGAAATAATGTAATGAAATGTTTATTATTTTTGTGATTACAGCAGTATAAAAACACAATTTTACTATTTAGAATTGACCGTTTACACAATCGTTACAAAAAAATTATTTAAATAAATTGAAGGAAATGCAAAATAAAAAAGAGTATTATTTAAGTAACAATAAACTTCGTTATTTCTACTGTTAACTAAATTTATAGAATTGCCAATTTATAAAGTATATTGCTGCGCAATATGTATATTACCTTCAAAATCATGGTTCCTACAGGTCACAAAAATCACGATTACTACTATTTCTTTTGCGCGAAATTATTCTAAGGTGATTTAGTTACAAGTAAAATAATCCTATATTTCAATGGCAACTGATAATAATAACAGGAAATACGTTGAACCGTTATCAAAGTGAAAAAGTCAGACCACGAGTGAGACACGTGCAATTCACTTTAAGCCCAAACGTAGTTATTAGGTGTATACGAAAGTAATGGCCGATACATTTAGGTTGGTAGCATGCATGCGTTTTCAACTGAATTTATAGAACCAGCGCAAATGTAAGAAGAACTGGTCGACTATTTAGAAGTTACACAAGTAACAGTTTGTACACGAATACAAGAAATGGGAAAAATTCGGAAAGAGGGAAAGTGGATGCCGCACTGCTGCATGACAATGCCAGACCATATATTGCTTGTCATACTGGACAGACAATATTGGCACTTGGATGAGAAATACTACCGCATCTGGCCTATTCCCCTGATATTTCACCGTCGAATTTTCATTTATTTAGAACATTGCAACATAACCTTTCTGAAAAAAAGTTTCGAAAGAAGGAAAAAGTATCCAAAAATGGATGCATAATTTGATCAACAGAAAAAACGAATCATTTTATCGTCACGAAATTCAACTTCTGCCAAAAACATGGCAGAAGATTATTGAAGGAAATTATTTTCGATTAACGACGTAAAAACGATCATTATTTTGGTATCCACCTAATATCACGTGTGAGAGACGTTATTCTAACCCAAGTGCTTAAAGGTATAGAAGGAACAGCAAGAGAAGGATAATGTTCATTACGATAACGTAGTTACATAGTTTTTTCATGTAGTTTTACAATATACTCCTGTTTCAAGAGATTCCAGAGCGTCTCTGCAAGGTACTGTTGCTTCCTTCAGAGTTTTTGTTTAGAGGCCTCCCACATATACAGTTTTTTCACGTTAGATATCTCCTATACGCGTTCACGTGACCGTGAAGCATGTAGTTCGTAGTGTCGAGCACCAGTTCAAAGCACAATATTTAGTTGGTAATTAAGTTAATGTTCGTAACCTGTCGGTGTGTCACGGGACTGATAAGGAAATTTCGCAATTCGTTCCCACAGTCAGCCCAATACCTGAGATATCACCCAGTGGCCAGGACAGCGTTTCAGCAATGTGTCAGCAGATTTCACGAGGTCTCTCGCTTTTGTCGAGTAACGACGACTTTGGGCCGCTACCTACTCAGAGCACCACAAGCTCCGTTGCGAAACAGCTTTTCATCAGCACTAGTACCAGTAACAATCCGTCAGGTGCGTATCATTGAGTCTTCAAAAAGACCATTCAAATAACCGTGAAAATTGTCACAGATTTTTCGAATTATAATTCAAAAACAAAGTTGGTATCACAGTTGGAAACTTCGATTGTAGAAGCTCTTGTATGCTACCGCTGAGAATGGTTGGGATCATTGATCGCATTCGTAACGCTTAAAAGAACATAATGTAATCTAGTTCAGTGTACCATTTTCTCAGCAACACCATATTTCTGTGGTTTTACAGGGTAATTCGTTATAAATGAAGAACTGTGTTGTGTTCCTTTGGATTGTTAAGATAAAAATTGTACAGGGTGGTCCGTTTAAGTAAGGCCACCTAAATATCTCTGCAGGTTATTGTGATGCAGAAAATATTTCTTACGTAATGTGCATCATTTCAAGGTCATATTATTATACATATCTGAATGTATTTGTCGATCAACTACACGATGCGATAAAAAAAAGTAGTTATGTGTCAAAAAACACCGATGACCTTGATAACTCCGGAAAAAATGACCTTGGGAAAAAATATTCTTGCCAGATATTGGTCCATTGACACCATGCACATTACGTAACAAATATTTTTTGCATCTCAAGAACTTGAAGAGATATTTGGGTGGCCTTACTTAAACGGACGACCTTGTATTCGCGGAATTTGGACCACAATTAGTATATATTTAAATGCAAGAACAATCTATTACTACTACGATGTGAAAAAGTATAAAGTTCTATTTAATAAAGTACGAATGATCTTTACAGCATCGAAAGAAAAAAAAGATGTTACGGTGTACGTTCTGTTACGTTGCATTTTGTTTATAATCATACATTATGATTAATACACATTTTATTGGAACAGCAGAAACTATCAAGACACAGTTTTCTTTCTGGAAAAGTCAGCTATTTGGTTTATGTATTTTTCCTTAAAAAGACCCAGTTTGACTACTTGTGCCGGTAAGCGATCCCAATCTCTCGAGCGGTACATCCAGTCTGCACGAAACAATAATATCAATTTCAATAATATTCCGTAAAAAGAGGTCGTGCTAATCTTAAACTGTTGCACCTTGGTTGGTCATTAATAGATCGCAGATTTTTATGCGAAATTACTACTTATAAAGAAATTATTAGAGACAGAAACAAAAGAAAGAATTTCTTTCATTCAATAAGTATCTTATTGGGACAAGAATAAGACAGAAAACACGTTGCATCTGACGAATGTTACGTCTTTCATTCCACTTAAGAGCGCCCTACAAGCCTGTACATAACCATAAATGCATGAAATCCGCAGTCTAATCATTAGGTACTCCGCAATAATTAATCAGCCAATATAAATTAACACAATAAGAAATGATGGAACGACAGAAAACACAAAAAAGACTGATAATTAAACATTCCTACAGTGACGAACAGTAACTCCCTGGACGAGATCAAGTTACAAAACGGGTCAAGTTTAAACAATAATAACAACAACAACAACAACGATGACGAGAAGAATGGGGATCTTGGTACATTGAACCACGTCGGGTCCACCTGGCAAGAATCATCTCCGTCGCCGGTTCTGGCCTCAAACCACAGGCTCACGCCAATTCTGAATAAAACCTCGAACATCAGTCCCATTCTTCCAAGAACAAGCACAGGAACGCCCATCGTGATGAGCACCCCGGCGCCGTCCAGCACCGTCGGTGTGTTCGGCACACCGCCGTCGGCGAGTCCAGCGTTCAGCACAGCGTCCACATCCTCTTTAGGGAACCAATCAACGCCGGCCGTGAACAGATCACCGATACCGGCGATCACCCCGAAGACAACGTCTCCGAGCAACAGCGTCACTTCTGCCTCTCCGGCCCTGTCCGGCAGGCTGGCTAACGAAGTTAGCCAAATTAATCAGTCACCGGTGGGAAACGCGGCTTCCACAACTGCGGTAAGTGCAAGCCAGCTACTACCAAATGTTTAGTCTAAGGCCTACTGTCCACTAAGGCGTCTCGTTATAGACGCTTCATAGACATTTGACGCTTGCAGGACGGTTCCATGTAGCGACCCATGTAAAACAATGGACGTGTGTCCACATACGCTTCAGCGTCGCATTTTCGTCGCTGCATGCGTTCGGCATGAAGCACGTAGTCAACGATGTCTGCCGCTAGGCGTATAGAAGGATGCAAAATTTTCATTTGTATTTGAGTGTGAAATATGTCGGCCGTGAAATTCGTACAGATTGTTGAAAAGTTACCAATAAAATATTAAAAAAATTGGAAAATTACCCATGTTCGTACATGGCTAACACAACATCGCATTTTAGTGTCTTGTTTTTGGATTAACGGAGCTACCAAACGCACTAAATTCCTGCACGTATTTTTATTCGTTCTATAGAAAGAATGAAATACATGATTATTTATGTTCTATTCTATGTGAGGATGTAACCAATATCTTTTCCGATTTTTACGCCGTCGAATATAATTACAATATAATTACAATATATCTTTGCGAATGAGGAAAATTAAGCTTTCTGTACGCTTCCTGTATGCTTCCAATACGTTCGAATAGACAGAAACTCAAGCGTAGCGTAATCGTCATGTTGTATGCTATGCTGATGTGTCTATGACGAAACGCCTTAGTGGACAGTAGGCCTGAATGTCCCGAGAGCACGACGAGAAAAACATCTAACCCTTTCGGTAGGGACAACGAATATATAAGGGGAGTTGAGGCATTTTGATGCAACGGGGCACAATACAACATCAATACCTAGATTCTCAATATCCTTAAAACATTTAAAGTTCAAAACATGACCACAGGATAACATATAAGCGATCTCATCTTGTGGTCATGTTTTGAACTTTTGAATGTTTATGGATATGGAGATACTAGGTATTGATGTTCCCTTGTGCCCTGTTGCATCAAAATGCCTAACTCCCCCTATGTCTACAAGTTGTCCACAAGTTGAACAAATATACTAGTCGACTTCGGAATAGTTGGTGTCGCCGAATGCTTTTTGCGTTGCTAGGATAAACAAACGTGAATATATGATTATTAATTTTAAGCACCGTTATAGACCCACTTCCTGATCACTTAGGCCAGTGCTGTCCAACCTGGCTTTTTAGAATCAACAGCTGTCCCCACCCATCGTCCGCCATTACTGTCGAGTAACAGAGACAATAGTCTGAGTTTTTTTGTTTCTACGGAGATACACGGCACGAATGAAAAATTGGATGGGAAAGCAGGCGTGTGAGTAGCCTTTCCCGAGAGCAAAGTTGGACAGCACTAACTTAGGCTGTTGTTACAGTGGTACCGGCATTGGTCGTCAGATTGTTTTCGTCAGACGTCAGATGATTTCATTGGTCACTGAGACCACGTAGTGCTTACCAAAAGGTTGAATTGAGCCGACATCGGGTGTCGGGCGAATCGTCCGATATCGGTGCCACTGTGTCCACAGCCTTATTGAGTAACTATCGCTGTTTTTTAACATATTAGTAGAAAAATTAACCAAATCCAAAATAATTGTTGTTGTTCGAATAAATCTATGTTTTATCTTTAATTTGGTATTAACAAAATTACAGAAATAGTTATACTAAATTTTATAGTAAGAAGTGTATACGGAGCAATTTCTGATCACCTGAATCATATGTCTGTATTTCACTCCGAGCTATCGAATTTTATATATAGATTTTAAAACAGTTAACAATTATTCAGTAATTTTTTGGAAAATAACCTTTATTATAATGAATAACGTCGCACTCTGGTTTCGCCGCACCGAAAAGGTTAATCGATAAACGACGAAGCCTCGATGATGCTGTAAAGTTGTCAAGGTTACAAAAGTAGAGGGTTGAGAGGCTGATGTGGCGCCAGAGCTCGAGAAGCAACTGCAATTCAAGAGAAATAGAGTAAATCTGGGACAATTGGTCCACTTTAAAGGGAATAGATGTTGAGAAATGTTACCGGTATTATTTATCGCATCACAGTAAAAGTGATATTTTTAAAATTTTATGCTGATTCGGAAAAAGTGGTTAGTTTCCTTTAAAAGAATATTTGTTGAAATAATTAAGATTAATATGTCATGAAGAATAAGTCAAGCAAGAACAGAATAGAAAACGATAAAAAACTTAATTAAACTAAATTAATTAGTGATCAAATTTTTTTTGTTCTTCTTTATACGTATCATAAGGACCTTAAGCTACATTTTTATTCAAGTTCACAAATGTCTTTAAAATCATTTCTAAAATTATCCTGTCAAGTTTGGCATACAATCGTGGTCGTTACACCTTCAATTGAAGGAACGATTTGGATTATATAGTACGCGTTACGTATATTTTCTGAAATGCAGCAACTCGGGCATCTCACCTCAGATTTACCCTGATAAGACAAAAATAAATATTTTCTTTGTTTCCGTTCATTCTCTGTATTACCATTTTAAATACTTTTTACTTATGATGTACCTACACCAATTCATTTCTCTTTTCTCTTTGGTGTCATTTTCGTTATTTTGAAGCATTTTGCTTTTTCTTCTCGTAAAATTGTCTATCGATCAACTGTGTTGTTGTCTAAGTGTTTTTGTTTTTAATTAAAATTGCGAGTGTGATATAACCCTGTTTTAAATGGTTTCGATTGTACTTTTATATAATTTAAAGATGGTAGTAAGAAGGGCAAGGGGTTCCAAAATTATATTTATTTTGTATTTATTATGCATTCAATTAAAATCTGTGAAAAATATACCACTCGACCCAGTTGTAAACAAAACATCGTAAAATCCATTTACAGCACATGTCACATGAAGACCTACTTTTGAAAAATGAATTATATTTACAATCTGTACTTATTATTCATTAATATTTAATATGTTTGCATCTGTTGAGCTAGTATGATTATTTAGTATTCATCTATGCTAATTTGACGGTATTAATAATGTTGGAGTGATTTTCATATTTTTGTTCACTACACGGTAAATTTGGCTGGAAACCCAGTCACACATGTATATGTACGCTCTGTAGAATATCTAAATTAGGAGATAATGTTACTCATGAACGAACTTCAATATTCTTATCGCAAAACCATTCATTGACTACACTTGTTGAGTATGTTATGGAAAAATTCAGTTCTGTTGACCTGTATCACATTCAATTTTACTGACGCGTTGCTAATTATATTTTTGAATATCTTCCAGAATCTTGTTTCGTTTTTATAATTACTGAAATTAATTACTGAAATATAAATCGCGCCCTATCAGTCGTCCTTTTTCTTTAAAAAAATCAAGAGTATAACATCTATCGTGTTCAACGAAATGAAACTTTTCTTTTTCATCCAAAAAAATTACAGTATACCACTAATCCAATTAAACTGTACGTATTATGGACATTAATATAGTTTTATCTGGGGCAATTCAAGTAAACAGTATCGTACATTTAAGATCATCGTTTGTGGCATCATTGATCCACTTACATCCTCATCTAAAAGTATTAGGACACTTACGGAAAAGTAAGTAAACCTAAGAAATCATTGGGAAATAGTTAAAACTTTTAACAATCATTATCTGGTTGGGATCCTTGGACTATAAAGAATTATATATTCAACGTAACTATAAAAATCTCACCAATTATGTGTAATAATATTAAATTTCTTTCTCGTTTATACATCTGCCGTTAATTTCTCGATAGTAGGATTAATCAATTTTTATATTTGTTTTATAAGTTTGTGTATTACTGTATTCTTCTAGTCGTCATTTGGTTCCATGCGTGCTGTAAATGTGTTTTTTTATTTCCACAGGTCAGATTCAGATTATGAATATACATTTCGGATTTTCCAATCTAATTTATTCCAAGTTTGTGCAATGAAGCTTAGATTAGGGATTAACACATAATATTTAATTCATCAGTTTCTAATAACTCTTGCAAATCGTTAATGATATAAATAGCAAATACATGTACCTTAATGTATAATTTTGTAACAGGATGTCATAAAATTAGTAAATTATATTAAATTAATCTGGATCAACTATCACGTTTTATATGAGACCGCATCAACAGGTGTCCTAATACATATGAACGGGGGTGTATGTATAGTATGTATCTAGCAAACTTTCATGTGATCCTACATCTATGGACAACTCCATACATATTTCCTACCAAATTAAAGAACGAGCCACACCGTTGCCATGAAAAGAAGACACGTGACTCGTGTTGTACCCATCCGTCTCTATAAATTAACACCTTGTCGACGGATGACATATGTTATCGAAGTGATTAACACCATCGGTTCGACGCAGAATTGGGTCAAATGAATATCAGTGTTTCTAAAAAATCTCGTTTGTAAGTTATCGGTGCAACGGTTTCGTCGATAAGGCATTAAAACATTACCAACCGACTCCTATTTAACCCTCTGTTGTCACATTGGGTTAGGTTGACACAAAATTTGAATGTGAAGTAAAATACCTTTGAAACATCATTGAAAATGGCACTACTGGCGCCGTGTAATAGTAATTTGAAGTATCCGAAATAACTTTCTTTCAGAATTTTGTTTTTTTTTAAAGAATTTTTTATACATGATTAACCTTTTAATGTTAACACTTTGCTGGCGGAAGGGTTATACTCAAGATTGTACGCTCAGAGGGTGCTGTATTTACAGCACGCACAAAACTACGATAAAAATATTTACAAACTATTATTTAATTTTTATTTGTCAAACTTTGCATTTAGGGAAAGCAAGTTTTCCCTACTTTTTACTATTCGAGTTCTCATTTAAGAAATACGTACTACTACGTCACCTGCTATTAGCTTTTGGATTGAAAAGACGTACTAGTATGTCATCCGACATCCAAGTGTTAATTTTTAACCATGAAAATATAATCTAGTGTTCAAACTTCATCTCAAAATTGCTTGCGACATAATTTAACAAATAGCTTTTAAACAACAGCTGATTGAATATTGGTTGGGATCAAATTGATCCAGTGCGACAACGATGTTTGAAGAAGGAGGTGTGACAATACAGGGTTAATAGGTTTAGTAAATCCAACGATCAACAGCCAAGCAAATATTATTAAACAGTTCAATCACAGTAATAAATTACAATTTATGAAAAGCAGCATTAAGCAGATTTAAGAGTAGATTAACAGGCTTCTAATTTATAAGCACTGCAATTTAAAAGTCTGTTACTAAACTACCGAGCAGTAAAATGTTAAGAGTCAACAGAACGCGTGTTTTAATATGTTAAATATACGACCTGATAAGTTTTCTGTTTTTCTACCACCGAGTGAATTTACATTCAAGGAACGTATGTTATCCTTAGACCCTTTAAACAAGATCGTTCACTATGGTCCATCGTTTCAGGTCCAACCAGTCTCGACGACATCTGCATTACCGAAACCGGAACAATGGCTGGGCAGCATAACCGGCACGGTGCCGTCGTCAGTGCAATCCCCTTCGCAAGTAGGGCAAACGAGTCCCCGACGAGCGCCGCCGTTGCATGCGAGGGCGCTATCGCTTGGATCAGCCGCGATGGGTCAGCAACCGCCGTCCAGGAGCGGCGGTCCCACCGATCCTTTCGACGCCGAGTGGGCGGAAATCGCGGCTAGGAATCTCCGACAGTCGAGCACCACGAATCCCTTCATAATGCCGAACGCGACGCAGGCGTTCCAGGTGCAATTATAGCGTCAGGAGTTCATCAACAGCGTCGCCAAGTACTTCCGTTCGAGCAGATCGTAGTGTAATAATCGAAAAGCGCGCGTGCGTGCGTCCGTTCGTTCGTTCGTTCGGGCGTATCGATCTATCTCGCGTATTACATCGACCTCTCGCGTGACCAGGAATATTATATGTGCGAGAGTTGTATATCATCATTCGGATCGCGATGGATTCCTTGGTTGTCGAATCCCGGATCCGGGTGATATGGTCGTGTCGAGACGAAGGAAGGACGCGTCGCATCTCGTTGAGATGTCCAGTAGCAATGAAGATGCCGAATTAGCACAAAAAAAAAAAGAACAAACAAACACGTACCCCTGTAAACATCCTTTAGACGAGTAGATTTACGCACAGAAGCATCAATTGACCTCGGATTTCAATGTAAAATCCGCGAAGCGAATTTAGAAAAAGAGTGAATTTGGAGGGAGGGACCATGCTCCGTTGGTCAACGTTATACGGACACGACGACGCACGACGACAATGTTCGGTCGAATCGGTGAACGGTTTTAAAGTTATCCGTAACGCTCTGGTATAACATAACCTTAAATGTCTGTCACGAGATACATACATACGTATAAACGAGGTGTACAATAATCTCTGCTAGTTTAGGCGCTGTCAAAACGGTTACTATCCCGTCGTTCTGCATGATGAAGAAAAATTAAACACACACGCGCACCCAAAGGATTATGCTGCACCACAGTGTTTCGTCGAACATATGAAAAAATCCACAAAAATGACAAAAACATGAAAAAAAAAATATTGAAGTAAAAGTAAGAGACGTAAGTAGTTTAGTTTCCGGCTACGTGGCGAGATATTTTCTTTTTATCGTTTTTTTTTTTTCGATCGGCAACAGCCGTGACGAAGGGGCCGTGAATGAGAATATTCTGTCGATCTTCCTAGAGTATTAGGAATTGATGAGACGGAGGGAGGGATAGCTAGAGATTCGGACATATAGTTAGCGACGCTGATGAGCTCGCCTAGATGGGGTCGCGGAAGGACTGTGATAGACATCGAGTCGTGGCTAGTACTTAAAACATGGCATCGGGAATTGAACGGCTGTTGTGTGGGACGTTTTGTTTCGGATGGACCACGCCTAGAAAACAGGAGGCGTTTAACTGTAACGGTAACGATTCTATTGTTTCCTAGCTGACAGAATAACGACACTATACCTACCCAAGTTACTTAAGCAAATTAGATATCAAAGTTTTTAGAGCCAGTACCGTTCCACGCTATTGTTGTCTAGTATCGAAACTGCGAGTCAGAGACGCGTTTTATCGCCGAGACACAATCGACGCGTAGGCGAGCATTTCGCTGAACGATTCGATTCCGCGCAACTAGGACACAAAAGAAAAAGACGAAAGGTGCTTCCGCTGAGGATTAGATGATATTCACGAGAGTCGTTTCGCGAGACTTAATCGAGAGAGAAAGAGAGAGCAACGATGTACGTGGAATCGCGTTCTTGCGTGTATTTGTTCGAAGGAATATATGGAGGTTCTGAGAACCCTCGAGAACTACAAGAGGCCCTAAAAAATATGCTTGAACAAGAGACCGTGTACGCGATCCGCGCTATGTACCTCTCGAAGACTATGCGACACTTGCCTAGAATAGGAGCTTTGGATACTCTGAAATCTTGCGAGATGATCGAAATGTATGATTCGATGAATCAACGTACGAAACTTCTTGGTTTATTTCAGTATTGCTGCCGAAGAATAAAGCTTCTTGCAGTTTTATTTCCTACGTGATTCACGTCGAGCCCATTACCTGTATTTACGGAACTTGATGTTCGAGCGATCTGCTTGTCTCCCTGACCAAAATGCATATCAGATAAAATATTATACGTCTCCGTAGCACTTTGCGATCAAGGGCGCTGTTTGTGCTCTGTGTCTTAAATATTACCAGGATCTGTTCCACTGTTGTGTGCCTCGAGTACCTCACTACATTCCTTCCATCAAGTACAAACTATGTTACTGATTGTTATAGCATATATATATCACTTGTTAAAATCCCTACGAATGAGAGCAGTTCGACGTGTCTCACGGTCTTGCTTTCATTCGAGGATAGCGGGGCTTCTACGGTGTGTGGAGTTCGATGAAAGAATGTTTTCTCGGAGGTCACTTTCATTCTATGGGACTCGAACGAATGCAGGGACTCGAGTCTACCATCAGGGATCTATCACGTCCCGCGTAGCACTCGACCAGGGATTAATGTCGCGTCAAAAAGCTTTTGTCGTTCAGTTAGGCGGCTGCACTTCTGAGTTTCTTGAAACGAATCGGCGCGGTTGAGCTCCTACTGTGTGCTTCTCAGAAGGTCGGGTGAGTTTTGCAAGTGGTCCAAGGAGTTTTTGGGGAACTTTTGGGAAAAAGGGTATCGTTCGATCGGAACACATCCATTTTAGTTTAATACACGTGGAACATGCCAGAATGAACGCATACGTGTATTTACAATCCACTTTGCTCATGTTCTTTGATATTACGCCAACGGTCAGTTTGTAAACACGTTTATACTGTCTACGGTGCACTGAATATTTCCGTTCGATTACTGCCAGACAATGGATTGCATTCCTTTGTGTTCATTATGTCCATACGTATTTGTTTACGGTCGCTCGGTTTTGTTCCTTCAAGTGTAGACGCGACTTAATGAGGGAATTCTTGTACAGGAAGCAACGCAGTACGTGGAACCCATTTCATGTATGGATTCGATAATCAGAAACAGTTTAAAATGATCTACATGGAACATAATGTCTGTGTGGTATTTGTCCATTACAAGCCTTATCGTTTGTAACAAATTTAAATGGAATCGGCTATTTTATCGTGAAAAGTTTTCGATAACACGTGGCGACTCTGATTCAGAGCAACGTGTCTCTTGTACATATAGCTCGATACATTCTCTACCATATCCGACCCAAGTCGGATAACAAACTTAAAAACTAAAATACAGAACGCCGTATTCGACATTTGCTTCGAGGACCGTTATTAAATGTAAATTTTAGTGATAACCAATTACAGGTAACTTATTCAACTTCACAGAACAGAATATTAACATGTTAAGTGCCGAGTTGATTTTGATGATCTTTCTGTTTACGCCACACAATGCGATAATTGTTTTAAAATGTTCGAAAATTTTGCAATAAATGTTCTGGAGGAGATGCAAAAAGCTCTGGTATGGAGAGCGCTAGATATATGACCCCCACTTAATTTTGATAAAATAAGGTATCGTTCCTCATATTTCATATCGATTCGTCTGACTGTATCGATCACCGATGATCGACACGGCACTTAACATGTTACCCAATAACAGGCTGACAGTGAATTAAATTGCAAATCAACTTGAATCATCCATGAGACTAGCCGGCACCGATTATGTCAAACTCCAAAGCTCCTGGTACAACGAATATCGTTTAACCTTTGACTGGTTACGTGCCTTAGAATTACATGATCGGCCATATTATTATTACTATTATTATTATTATTATTATTATTATTATTATTATTAATACGTTAAAAAAAACATAATATATTAATTTTATTTTTAAACTCTGCAAACAAAAAAGAACATAAACAAGGGTTTATTTAGGTTAATTAGAAAAAAGGAGCACTTTCTAATGAATAGAAATTAGAATCATCTCAGTTCTTATAGTTTAATAACATAAATTCAATTATATGAAAACACAACCTTCGCACGATTGAGATAACAATGTTATGAACGTTTAAAGCTGGCTGGGATCTTAAGCCCCAAGTGACCAGTCGAAGGTTAAATCACCTTATTTCACCGTGTCTACACGGAACATTTTCTCGTGAATTAGGTTCTACAGATTTTGTTCACGTTCCATGAAAATTACGTCGCAACATCGCATTTATTCCAATCACATCGAGTTCAACGATGGATCAATAAGATCGATGAAACGAGTGTCAGCGTGCGGTAAGGGTTAATTTCGGAGGGGTCGGTGTCGACAGTACCAAGACAGAACGATTTCGTCGTGGAGATAGGGAAGAGGGTACGTGTTCGATCGTCGTTTCGACGACTCGTGTGTGTGTGCATTGTACATAACTTAGTTATTTAAATTGTAATGCAAGAATCGGAGGGAGCTAGAATAAATTACGGGGAGAGAAATAGAGAAGGATGGTGAGAAAGGAAGAGACGAACGAATGTACGAGAGTGTGCGAGCGCGAAGTTACCCGCCGGAGTCGACGGTATTCGTTAACGCAAAAGGGAGGGGTGAAAAATGGGTGTTGTTCGTTGCCGAGGTTTTATTTTTTAAGTTCTGCATTATAAGTTGTAAATAGTTCGGTAGACCTTTACTCAGCACAAAAAGGAAACGTTTGCTTCTACGTTCGACGATGCTCACTACTTCGTGGGGGATCTGTTGTTCGATGGAGAGAGAGAATAGGAGGGGGATCGACAAACATCACGCAGGAATATCGCGGACAGATCGCCTATTCGTTGTGATAACGACATAACTAAAAAATTATGATATTAGGGAAACCGTGTTTGAATGTTTCGATCGCTACAATTTTGAACGAACATCATATTAATGTAACTGTCCTGACGTGGTACGTTTTGGAAACTCACTCATAGGATTTAACTGGCAAAAAGAACAGACAACGACCCTTTCTTTTTACGGTAGTAACTAAAAAACTGCAAATTTTGAGTTATGTCATTGTTGCAGCAAATTAGCGACATGTCACGTCGTTCTCGATCGTTCGGCGAGACTGCACTCGATCGGTTTCGAGTCACACCTGTCTGTCCCGTAAACCAAAACGAAATACCGTCGTGATGGGACATTCTGTCGAAGCAGCAGAAAACCGCGATTTGTCATTTACCGCGCGGAAACCGTGAAGAACTTTTAGTTGATCAATGTGTACTTAAAGCATTAACGAACGTATTATTTGGCCGACTGTGTCTGGGATTATTCGGGCGAGGCGTGAGTAAAGAGCAGGCTGAAAATGAAAGAATCTCGGGGGACGACACAATACGTCCTCTCGAATCGGTACAGCTTCCGTTCAACGCTACGCCATTTTAGCCATTAGATTGGGGTCACACGAGCGTTGAAATGACGGACGTTGCGACGGATGTCAATTTTGACGTAAGTACGTTACAATAAATGTTTGCAGTCACACGAGCGTTGGGTATTGTCCTCCGTAACTTTCTCACATCAATACATGGTAGGTATCCATACGAACAAGTTCGATGATATGCCGAATGTTCGACAAACGTCTTAAGGTGTGTATCCATTTGTTGCGTATCATCGTTACGTATCAATGGGGACAGGCAAGCGTTGCATCGCTGCATATGAAAATGTATCGTATGGTGATCGATACAATGATACGTTACGTAACGGTGATACGATACGAGGATACGCAACAAATTGATACGCGCCTGTAACGATCGCCAATGTTACTAATGTTATACATGCACGTAAAGTTTGACGGACGTAGGTCGTGTAACTGATTTCATGCGAAATAATGTAAATGTAACGCTACGACGGACTTTGCAACGCGCGTCGCAGCGTCCGTCGTTTCAACGCTCGTGCGATCTCAACCTTACAGGCCATATGCAAAGGACGCCTTTATGGTGGAGGTTCTTGTGGGCATCTGTGATTAACACATTGTTGACCGGGGAATTTATGCAGAAACTAACGTCTGTGACCAGCTGTTTTTCATATAAATCAAATATGGCAATAATATTGCGGTTTCTAATGTATAAAAGATCAGGGAAGAAATCATAGTAGTAATAATAGACATAGTCATAAATTCTATAATGAACACTTTATCAATTTTCAGCTCTAACAACTTCACATGGTGATTGTAACTGTATTGTAAGCTGGGGTAACTTTGTCCCAAGGTTAGAAAATAATTATTTTCGATTTTGCAGCTGTTTTGCAGGTGTTTTTGCGTGAAACACATTTTCACGTAACTATCAACTTAATTTAACAATTTTCAGAGCTGCAAAATCGAAAATGATAATTTTCTGATTTTCGGATAAAGTAACCCCTGACTGTGAGTCAAAGTTACCCACATTTACAGTATCTCTCCCTAAACACGTCAGCTTTGCAAATTGTTAAATTACATTGACTTTTACGTGAAAAGATATTGGGTGTAAAAATATCCGCAAAAGTGCTGCAAAATATGATTATTTTCTGTCTTTGGAACAAAGTAACCCCTGATTGCATCAAAGTTATCCCAACTCACGGCACGTCCGCAGTCAACAACATTTGGACAACAAAAGACATATTGATACGTCCCCGGTTGACAATGTGTTAATATTGTGTCCTCCTGCGCCTCCGTGAGTTTTGACCCCGGCGTTGGTCGGCCAAAGTATAACTTGTTTTACATTCTTCTTTGGTGTACTAATGGATGTCGTGGACAACGCGAAGCCTCGCTCTCTTATTAAGAACTCAGAGAAAGAGTAGCCGAGAGGTGGGAGGAAGGGGGGAGGGGACAAGCGCATAAAATACACGGTACAGTGATTCGTTATTATAACACTATCGCCTAAGTACTTACTGTTTTTCTTCTTTCGTCTTTTTTTTATACATTCTTTTTTTTTATATCGATGTACTTTAATTGTTTGTTCAGGTTCACATTTGGTTAGGATCGAAATCAAAGGAAAGAATGGAAATAGAGAGAAAGAGAGGGAGAGAGAGAGAGAGAGAGAGAGAAAGACAGAGAGAGAGAGTGTGTGAGAGGCATATTTTGATTGGTTTCCGTTTCACGTGGAGCTCAAAATAATCAAAAGGATCAGTCGGTTTCGAGATGGGGAGAAAATTTCAGTTCCAACGTGAGCAGGATTGGTGTCCGTGAAAGAGACATTCCAGTGTCTCGATCGAACGAAGGAGACCACAGAGCATTTTTGTAGGGGGGTGGGGGGTCGCTTCATCCACTTGGATGTTACATGCAGGGACACTGGAATAGGGAGATGAGAGGAGGGGTGCACCGCGTGCCAAAATTGAAACGTTGCGACGTTGCGACCGCCGTTGCTCGCGAGTTTCGACAATGTACATCGTGCACGCTTCCGTGATTATGTTGTACATAGTGTCGCCGATCGATTCCTGGATCAATGTACGACTGCGTGTATATTACATGAAAGTATCCTTGTTCGTTTTACAATGTATCTGCCTCTGTAAAGATACGATTTATTATAATATCTGTTGTGATTACCAAACTGTTTTCCTCGTTTTTTCTGCCTTTCCCTGTTTGTGATAATTCGCGTCCGATACAAAGTTTCGTTTTGTAATCGTATCCTTTCTTTTTGTACAAATTAAAAATTAATTTTACGTGAATTATGTTTATATAAAGAAGGATAATGGTAGTACGGTACAATCGGGTGAGGAATGTTTCTTCGTGGAAGAATAAGTTGATAGATTGGAATAAAGTTTTCGCCAATTCGGTTATTTGATTGGTTGCTCGTGCCACGAGACAGAATTAAAACTGCATTGTCGATTTATTTCTTCATGAGAAATCATCGAACCGATCCTGTTATACTACAAATTTGTTCTCATTTAATATGTTATACATCTTTTTTGGTTCGACTAAATACATTTTTTTAATTCGAGTTTCTACTCTGCCCTGATTTAATTCAAAGACTGGTACTGTAATAACTAGGGCACAGTCGTGTAGTATCGACCACTCTACATTTTTTTACATATTAATTTATAAACGTTAATTTCATTAATATCTTTTAATGAGATAGGTATTTAGAGCATGTAACGTTAAATTGTCGTGTTCCGTTACGAAACGCTTAGTTCTTAAAAAATAAATAATTGAGCCATATTTAAAAAGTTACGAACAATATGTTTATATATGTCAATGAAAGTATGATTTATTGTAAGCTATTTTAATTTTGTAAAACCCAACTATAACAGAGAATGGAAGTAACAACATCTTCCTGATACAATTCTAATTGTAAGTGATCATTTGTTTCTCATTACTCTAATGTAATATGAAAATCGGAAAAGAATTATTTATACATATTTCTAAATGCATTACAGTAGTATATTTTCTTCAACTCCACACCATAAATTCCTATTCTGTTCCGTTAAATATACAGTTTATCATTCATGACTTATGTCTATCTTCCGTTTGATAATAATAATCGTTAAGACTTTCGAAACAATATTACAGCGGCAAATAGACTATAATTTATTATGTAGGACAAAGTATCGAAATATCAACTAATCAAAATATAAATAATCTTGTTTTGAACTGCATTCACATCTCAGGTGAATTATTATTAACGTCATGTCAATTTATACCCGAACTCTCCTCGTGCATGGAATCAAAACCAAAGACGCATTTATAATTCAACCAAAAAAATTCATGACAAATTTCTCCCACGAAAATTCAATTGACGACATAATTATCGTGATTCAAGTTAACAGTTATCAGTATTAAATAAATCAATACGATCTGATCTCTCTTTTACAATGTATACATAAGCAAATTCACATTATTCCCGATAACCTAAAATTAATAACCTCCCTCAAACTCCATTCGATCCTCCAACAAATTTTTTAGTACAAAAACGTAATCAACTAACCTGAAAACTTTGGTTGAAATTAAACAAAACAAAAGAAAAGTAAGAAGGAACCGGAGAAATGGCATTTTCAGAGACTTTTGCAGATGCATTGGCCAAATACCCGCCAAGCGTGCCTTCTCGTTGTTCCTCGCGAGTCACTTGCGATCCAGGATGCCCGAAGTGTTTGAATATCCGGCCGCCTGCTACCGGCACTTCCTCCGTTCGCTATCAGCTCACCTATACATGCGACAGGTAGACTAATCATAGCCAAACATCGAGAAAAAAAGAGAATATTTACACGTTGTTTGTAACAGTGCGACGTATGCACCGTGTTATTATCCACGCCCGATAAATTGTCCTCCTCCCGAATGTCCACCGGTGAAAAAAGTTGATTGTTGTCTGAAGTGGATCGATTGTTGTGGCAGACCTGTACCAGAATGTTTCTATTAATGTGGTAAATATTTTTATTTCCATTACGGAATAATTACAGTAAATTCTCGATGAGTATTCGACGGCTTCTCGGTACTGACAAGGAGAGGTGCCCAGGTGTAACGCTAACTTTTTAATGAAGTTTATCATAGCGACAGAGCTTGGAATTCTGAAGCCAATGGTATTTGTTTTAGTCGCATATGGCCATTAGTTTATGAAATATTTAATGTTCAGTGCCGGGGAGCTTTCGAACACTCATCAAAGATTTACTGTACTTTTGGTAAAATTCGGCACCGAATGAGCCACAGATTTAACCCATTAGGACACAATGTTGCGTTAACGCAACATTCACTGGTAATATTTTTTTCAAGGAATCTACATTATTGAATTCTGTTTTTCATGTTGCAGGTATGAAAGAGGATTTCAAAGATTTGCTTAATACTTTTTTTCGTTAATATTCCTTTTTTCTCTTAGTCCTACGACATTTTGAAATTTGAAGAAAGTGACGTATTTATAGCACTGTGAAAATCAATTATTTCTTAAATCATGGAAATCTTTTGGTATATCTTTCTCGTATAGTGGGTTTTTATAATATGGTGTACTAGTATCATAATATATTTTATATTTCAGCAAAATAATATATAAGTTATTTTATTTACATTTTTCATTACAAAAAATGGTCATAGTTTCATAAATGCGACATTTTGTTACACAGAAAGTATCGATCCAAGCATTTTTGGATAACATTTATATTCTTTCCCATACACTTTAATTAGTAATAAATAATTATGTATGTAAAAATCGCCTTATTCCATTATTTGGAACTTAATGGGTTAATGATGTAGCTTTATTTTTTTGCAGAAAATGTTAATAACCTTGAAATCTTGGAAAAAATGAAGTGAAATACAAAGTGAGCGCTGCGCAATGCTCGCGTCCAGGTGGTGACTATGAATTCGCTCATTAAATCATAGAACTCTGAAACATTTTATTAAACATTTTTTAAATAATTATTTCAGGAAAAATTTATAGCGTTGATATTTGTTGTACAATTTCAGGAATTCTTATTTTTCTTCAATAAAGTTCCAACTTGCAGATTTTGAGTTAGAGAATACTCATTTATAACGATTTTGTTTTCATACGAGTCATTTCAATTGAAATTATGTTCATCATCTGGACATGTGGAAAAAATACATTTACACAAATTACATATTTTCGTAGTGTTTTTAAGAAATATATCTTTTTTAAAAGAACTTATCGGTTTTTCCAACTTTTCAATAAACATCCTTTGCCATTTATGATATGCTTAACAGTACTCCATTACTTGAGACAAGTAGTTCTATAAAAAATTCAGTATGTCTTTTTCCGGAGAATTCCAAACCTTTTCTGTTGCTATGAAGAAACTTTTAATACATGTAATACATAATTAACAAGAACAAAATTATTAATAAAAACTGTGATAACGATTCCCAGTGTTTTCTGTTCAGTGACACGTAAGCAACGAACGGAGAGATGTTGAGTTTTCTTCTTATAATTAATAAGAACACCGTACAAGTGGGAACATGAGATGTTCATGTCTATGAATCCGTGAAATTTGAAAAACACATGAAATCTATTCGATTCAATGTGAATTTAAAGGTATATTCATTGCATAACTTCAGTATAATGAAATTGGTAAATTTTACGTGACGTTTTCAGGATTATTCTTTCAGGCAATGATTCACGGAGAAAGTTGCTTTTGTTCCCGTTATACAATTTGCCATCGTGTCGAATGCGCGTAAAGTTGTATTAGAGGAATGTTTTGTTGCCCTTCAGAGGAGATAAGACGGAATAGAATCATACCACCGCCATGTTGCTACGGTCCTAAACCTGGCCCGTATTTTTGGCCAAAATGCGGCTGTCCGCCTCCACAGGAATGTCCACCTCCAAAGTGTCGCTGTCGTTCTCCGTGTCCGCCTCTGGTACGTGTTTCATTTATTAAATTCAATTACTTATTTCATGCATTATTTAACTTATAAATCCACGTTCTTGTGAATATTTATGACATCATTGAGAAAGATACTGGTAGCAGGTAATTTTCTAGAAATAATCAACTAGGAATATATTTGAAGTATTTTTGAAATAAAGTAAATCATTGTCTAGCTTGATAAACAGAATTTTCATCTTTATTATCTTTCTTGGATAAAAATAAACAAATAACAGAGTCGCTCATTCGTGGTGTCAATAACCATAATTTTCATAGTCTAAACGTTTCAATTAAATTTCTTTCTCTACTTTACATTCGGCACAATCGACGAGCTATTTCGATTTTTGTATCTACCAAAGAAAGTGTTGTGTTTAAATATTATTTAAATCTTCACCGAACTATTTCAGTGACTTCACAAACTAAAATGAAAGAAAATATTCAGTGGTCACAAATGATAAAACAAATTTGTATTCGTATTAAATAATTACCAATATAATATGTATATTTTAAAAAATCCACTTACATGGTGTAAATCAGAAATGCAGTTTCTTCATCGAGAAATTCATTAAGGTTCCCAATAAAGTATGGAGTTTATTAAGATTTATGTAATGTAATTATTTTTTTCAAACAAAATGGCGGTGGTGATTGTCTTCTAATGTTGCAGCTTTTGAACGAACCCTCTCCATGGCTTGCAGTAGAAATCTCGTATGCTCTGACGTAGGACAAAAAACCGAAAATTTTTTGTGACATTTAATACTGAAGTACATATTATGTACTACATAGGTATTTGTCAAAGTATTGATTTTTTTTTTTTAAATAATGGATATTTGAAGATAGTTTACCAGTTCCAGCTGATAAATTTTTTCTAAAATTGTCTGCATCGAAAAAAGTTTCGACCGCAGTCTCGTCATAACCGTAAAAGTTACAGTTTACTGTCACGTGAAACCGTACCTTTAGTGCCGAGAAAACAGTCGCGACGAAAAGTCACTCATAGGTACTAAATATCGACGTGCGTTACGAAAAGTAGCATGTTTCATTTGTCTTACGAAGACCAGCATATTTCAATCTATCCCGAAAATAAGCACGTTTCATCGTTTCCCACGATCACTAGCATGTTTGACATTCACTACGATAACAAGCATGTTTGACATTCACTACGATAACAAGCATGTTTCACAGTTCGCCACGAACAGTAGCGTATTTCGAACACTGCGGCGAAAAGTAGCACGTTGCATATGTCCTACGAAGGCTAGCACATTTTTTTTTTATTAACCCTTTGAATCCGGAGAATTTTGAACAAAATATACGGAACATGCATATACGTCGTCCAAATTCAAAGGATGAAAAACGTTTATTTCATTAAAAAGAAATGTTTACCTTTTTATTTTTGCAGTAGAATGCTAGGTAACCTATTTAATGTGATGGTTTTCGTAGCTAGAATTGAAACGTGCTACTTTTTGCGACTAGAAGCAAACCGTGCTACTTTTCGCGATAGACTCCCGTAAATGTGCTAGTTTTCGTAGCGAAAAAGCACAACATCCTAGTCTTCGTCGCAATAAGTGAAACACGCTACTTTTCGAGACCACAATCGAAACGTGCTGCTTTTCGTGGTCAGAAAGTCCGAAGTGCTAGTCTTCGTAAGACAAATGAATCGTGCTAATTTTCGTAACGCACGTCGATATGTAGTGCGTGGAACAAGTGAATATCACTTGCGTCCAGGATTACCCCGTGTCCGTACTTCCCTCGTCGTCCCCTATTAATGAAAACCATTGTTGTAGAGATGCAGGCTGCCACCAGAACCACCTCCCCGACCACCCACCATCTGTATCCCAGGTCCTTGTCCGTCGCCTCCTCCACCAGTGCCGAAACCATGCCCACCTTCTCCTAAAATAAAACCGCCACCCTCCTGTGTACAATTTTGTATTCGTAACGTGTGTGGATACTGCACTTACGCTCCTTGCTACTTTTCCGAACAGCCAAGGTGTCCTTGTTCGGATTGCTGTTAACCCTTGAACGCAATTATATTTCGTGAAACTATTCCTGTAGCTGGTCTATTATAACTCTCGATGAATTGTTGTCAGTATCTGTGTCTTCTATTATTACTAGACTGCGGATTTTATGCATTTATAGACGTCAGAGCTCTGTGAAATACAGTAAAAAAAAAAACTATCGTCGGATACAACGAGTTTTTTGTTTTATTCTTAACTCAATAAGATACTTAAGAGAAGAAAGAAATTCCTACTTTTGTTCTTGTCTATAAAAGTTACTTTATAAAATTTTATTTTACATACAAATCCGTCGTCTAATTATTACACACTTCCGTAGACAAGAGCTTCCCTTGACACTTTGACTGCCACGTCACCCCAAATATAGATGACACGTACACTGCAAAGAGGTGCGATTATTTAACACTAAAACTACCGACGAAAAACGCATATTTGCTTCGATCGGTGGATAAACGTGAAAAACTTTTGAAAATTTAGAAATTTAGGAATTGACTAATTTTTTCACTTTTATATCGTAATAAAGAGTAGAAAAGATCTGAGAAAATGTATTGTTATAACATTTTAATCGTCGTTGTAAGAGTGTATTGACAAGTCATTTTGATGACTTGCTTGGTAGTTCTAGTGTTAAGTACTGTTACCAAATTTTTACGTACAATTAATATCACCGTTTAATTTAAAACAAAATCAATAGCTTTTATTAACTAAATGCATATATCTTCGGCGATTTATGACTTAAAAAATGAAATAAAATGTGTCCGGATATCTACGACCTTTTTCACCGTGGCAGTCAACGTGTTAAGGGGCTACACCCTGACGATTACGCAAAAATCAACACTTTTTTTCTCTTAATTTTTTTACAGTTCCAATTGTATAAAATATTGTGTCAAAGTCGTGCTTCGAAATTCGAACAATTGGCGAAGTTGCAGCTATGGTTACGGGGATGGGTCGTGACATGCAAAATGGGGTCACGGACCGAATGAAACGGAGATATTATAACGTCCAGGGAATTTTCTGTTGGTTAGAAGAAAAAATGATTTTCTCGAATATAATTTAAATTATCTATATCGTATATAGTATACGATAAAGTATGATTATGGGTTAGAATAAGTCGATGATTGTGGCCGGGTAACTGACCTATGAATTGGATGTGAATAGTAAGTGTTTGGGATCGAGTGTTATTAGGAATTTATATAGTTTTTAATTTTTTAAATATTGGAGAATAGAGCTGGGAAGGTACATTTATATGCTCCGAACATATGAAGCTTTTCTTTTAGTTATTACCCATGAAAAAAAATTCCCAATCTTGACCTATTTATTGACGTCTCCGAATGGTGTACTCTATTAATATCGTACAATATTGATCAGAGGTCATAAAATAGCTGGTAGCATTTATAACGTATGCAAGTTTTATGAGAATCTTTATATGTAGTCTGAGAGTTTAAGCTTCTACTCTTAGAAATGTATAAAATGTTATATTCGCTGTCTGGGAATCCAGAGTGTAATCCAAGTAAAACTCTGTACTATACATAAAATGTGAATGGTTTATGAGTACTATCATTACGTGGTTCAAAATTCTCAAGTCTTTAATATTAGATGTTCGTTATATTCGTCGTTTGAAAGTCCAAATGTATCGTGGAAACAATAGAACATGAATATTCCCAGACGCACAGATATTCAATCCAAATTTTTTGAATCTGTAGGGAGTCGTGGATACATGGGTGAGATGCATATCCTTCAAACGATTAAATATATACGTCGCCAAGGGAAAAATAAAATTTAATTTCAGGCACTCACGTTTCTTTTATGTATGTTTGTGCGCTGGTACAATTGCAAAATGTTATTGTGATTTGTCGTTAAATGAAGCTATACAATTTTCTACATACATAAATCTATGCTTTAGATTATTTTGCGTATAAAAGTATTAGGATCACGTTGTCAAAAAGTAAATAGTTTACCATATATTTTATGTTTATTACAAAATGATACCTTTGACCATTCTCCTATCCGTGTGTTCCTGTTCACACTTCCTAATAACTTTTGTATTTAAGAAACTTCTATTTCCCTTTTTTATTTAAGAAATATCTGGTAAATTTACCTTTATCCAATTCTTTCATACGCAAAATTAGAAATGGATTGGAACCTAATTTGTAAATTCTCGAAACTCGAATCCGAAATTTTGTAAGATTTTGAAACACTCGAAACTTCAAGCGCTGATTTTGTTTTGTAAGAAGAATATTTTGTTTTAAAAACTGAAGTCTTAACAACATTTTTGTATAAATGTTTATTGACCGTAGTTAAACAGAACAATATATTCAGTTATCCTTTTTTTAGCATTATCATTCTATAGTTTAGCAGTTCCTACTTTTCACTACCACCAAATAATACTACAATAAGTAATTGAAAAATAAAATTTGGAAAAATTGAGTCAAACTTTTACGAATCACATGTTCTTGAGTCTTGACCTGCACTTCTACGATCACGATCGATCGCCAATCTGCTTTTATTTTATATCCTTAGAAACAAACACAGATCATTGAGCATTTACGAAGCATCTCGCAACAAATATTCGAGATTTATTTATCAATTTTATATTTTTTCTTACCTAGGTTTCGAGAATTGCGAAGTGCAAAGTTTCGAATTCTCAAAATTTGAAATTTGTTTGGGTTTCGAGGGGTTTTGAGGTTTCAACGTTTCGATAAACACATGCCTACGCACAATAATCTGAAGAATCGATTTGTATAAAAATATTGCACCGTTTAACGATAAAAAAATACAAGTAAATTTTACATTTATATCAATGCACGTATAAAAGCTATACAAAAATATAGGTTTAGAATCATTTAACATTTGGCAACAACTATTAAAATAATTTTAAAGATCAAGCTTTAGCCAATAACTAAAAAAAAAGAGACTTTGTTATAGGTTTTATTAAATGGGAAAGAATATCGATACCTCGTTGTATATTATTCTACATATAAATATATGAAGCCATGGTATAATAACGTGAAATTCTTTAAAATATTTCTTCGCCAATTGAGAATGACAATCCAGAAATCGGATGGATAGTTATATTTTCTTTGAAACGTGCACGAGACAGCGTTACCATTGTTCACCATTATAATAAGCAATACATTCAGGGCGGTTGTAACGACGATGTCGACGAACACCGAGGACTGCAGATTACGTAACAGTCGCTGACTCGGTTTGCTGCCTTTTGTGGCCGGATTATTGCAGGCTATATCCTTGTAGAGCTGGCTCGTTGTTCGTCGAATCGTTCGAGTCACTGAAAATACGGGGCAATAAAGTCTTTCCCCGTTATCACGACAGCGTTGTGATTAAAAACCCGCCTTTATCGTTTATTCTGTCGGGTATGGTACATTCGATCAGAATACCCCTTCGCCTCTCGCTTTATTAGGTTGGTGTACACGAAAAATTTTCTTGTTCGACAAGGAAACTGTAAAATCATTGAATTCTAAGCGCAACTTATGCATTTTATTTTCTGTTTACTGATAACGGTTTAGTAAATACGATGAATATTGAATTAAATTAGTTTTTTGAAATTACATACAAATTTTTTAGTCAATCAATGGGTTAAGTTAACGTTTACCTCCGGTCAAAATGTTGGGAAAAATCGATTTTTCTTATTGTGTATTTTCATCGTATAACATCTCAAGAATGCTATTTTAAAGTTTCAGTCAAAAATTCGCAGAAGTATAGATTCTAAAAGCATGTAAATTACCCTAAAGCGCTGACTGCATACATCACTCGAAAGATTGCATCTAGAAGAATAAGGAGTGGTAAATCCAGTATATGAAAACTTGACTTCTGATGAACTTTTACCACGTTGCATAGAAACAAATATTTAAAATTATAACGAAATTTTCAATAAATATAGATATATGACAGCTCGTTTCGAAATCCATATTTTATCGAAGAAACGTTCTTAAAATTTCGGTCTGGGTTTCGGCATGTGTGCTTAACTAAGGATGCAAGCCTGTATTAATAATTATGGATTTATTGGGCATTAATATACGTAACGCTGAAAATTTTGTCATCAAGAGACATTTAAAGCGCATCGCGGAAGTCAACCGTGATAGAAAATTACACAACCGCGTACACAAACGCGTCAAAAGAAGTTAAAGTTGTTTGAAAACAAGAAAATGTGTGTTGGAACAGGAATATGAAGTCACGGAAAGGTAAAAAGCTTTAACATTACTCTCTATACATATGATTAACTCCAGAACAGAAACAAAAAATTAAATGCGTTTTTTTCGAAACGCGATTTTTTCACACGGGCGCCACGACAAGAAGTTTTATTATAGACCGATTTCAAAAATTCTTGCACCATTTGATTCATAATTCACTTCGCCGTCGCGTTACTTATGGAGATTAACTTTGGATTACTCTTTTTTTTTTTATTATGGACAAATCTATGCATGAAAGTATCCGTTTTTTGCAACTTTCAGTTTAAACATTTGTCAAAGAACGCCACGCCGGTTTGTTGTTTTTTGGATCAAGGATAAAAACACTTTCGATCGGACTGCTAACAGAGTAATCTCTACTGATCACGATTGGTGGTTCACCCTGTATATTTTAAGAATATTCTAGGCTTAAGACAATCCTGTCATGACTTCTGATCACGCCTGTCACGACTTCCAATTTCTATAGTAGTACAAACGTGATATATATTTGTCGCAAAGATTGACACAATTTAAATAATAAAATATTTTGTTATTCTTCAAGTATCTAGTATTAAGGATCAAAACGGTTTTTTACCGTACGTTGTTCCACTGCCTTTTGTAAATTCATGAAAGTCACGTACTTTCTGAGCGTTTTAATCGGAGGGTAGCCTCAATTCCTAATAAACGAATTTACGATCTTAACGATAAATCGGCAAGTAATCGAAACTTTTGATGTCTAGAGGGAATAATTAACCCTTTGCACTTTAAGGTCACCTCAGACATGACAATACTATTGTGCAAAGAGTGTAAACTGGGAAAACAATTATAGTGCAGAGGGTTAAGTATCGTTTACATTGTATCGTCTCGTTGTAAAATTCATACGAGACGCCTCAATACACAACCCCTTTGAATTCTTCGTTCAATTTTCCACGAACAATACCCATCAATCTACGTACACGAAGAGCCATGTCTGGCTGTACCCTCATGTTTTGTATCTCGTTAGGTCCATCTTGCCTGCTCGCTTGATATTATACAGGATTACATTATTCATGCTTTCCTGTATCCGAACGGTCTTTCTTCGACGAGGAGCTGCACGACTATGGAAGGAACAATCGGGACGAGGGACAAAAAAAAAAAGAACTCGACGCTTTCGACGATTTAACGAAGCAATTGATCGGTCTGAGTTTTCTGTTTCGTGTGTTAAAAAGAGTTGGAAAGGACAAGATAGTATGTAATAATGGAAAAACAAGTTCGTTCCTATCGGCTGGCGATGAACCGAATTCGGTAATTTCTTTTCTTTGTTCCGTTTCTTTTTCTCTAACCGGGCTAATGACTCGCCATCTTGGCTGTCTGGCTGCTATAGAACTGCCACCATGTTCTTGTAATTTTTCTTATTTAGTTTTCTATACACTACAACTCAAAATTGTCTGCACACTTTCTTACTTTTGATAGAGTATAATTTAAATCACAGATGGAAGATCTAGCAATGATATTGTTTTCTTCTTGTTATTGTAGCTATGTACCTAGAGGAGGATATAGATACGATAAATCTGGTTTTTTGTACGATCCTTTCAACTAATATGTAACAATATAATTCAAGCCCATAAGTGTGTGTATCTTAAAATGTTCTTCATTTTTAAGTTGTTCTTCTAAGTTTTGGGTCAGTTAAAGGCGTGTTTTCTGTACTTTAACTGAAGTTAATTAATGCACAATTAAAATACTAATAGAGGGATAACCGTGATTAATTAAACCAGTGATATCTAAAAGCGGCAGGTACATCGAAAAGTCGTGAAATTACTTTCGTGACATTATTGATGAGTTTGTTAAATACATAATTTGAATTTATGAACTGCACACATTGTAGAGAGGTTATACAAATAGTTTTAATGTTTAATTTACACATTTTTGTGTCATTTGCATGTTGCTATTAGAAATGTAAGAAGTGTCCGGATACTTTTGAGTAGCGGTAGGTGTAGATAACATTTAACAAATATACAAACACTCGCTGTTAAGTTCGGTGTTGCTGAGTCCCGTTTCGTATTTTTTTCTATAATTTCGATTGCGCAGATACTTAACGATACTTTGTATTAAAGGTATTTAATAACTCTTTGCATTAAAATTTGTTTATGTTAGTTCTTTTGGATATACTACATTCAATATTTTTTTACCAGAGAGTAGTAATATATGTAAATTGTCTATCCTTTGCCCCACCTAAGCTACCAACCCCACTACATATTACACTGCTGAGCCAGTAGTGGGATATCAACGTTTCAGTGACCTGCCCTACGACGATGGAGATATCGGGATTAATTGATATTTTTGTTCGTCGATAATCATCCTGAAACGTTATATTAATCAAACAAAACCTGTTATATAATATGTCCTTTACAAAATTATAAGAAACATATGTATAAAAATTCGATCAAAATCGGTACAGTAGGTTTCAAGATTACCGCAACATACACACAAACAATCCTACGTCGTTATACATATACAGCATAGAATATACAAGAGATATAGATATACAGTTTGCCCATGTAGTAAGAGTATGAACGTAGAATTTTGACCTGGATGCAGCTATTGTAAAATTTCCGGTGAATTCAGACAGCTTAACCCCTCATCTACGACGCTTTCTAGGTAAATCTTCAGTAATCATCCGACCTTCGTAAGGAAAACACATTTTCAAGCGTGAGTGCTGTGTGCGCGACACGTTTCGAAGCAGTGATTCTTAAAAAAGAAGGTTTGGGCACACGAAAATATCGACCGGGATTGGGAAAGTGTAATTTGGGTAATTATATAGAATAAGGGAGCCACCTCCGATTTCAATGACCTTGAAATATGTTGTCCAGGTTATCATTCTGAACAACTTTTTCCCATACATATAATAGTCGGTCTTTTTTAGTTATCGAGATATTCGCAAGACAAGTTAGTTTAAAGTAGTGATGGGAAACTCAGCGCCCGCCAAACTCACTAGCGGGCAACAACGTGCAGCATGCGGGCATATGGCAGTGGTGGGTGAAATGTGTGAATGAGAGCACGTATCTATCATTTTCTTCACACACAAATATGTCGTGAATCACGACTCGTGACTCGTGATGTGTCCTGCTTCGCAACCCCTCCACAGGAGTCCGACATCTATCGTATGTCCCCAAGAATGAAAATTTCGACGACAAATGTATGAAACTACTCCATATGAAGCTTTGAACATCGTACGGAAGATTTACAAGTTACAGAAGAGGGAATTATTTTTATTGTTATAAGTCTGAATAATATTTAAGCCATGTTTTACTGAATTTATGCACATGTTGTTACAAATATATTGTAAACTCGTATATATATAAGTAGTATTTAAGGCAATTGTTGTGAAATTTATTCAAATACTATTGTAAATTGTATATTTTCATCAGATTTTTTCAATAAAAAACAGTTAAGTGGTACATATGTATTGTTTATTAAGCCTATCACTACGACTATCTCATATTTTCCCATAAATGTCCCATAAATTCCCAAATTTTCCCGGCACTATTCTGAATCCAAGATGGCGGACAAACCTGCACTTTAACTTACGAAATTTATTTTAAAATGTGTACGATAATCGTAGAGTCATTAATTAATGAAGTGGAAAAGAGATTAATTGAGAAATGCGATCGTTTACGATCCACCGGCTCATGTTTCTCGAGTGTTTCGTCGTCCGATAGTTGGACGATCGTTGGCCGTCTACAAAATGACAACCGTACACACGAAGGATATCAAGAACGTAAGCCGGAATATTCTGTGCACGGGCAGGAAGGGAGATCGCTTTAATGCCTTCGCGACTTGCCTGTACCTTTCGCTCTCGCGACAATATGCTTCTCCGGCTTCCTATTCGCCTAAGATCGTTGTTCTAGTTCTAATAACGGAGAGTGCTCATCGTGCTCGAATGACTCTGATGGAGAAATGTGCGAACGGACGCTGTAAATACGTATTGTACGTGTGATGTCGAAGGTGAATGGACTGGTTCTGTCGCGAGCTAGAGAAGGCCCGAATAAGGGTGGGGTCGTTACCCTTACGAAAATGTTGGAAACCTCGCGACGGTTCAACAGGGTTTCCAATTTAAAAGACGACCTCTGAAGATGTCGAAATTTTAATTGGCAATCGTGTGTCGCTGTGGCGCTCAGTGCGACAGTCAGTGGACAAAAATCGAAAAAAAAACAACAAATAATCATATAGGTACTGTTTGTCCGGAAAAGTTCCCGGAATAATTCATTCATCAATTATCATCGGTGACCGTTATGACAGTGAATATGTTAATAGTTCCTTTTAAATAAACTGGTGACACAGTTTGTATTTAAAATATCTTTCTACCCTTTTAGTCTTTCAAAGTGATCACTAAAATAGCGTAGGCTTCTGATTTCCTCGAAAGTAAGTATTGAATTTTATACAATATATATACAAGGTGTAACAAAAATGTTAGAAGTCCCGGAAATGGGAGACTCGTCAGGTGATTTGAAACAAGTTTGTCCTTAGCAAAAATGTTATTAGCCGAGTTCCTGCGATAACATTGGCTACGCGCTACGATTAGCCCCCAACAGTTTTTGTTACACCCTGTATAGGTACACATATATGTATAAAAATCACGTTTCTTTACGACGAACACACTTACTTAATTTATTTCTATTAAAATGCTGTCATCTATTGAACAGCGAGCTATAGCATTTTCTACGGAAATACTGAACTAATTGATATAATTTTTTGTATAACTAATTTATTATTTAACTTTTTGTATTAAATAATAAATATACGTTGGAGGCGGAACGAAATCCTTTATCATCGGACCCGTCGGAGTTTGATCGGCGACGTTCTCCATCGGATCACCCCCGTAGCACTCGAACGATGCACAAAACTCTACGCAAACGCAACGCTTGACCTTGTTGCGCAACACGAGACACGTCAACGAGCCCACGGGTTTGACAGAATGTTCGCGTACGTCTTTACGTTTTCTCACTCTGTACCCACAAAAATACGACTTTTCTCGAAACTGGTGTTTTCTCTACCGTAGTCGAAACTATTCTGCCGCCCGTGGTCACGCAGGTCACGTTCAACAGGGTCCCACCCATTTTCTTCAAGGGACCCTATCTCGCATCTCCTTTTGCGCCGCGCGCGAAGAGGGGTAAGAACGGTAAACGGGGACTGTTTTATTGCCCTTTCGCAGGGCAATTACTAAGGTACGCCCAAGTTCCAGACTCCAACCTATCGTATGGTCAACGCATAAACTAAATGCCTAAATTGTTATTTTACAACTAGACTTAATCCTACACAGACGTGTAATGCCAAAAGTTTACAAATGTTTTTGTAGAATAAACAAGGGTTCCACGTCGCCGTCGCGCCCCGACATATACATACTGAGCAGAAATTGGGACGTGATTAGAAATAGGGACATTGACCTTATGATTAAACTTTTTATCGTGGCGCCCGTGGAAATAAATCGCGTTTTGAGAAAAACGCATTTAATTTTTTGTTTTTATTCTAAAGTTAATCGTATCTATGTAGAGCAATGTTAAAACTTTTTAACTTTAATCAACTATTCCTACACCATACAACTACTCTCCCGTGACTTCATATTCCAATTCCAACTCGGTTTTTTCTTTTTTTTTTTAAGCAACTTTAGCTTCCTTTGAAGCGTTTGTCCTATGACGATCGATTTCCGCGATGCGCTCTCAATCTCTCTTGATGACAACATTTTTAGCGTTATTACTGATATTAATGCCCAATAAGTTCATAATTGTTAATACAGGTTTGCATCCTTAATTAAACACGTATACCGAAACCCAGATTGAAATTTTAGGAACGTTTCTTCAACAAAACATGTATTTCGGAGCAAGCTACTATATATCTACATTTTCTGAAGGTTTCGTTATAATTTTGGGTATTTATTTCTAAGCAACTTGTTAAATATTCTTCAGAAGTCAAATTTTCATATACTGGGGTTACGATTTCTTGTATGTTTGGATTTAATCTATCAGGTGCTACATGCGGTTGGCGCTTTAGTGTCATTTACATGCTTGCAGAATCTATACTTCTGCGAATTTTTGATTGGAACTTTGAAATAGCATTCTTGAGATGTTATGCAATGAAAATATACAATAAAAAAAATCATTATTTCATAATCAATTATCATCATATTGCGTTTTTTTATGGTATACCTAATATTTAATAATGGTAGGATTCCAGTATACATATAACTTAACTCTTTAACGGTGGAATTTTGTTTTGGAAATGTGTATCTGCGTGCGTAATTAAAACCAAGCGATGACGAGTATACTCGTCAAACGAAGAATATATACATCTACTGTAGATATGAATTAAGTTATAACAAAATGGCAAATACTACGAGTTGTTGTATTTAAAAAACCAGTAACTTAAAAAAGTCGTAATTAAAGAAAACAGGAAAAATTCACATACATGAAAACGTTACATTATTTCAGGCATCGGCAACCTATGACCCGCGGGTCACCAAATGACCCATTTGATAATTTCAAATGACCCGCTTGAGTTCCGCAAATAAACTATAATATATAAAAATAAATTATATAACATAAACATGAAACAAACACTTTGAGAAAATATCAATAATAGATTAACATTAACCCCGCGGGTCATAGGTTACCGACGCCTGCACTATTTGATTCGTTTATTCTTATAAACGAAATATATTTTTCAATTTGTACGAAAATTTCAATTTTCTTATCAAAAGGTAGTTTATTTCTTCATATAACGAGTATACTAGTTATTACCCAGAAAGTGACCATATTCTCATGACGAGCATACTCGTTGAAACGTTAATCAATAGAAATTAGATAGAAACGCAATCAGCGTACTCCATTAACGTCGAAGAGCCCTCGACTGCGCAGCAGAACTCGTACACGAGTGAGCCATAAAAAAGAATACACGGGAAAGACGTTACGGTGGCCCATAACGAAACACATATGGTTACGAACGACCCTTTCTATGGATAATTGAACCGATCTTACCGTTCCTCATAATTCGGTCCACCAGAATCACTGCAGCGAGCCGGCATACGTAGCGGTTTATTATGCAAAGTACAGGTAGTTTCAAGAATAACGAGCGATAAGCAGGCGATGGAGATAGAAATCGAGATTCACGCCTCGCTCATGTCTTTATATTGGTTCACTTCTTTCCCCTGGTTCTGAAACAACGCGCCACTTAGCGGACGCAGGGCATCAACTTTAACCCTTGACTGGTGGAATTTTATTACTTATTACTTATTCCACAAATCGTATAGAGATGACCCAGTCAGCCAAATCTGCAAACCTAAATTTTCCTCTATGTCTGTTATAATGTTATGACTACAAGTTTGATGCAAGATTTGCTGTAACCAATTTGCGCGCAGACCGACAGCAACATAGGCAGCAAATTTGCTTGCGCAAACCTTCGGTTTTGCTCCCAATTTGCTTTACCATTTTCTCAGCTGGCGTTGCCTGCAAAACCCAGGTCAAATGCGGAAACATACGTCTAAGGTTTTTTTAGACAACTTTTGCCATTTATTCCTGGAAATTTCCTCGAAACTTGTACACAACTGATTATCAGGGCAGATCGAATTTCGCCCCCGTGTCTAATTCCGTTCCCCATTCTATTTGTAGTGTCATGTACAGCAACCTGGTGGCAATTGTGTAAATTTATGTTAAATATGATTCTAATAAGCTGGCAGAATAAACGACGGCTTTCATCAATTTCAATATAAGTTACGACAATTTGTTGCTTTACACGCAGGGCGCTGTAATGATTATTTATATTTAAAATCAGATTTCGGTATTTACGGTAACTGATTCTATCATGTTCTTTTTTGCCTAGATGTAGTTTATTGTCTTTGTTTTCATAATGTGAAGTGGCAATCTTATTTTGTCACCAGATTCACACTAGCGGTTACGGTACGGTCAGATCACGTCAAATCAGACAGCGGTCTTTATCAATCACACGGAATCTAATGAGAAAGATATAGTCTAAATTCAGATTGATCGTGATTGGACTGTAACTTTGACCGTTAGTGTGAACCTGACTTTATAGATCAGAAACGATAACTATATTGAAATGTGATATTGTACCTAATTTCGCCCCCCTATACTAGTCTCAATTTCGCCCCGCCGTTACCGGTATGTGCTTTACGTGGTAGGCTGTTTTCGATTGACGTAAACAGTGAAAAATCGATTAGATATACATTTCATCGATTAGATATAGATATTATTCTTTAAGTTTGTTTTATTGTTATTCAATAAAAACATTATTTTTTTATTTTCATAAATAAAACATTTTGCAAACATATAAAAGTCAACGATAAAATCTATCTCAACCAACCAGAAGTTGGTTAAACATTAAAACTAGAAGGGATGAAATCGGGAACAAGTTTTTTCGAAAAGTGAAAAATGTATCTTCTTGCATTCCTATTTTGGATTTTGGGATTTGACTCTGGGAAAGGAGGGGGGGACAAAATTCATTTTTTTCTTGGGGGGGGGGGTATCCAATTTTTTTCTTCAAGAGTAGTGCAAAAGCCACTTTTTTCCGTCCAAGGGGCCCCCTAACCCCTAGCTACGCCTATGATGGTCTTGAAATTAAGATTTCAAAGTGACAATGCAATTTTTGTGACACGGTAATATAGATTACTTTTCGAACAAGAACCTAAAAACCTTACGGGTGGCACCATTCGAATTTCATTGCTTATTGCACAACTAGTTGTTTTGCATTCTTACATAAGAAAACATGGAAATACACATGCATCTCTTTAAGTCGCTATGGAGTAAAAATAAAATATTCTAAAAGGATGTGGTTCCTCAGACTCCGTCTTATCAGTTAAGGATTAAGAAACTATTAATTTCTAATTAATTTTGACTTAACGAAACGCTTTGTTAGACTACTCTGAGTTGGGAGTAAGTAATCATGGAGGCTACCGGTGAAATATAAACATGAACGACTCATACATTTTTGGAAAAACAGGTACTAGTCTGTAGGACTGAATTTCCATCCCTGAGAAATTTTTGTCCCGCGACACACAAACGCAAGCCTGTCAATCTTATATAAGCTTCAACGCAAAGAAAACCGTTTACTTCTCCTCGGTAAACTTCTAACAGCGCACTTCTAAGAGCGACAGGAAATTGCAATGGTTGTTTACAAAGCGGGCGAAGTTGTTCTTTGTCTCCGGTGGTCTCGATAAAGATTAAAAAAAACTGGGTATTTGTGACGACGCGACGGAAGAAATTACGTCTGTATTCCGTATGAAATGTTATGGAAGTGAATTGTTCCTCGAGAAGTAAGTAGTCGTTAACTATGATCGTGTTTTTAATTATTCACAAAATTTACAGGATCGATCGATAGTTTGTTATCGATAGTATTTGCTTGTGTGGACAATGCATGCGCGACTGAAATAATAGGTTTACTGTGAATGTTCGATCTGGAAGTACGGTGTGTTAAATTGGACATTTACGTAATTTATGTAATTTTATATGTATATATATGTTAATTTAGCGAATATATATAATTTTACCGATTATAAACTATAATTCAACAATACGGGGAACTAACTACTACTTACTTATCGCGTGACATCGTGGAACTAGAATTCCACTTTGGAGATCTACATTTCAGCTCGCTTCTAGTATTCCAATTAGTATACAGGTTGTCTCAAAAAAGGGTCAAAGACGTCTGAGGCATATAGTATTCACCGAGTGAAGTATTGTAAAAAATGTCTAATCAATATAGGTCCTAAAATATATTCCTTTGGTATAAAATCACCTTCTATATGTATTTACGAGCGTTCGATATTCTGAGTTACTTTGCAACATATTGAATGTAAATGTCAAGACGATGTTGTATGATAACACCCAAGTATTACTACATAAGACTAACTGTTCCGCAGACATGAATTTTGTATTGAATTAGAAGGAAGACATATCGGACATCTGTAACAAACATGAAAATAAACTTTTGTATTCTTCATCGAAAGGATTCATTTTAGGACCTACGTTGGTCAGACATTTTCTACTTCGTTCCGGTGAGTACTATAAGCTCTCAGGTGCTTATCCAGCACATAACTTTCAGACCCTTTCTTTTTTGAACACCCTATACATATATGTCCGAAATCCATACTCTCCTTCCATACGCCTAAGGCACGGACCGCCAGTTATAACCCTACAGATGAGTCTGGTTAGTGAATTTGAGACGAAACGCAACTCTCTTTCTCGCCTCTTTCCCGATTACCTCTACTTATTCCCGACCTGTTCCACATTCACTAATGCTATTAACTCCAACCTTAAGGTGGACAGCGGGAGAGGGAACAAGAACCCCATTTGGTTCTTTTTCCGGGTTACCTTGGGATACGGGACGTGACAGAAGTCTTATTTAATTTAGACCAAGTACGAACTGGTGTCGCTACTTTGTTGTTCTCAAAGATGGCCTGTGGATCTACCTGGCCTGACTGATGTCTGTTTACGTTCTACATGTTTGACCAGGCACACAGTATAATACAGGATGAATCTCTCGTTGCTAGGGTGAAATGGCAAGCTGCCTGTTTCGTCGTTTAAGTGCTATGACCCTAAACGTGTTATTGGTAGCTTACCCCTGCTGAGCAGCCTATGTGTGTGACAGAGACAGACCGAGAACCGACACTCTACTGGAAACCACAAAAAGTCCAAGTGTTCCGTCAAATTAAATCCTTCCAGTCGTTATATGCCAAAATACGATTATTTTAGAGGACTTTTATTTTGTTTCATTATTTTGTATGTACTACTTTTATGTCAAGTAGTATCCTTACAAATTTTAGTAATAATAAAATACGTAATTAAGGGCCATCGTTTTATTTCATTACCTTCAAAAGAAAATGAACAAAAACTTAGTTGGGGTATCCTGAGACCTCATTCGTATAATTTTCTGAAAGGGACTACTCGAGGCTTAAATGACAAGGCAGACGGCATACCTTCCGAATAGTACAACGAGAGGATCACTCTGTACCACTCGTCGGACTAACAATAAAAAGTAGTCTTTGTTATGTTTCCTCAGAACACACTCAGCTCTTACTTCACTTGAAAATACAAAGAGACCCCAACAGTTTCTTGAATCTAAATGGAATCCCACGAGTACGAGAGGTTCGCTTCGATTCAATGTCCTCAGCATTGAGCTCCTTTCTCGTTTTCGGATCGCATGTATTGAACTCAAACACCGTTCAGAGCGACGAATAGAAGATCCCTCAACTCATGAAATAAGACTAACAACTTTCGCCCCCGAGTGTACTGAACTTAACGGGTCTGCACCTTCAAGAAGCAACATTCGCGGAAACTTTCGTGGTTCTCTCAACGACGAGAATCGCAAAAACTTCGCATAAATGCCAGGTTTCTAATCCCTCCACCGTTCATCGTTCTTCCATTAACTACCCCTTAAAAAGTTGTTGGCCGAGGGGAAGGTAATCTTCCTGAGCAAACACGCCCGAATGTTTCTCTTTCTATCGACGACAAGACCATTATTTCGCGCGTGGAAACGGTAATTAGTTACAAAATATAATATAATATTGACATATTTAGGGGATTATAAAGGGGAGCCTCGTGTTCAGACAGGCTGAAAACTTCGTTCCGAAACGCGTCACATAATTATGAAGGTAAACAGAGGGCTGTTTATCATGCTGATACCAAGTGCTATCTACCACCCTCTTGGTAAATTCTTCATGAAACTTTCGTAAAATTGGTTGCGGTAAGAGGCCAGATTTTCGCGAAATTCCTATTTTAATGAACAGCACACGCGTAAAACGGAAAATCTGAGACGGGCTTCGCCCGTTTGTTCATGATTGAATAGTAAACTGAGACACGTATTGGGGTAGCGCACAATAATCCTTCAGACACAGCTGCCGACGTTTATGTACATTTTGATCATTATCCGCGGAAGCGATATTTTGGACGCCTAATTACAGCCCAGAAATGGACGTCAATTATAACGAGGCTATTCCCTGCTGTAGACCATGCGAAGCATTGTACAGTATCGCGTATACGCGGATCAAAAATTTTCGGATGGATGTGTCTTGATAGATGGAGAAATGGTAGGGGTAACAACGTACTCTCGTGTTTCACGTTTCGGATGGAACATAACACGTTTGTGCTGTGGTAAATTTCACGGAAAAAGAATACCTTTGATTTGTAATATCTGAAACTTTGAAGTATACGTGTATACAGGGTGACACAATAAGAACTACTATCTAAAATTAATCTAAATAATATTGGTTCTATCAGAAAACGTTTCAATGTAGCATTTTAAGGGACGCATCGAAAGGATACAATTTGATTTTGTTATTTCTCATTTTTTTTAGATATCAGGGTAACTGAGTTTTTTCAAGGTCAATGCATTTTGTTTTAATACCACGTTGTTGCTGATGGAAGGATGAATTCAGCGACCTACAGCATGATGATATTAAAAAAAAGATGCACTGACCTTAAAAAAAGTCAAGGTCATCTCGATATCTCAAAAAAATGAGATATAATAAAATCAAATTGTATTCATTCGATGCGTCGCTTAAAATGGTACATAATTCATTAAAATGTTTTCTGATGCAACCAATAGGTAACTAATTATTTTAAACCATAGTTCTTAATGATTCACCCTGTATGTATGTAATTAACGACTGTAGTAGGCCTATGTGAACAAAAAAGATGACCTAAAAAATCGCCCGTTTTTGGTACCACGATTTAGAAACTAAATGTTGTGGCGAATGATACCTTATGATGAGTCATCAATAACAACAAATTTTTAAGTTGAGCCAACAATTATTTTCTAAGATATGGGAGGTCAGAGAAGTGAAAATTCATTAACGCGTCAGCTCATACGCTTCGATATATGAACTTTTATGTCAGTTCGATAATTACCCCAATTCTTCCCAGGGGTTCTGCCGCCTCCTGACAATGAAATTGAACCTAGATTACACAAACGTTTACACAACTGTTTACTAGCTTAAAATGTTTAAGGTTACGTAGGACATTCTACCTGAAGTGGGTGCGGCCATATCTCACCCGGGCATTCAGGGAGGAATGACTAATAAAACTTGTCTATCAAATAATAATTTTTCTTTTAATGTTATCAAGGGCTCTGTACACAAAAAATTAAAGTGTTGTTTTATGTCATGTTCGTCGCATTAAGTCAAATGGATGGCCTATATTGCTCTGCTAAAGCTGATTGACGTGTCTGCAATTTTTATTGTACATACTTCGGGTTATGAGCAATTCGGATACTTATTTAATATAATGTAAATAACTTTAACTGGTTTCCTTGAGTCGCAACAAAATTAGCCTAGGTAGATACTTTGTTTCTTACAAAAAACATTTAACATATGGTTGGCATTATTAAAAGTACAAAATTGCTCTTTCCACAAAACAAGGTTTTTGCAGATATAATTATATAACGTAAATATAACGTATTTCGTGCGTAGAGCAGTCATGTTTCGGCGGTTGGAAAATAGAATTATTAGTGATAGTGACAGCAGTGATGATAATGCTGATAGAGAAGTTTATCTGATATATTTCACCATATTTTGAATGGTTTCATACAAAACAAAAATAAATGAAATTCATTTGCAAAAGTATACTTAATGCATTTTTTACTTACTACTATGCTCGACCCTCCTCCATCAACAACGAAATGTCTACCAATTGCATTTCGCAACCTAATCAGAAACGGGAGAAATCTCGTCCGTGGCCTAGCATAAGCGCCATTGGGACGCGAGAAATTGCGTCTGTAACGTAGCATAAACAACATTGAAGCGCGAGATATTTCATCTGTAGCATTGAACAAACGATATTGTGGTAGCGAGATATCTCGTTCTCCGTAGCGAAGGGGTTAAGGGATCACCCCCACCACGGGAGTTTCCGGACCTGTATATACAACCGTGGATACTATCTACAGTGGACTCCAACTATATTACCACTAAACATATTGCCACGCGTGGCACTTCCCCTTCACACGTACTTTCGAGCACACAAATTCGCTCTCCCACCAACGTTACGTACGTCGGCGCACTAGCACGATGCAGCTTTTGCGCAGGCGATGAGGCCGAGGCTATAACGATAGGACCTAGCATGGAGGGGGCTCTGAACTCATTGCCATTTTACTCCCCTACAGCCCCAACCATGGCATTATAGTTAGAGTCCACTGTATATAGTTTTGAAATGTTTTGTGTCGTTGAGACAGATATTGGTCGCGACAGATGGTTCCAGGGAGAGATTCTCCGTGTCATTTTTTCAAAGGAAACAATCGATATTCGTGTGGTATGGGCTTATGATATCGTGGCTTGATGGGAACGAGAAAACGAAGGACGCGCAAAGGAATTCAAATGAGATCATGCTGGGTCGGATCGGAACGCGAAAGGAGGTGACTAAGTGAAAGCGTTATGGATAAATTGATTTGCATGGTCCCTGATAAAATCTTTCGATTGATACCTCCAAACGTGACTTTCCTCTTTTTTTTTGTCCTTCGATTGTAACCGTCGACTACGGGATTAATCTTGCATCTCGATCTACTTCCTCTGATTTCCAAGGCGCGATGTTTCTTAGGGGGTGAAAATAAATATTCGATGGGGGCAGATTTTTTCGTTAACACGTAGCGAACAAGAATCGAGTTGAAAACAAGAATTGTTACGTTATTATTAGATTGCATATCGTACGCAAATGTAGCAACAAATACGTAAAGTAATATATTGACAGTTGTGTACTTTTAACCACCTTGTCGTTTTCACTAGTGTTCGTTAAAAAATTCTGATGGTTTCTGTGTTTCTTATTTGGTCTGTTGTAAAATTTATACGATATATATCCTTGTCGCAGATTTACTTTATTTGTATTTTTAAGAATGAAGACTTTTAAAGATTTATGTTGTATATAACAATTTTTAAGAATGATACAGGTTTGAAGCTGAATTATGTAAGTCATTTTTGTTGTCGTGCACTCTTTCAGCACAGACTTGTAAATTTAACACAATTATAATACAAAACGCACTTTAAAATTTAATAATGACACAGATGAAAAGATATTTATGAGTTTGTATCGTTGAATATTAAGATCAGCATAAAGTCCAATCGGATGTTGTGCTTTATTTTCGATTTATGTTAAGGTCCATTTTAATGTAAATTTCTAGTATAAAGATTACTATTTTGCATAACGTTATTTTATTCTTTCAGCAATTTGTTATTGTCTCTTGTAAATTTCTTCGTTTTCTAAAGAAGCTGGAAGAAAAATTATAAATAATTTAAAAAATCTAATAAGTTATCATTGTTTCCTTGTTAACAGATATGAATATTGACTTTATCTTGGATTACCGTTATATTTGATCGTATACCGAAGAAAATTAACGGAATTTCGCATTCATGCAAGGCGATGAAATTGCCCAATTTCGAAACAGTTTGCATCGATGAAGTTGCGTCATTACACCGTACCATGATGCGTGAACAAAAGTTGATTTCATTTCGCAATTTCCTAAAAGTGGCGTGAACGATGCAGCGTTGAGAATTAGTTTACACTTTATATAACACGTATAGAGTATTCTTTTCCTATAATCGCGCTTTGTCGTCCATTTTATGGTCGTGTCGCTTTTCCTAGCTTGACACGACAACTTTGGGTTGGTCAAAAAAGTAATGTCGGACTTCCGCAGTACATGATGCCTCCTTTTTTGTTTTTCAATACAAAACACTACACCCAACAAGTAAAATAAATATACATACCGAAAGCTGACACTTCGACTCGTTGTTACAAAAAAAATTATTACTATTTGGTTAGATTTTCTTAAATTGACCTTGTTTCGAAAATAACTGACGAGAAAGTGTATTTTCGAGAAACTATACTTTTGTTATTTCCGGAAAGGAAAAAACGCAGCGTAAACAGCGAACAAAAATGTCTTATGCGCGTGGTGATTTCATGATTCATTCTCGTGATAAGGTTTATCCTCAACAAAAATTGAAAGTGATTTGAAAATTGCGAAAAAATTTACTGATAGAAATGTATTGATGAATACAATAAAAATATATGATATGATTATACTATAATCACCTTAAGGGCTTCCTTAAACGATATTATGCGACACAAAAACAATTTCGTTCGGTTCACTAACAACAGAAAAATTCAAGGTGATCACCAGACTGCGGATTTTATGCATTTATAGCCTATAGGGCTCTATGAAATGCAATAAAGTACAAAACTTTCATCAGATCCAACGAGTTTTCTATTTTACTCTGAATCCAATAAGATAATTAAGAGGGGAAATCAATTTCTACGATTGCTCACGTCTTTATAAATTACTTTAAAAACTTCGATTTTGCATAAAAAATCCGCTGATCACATTAGACGGTTCATCCTGTATAGTGCGAAAGAGACGATGTAAATGTACGTGTTTCAACATCAAGATAGAAATATTATACGTCACGTGCATACGTCTGACGGTGCATATAGTTTAAGGCAGTCCTCAATTTTTCACGCGTCTCGCCATGACGGATCGTGGAAGCGAAAATGTGCTACGTAGCACGTCCTTTGTACGCTTGTCAATTACTGCCACCCCTCCGAATGTATTTCGATATTCCGTCGAGTGTCTACCGGCCGACTGACGAAAAAGAATGCCTCGAAATTGGAAATTTAATTACGAATGGGTACGGCTCGGGTATTGAATATCGAGGTATCATCCGTGGATATCAGATGTCGTATGCTGATGAAATTTTTCCGAATAATTTTTGTAATGACTCCTCTGACCGCTATCGATTATGTTAATGATCTTTCGTAATCTTCTTCTGCACACATGAAATATTGGAGAATTTTTATAGACATCTTTTGAAAGAGAATTCTGATCTTGCAGTTATTAAATCTTTTGTGGTGGAATTGTTAAAATTACTTTTAATTATCGAACTATGTATTTATAATAAACCACGAGTGTTTATACAAGTTCATATTTTTCGGTTAATTCACAGAAACAGGAATTAAAGGGAAATATCAGGCAAGAAGGCCCCTTTTTTCGTGCAGATGTTGCTCCAGGCGCAGAAAATAGAGGTAAGATATGACAAATGTGTGTCAAAATAATTTTTTCTTACAAATAAAGGTCCCAAAAATAAGATATAATCTTGTAACATTTTTCATTTATTTCTCTCATTTCCAGATAATTCTCAATTTTGCGCGTCGAGAACGTATATAACCCCTTAAAAAAAAACAACGTAGAAGAATAGAAGTATACATAATGCTAAAGCTAGATAAATTATTCTTTTAGTCAGAATCAACTTCCAAGGATCAGCGAAAACATTACGGAGAAGCTATGATGAAATCATTGTCTCTTTAGCATCTAATACCCGTGATACGTTAATACCAAACGCTATTGGATTACATGCCGAAAGCCTTGGATCATATTAATACCGAAAATTTGCAACCTGCTTCGTCTCTGGGAATCACATGGGTGCTTTGTGACGATGCTTCTATGAGTCAGTAGGATTACCTGCGACATCTCCTAATAGAAACTTCGCTCAATTGCGATTAAAACCGCAGTAATATTTTTTTTACACTGACAGTGTCAACTTTTTACACCAGATTATATACAATTTTTTTAAATTTCACCATTGATAGCAAGCTTCTATGGCAAAATGAATGTTTACATTTGACTGAATAGACGTTCAATTTTGAACACATTCGCAATCATTATAAACACTCGAAGTATACAATTTTAATTAGTGATCTCATTTTCATGAACATTTCCATGTAATTGGTTATTCAGAGTGCATTTCACTTTAATTTATCATGCAATATGTACAGTGCTAGGTGGACAAAGATTTATTTAAACCTAGTATAAATTGTTCGTTTATGGATTGTATTATATGTATACACGAAACATGCACGCTAGTAACATACAGCGAAGAGAGAAATTTAACCAAGCCTAAGAAAGTTCTTATCCTTGACTTCCCTTCGCAAATAGTTACTTGCACTAGATATCTGGAAACACCTGATGCATTGAATTACTCGTGTATTTTGTAAGCTTTTCAACCAAAGTAAACAATTTGATAGTGATAAATAAACTGCGGATTTCATGCGCCTACAACACAAATTTTGTAAGCCTTTCAACCAAAGTAAACAATTTGATAGTGATAAATAAACTGCGGATTTCATGCGTCTACAACACATCTGACTATAATTCAGTGTATTGAAAAATTCACTAAATTCTAATACCGTTTTTATTTTATTTGGAACCTGGTAGAACCTTCAAGCCGGTATTAAGTTTATATTTGTTTCTATTTTCCATGCATAAATCCTTAAATACCGATATTTGCATAACAATCCGCGGTCTACTGATAATGTTTTCAACTTACATTCAGCCTGCCCATTAAAGGTCGACAATTTGACCAATAGAATTATGCCAGGTAATGATTCAATCTCTATGGGTTCAGAATAACAAGATTTGTTTATCAATAGCATAAAAAGAAAATTCAAGATGTATACGATATCACGTTCACAACCAATCGAACTTTCTGTCTTACTATAAACGTCATAGTAGAAGTATCATTATACATATTATATTCACAATGGTAAAATATTTTAGAATCTGATTAGAGAACACTTTGTATATTGGTATGAATAGTGTGCTTATTAGGCATATGAATGGGTGACGACGAACATCGGGCCATTGTAATGTATTCCATTGATAATAAATCTACCAATAACCCTCCGAGCACGGAAACATGGTCACCGGTCCCTATGTCATTTCTGACCCCACACCGATATTCTACTACTACACAGCGACAGCGAGGCTCGAGCTCGAGGCCCTCACCGACACTGTACTAAACGGTGCCAGTATGACTCGAGCTCGAGACCCTCACCGATATTACTACGCAGTGTCGGTTGCTCGAGCTCGAGCTCGAGCCACCGTCACCATGTATACAATGTAATGATTAGCTGGTTCCACATTACATTTGGATTTTTGTGGTTCTTATTACACTAACTAGAATAAAAATCTCGTGAATTGTAAATCAAATTATATTCATTAGTCAATACTTCTGCAGCGTCTTGGCCCGGTCGTTCGCACGTAAACAAACATCGGTCGCTATGCGATTTACGCGACAGCTCCGTCACTGCGTACATGTCGCTCTCGAGACCGCGTGTCTCCACTCCTGACTCTGTCACTGTGTGCATGTCGCTCTCGCTCTCGCGTGACTCAGGGACCGTGCTTGGAGGGATAAACAATCCACAGTTATACATATTTCCATGTCCCAGGACACTAATCGACAAAAACAAACATTTCAAAAGCAGCCATAGGTGTTTTTTATTCCGGTCATTTTACTCCCTTGCAGCCCCGAACATGACAATATAGTTAGAGTCCACTGTATTAGATATAAAATTTAAACCTTTTATAATTCAATTTAAATAAAAGTATTTTTAAACACATTTTAACTTAATAATAGTTTATTTAATATGAACCGCAAAATCACGTTTCTTTACGACGGACACACTCATTAAATTTATTTCTATTAAAATGCTGTTATTTATTGAAAAACGGGCTGTAGCATTTTGTACAGAAATATAGAACGAATTTAAATAATTTTTTGTATAACTAATTTATTATTTAAACTTTTAGATTAAATAAAAAATATACGTATTGAGCAGAAATTGGGATGTGATTAGAAATAGGGACATTGACCTTAATTCTCGAAACGCGTATGCATGTATCCTCGATCCATTTACTTCAGAAGAGAGACCCGAGATTCACACGGATACGGATCGTTGTTCAGACGTTTGGCGAATTCGAAAACCTTGGTAGGATTAATGTTGTTCACTTGGACAGTACTTCCTCTCCTCAGAAAGGTATACCGCTCGGAACAATATCTTGCGCAGCTCGCTTGATTATTTTTGTATCGAGAGTCAGTGGACAGGCAACTGTTGTTCGACGACCGGCTCGCCAATAACGCGTGGCTCCAGAGCCTCGACAAAATATCCTCCTCCTCCATGAAGGAGACGCTCAATCGGGTTTTATCTGTTTTCGTTGAGGTACACTTGGAGATTCCTCTCGATGGCTCCTCTCGCGGTACACGGGGAAATTGTAGGTCACCGCGTCCATCGACGATATTATTTCTGCGGACGATATTACTTCGCGTAGATCCTTTAGATTTATTTTCAAGGCAGTCCCCCTGGCTGGACTCACGTAAAAGATTGAACGAAACGTTCGACCGTACGGTTTCCTTAGGCTTCCAGATGTACATCTTCGGTTTCTTTGTGTGACGATCCACTGTTTGATCGCTAGGAGGCCGCGGTTGTTTGTCCTGAAACGAAACGATACGTTACTAAACATATTGCGGCCGGATGACGTGATACAAGGTATCCGATCAAAAAGTTCGGAGATTTTGCGTGTAAGGTAAATGTCCCAGTGGTTGGACACGTCCTGGTGATTGGACACTATCGTGAATTTTTATTAATATTACATTTTTTTTAAATAATAGCGAAGTTGAGAATAAAAAATAATTATCTGTAGTTATTTATTATCATGAATGATATAAATATGTTCGCCAAAGGGCGATATATTGTTTAAAAAAAATATTATCATTTAGCAATCATGAACTTGCGGCGACCAGATTGCTTTCGTAAATGTTTCGCTAACATAGAGAGCGCATTTATTAAGTTCGTAAATAATAAATAATTCGTGTGTTTCTATTAAATAAAGGTTTCTTGAACTTATTAATATCTCCAAAATTGATACCGACTTTGTTTTAATAAAACCTTTTTCTTTTAATTTCGAAATTACCGAGTTTATTTACTGGTACATGAGAATACTAATTGCGTAGTTGTTGGACGCTTGTCCAGTCACTCAAGCAGCATCGAGCAGAGAGTTAGTGTATGACTTAAAAAATTATTTTCGTTATATTACAGTAGGTATTTTTGTGTTTTTTATATTAATAACAATATTTAATTTTGGGAGCTCATAGTTTTTTTACATATTTCATACATAAATATCATACTATTTTGACACAACCATAACCTAAGCGATTCGTGTAGTGAATATTCATTAAAAATCACCTTTTTATTTTATTTCTTCCGTTTCGGGAATTTTTTATAACAATAAGACTTTTAAGATGTCGAAGGGAGAGGTGAGTAAAAAAAATTATTCATAACAAGACGTGAATAATGCTGTCAAAGCTGTTAAAAATGGCGTGTTTAGAGAGGTTAAATTAAAAGCAGAGGTTAAATTAAAAGTAAAGGGACAATTCCTTTAATTGCCACAATGGTCCATCAACGTACCTCACAAAAGAAGAAGAGGAGAAACTTGTTCAGTTGATTTTCTATCTTAGAGAGCGAGGATTTCCTGTTACAAAAAACCAACTGTTGGACAGTGTACGGGCAGAAAATTTAATTTTTTACGTTTTTATTTGAATTTCTAGAACATAAAAGAAAAGTATCATGTTTAACTATTAAAAATCAACTATGAATTATTTATTGAATGTTATGTCCAAACACTGGGACAGCTAAATTTAATCACTAGGACATGCCGTAAATTCCGTCCAACTTGGCCAAATGAACGCTTTTAGACATTTATCAATTTTAATACTTCTTTTCACGTGAACGCTTTTTTATAACGACTTGGCTGGAAGAAGAAGTTCTGCTCTATCGATTGAATGTACTTTTTTGCCAATCTATATTATTTTAATATACATATGTATAAAAGGTCTTCGTAACCGCAATCTTCGCCTTAAACGTTCAACCGCTGGGAAATTTACCTTAAACCATTTATTATTAATCTTAACAATAATTCCAGGGGGTCACCATAAAGATAATCTCCTTCTATCGTTATATACTTTTGAAATGGTTTTTTTTTCTGTTTTCGAGAGGTAGAAGAACTTTTTCTACCTGCTACAGTGATGGATATACCGTAAATCAATTATCTTGTCTGAAATGTTTACCCTGCAAACAACTGCACTGAAATTCCATTGCCCTTTTCGTGACAAATGCATAGTGTCTACAACTCAATATCTTCTGTTACTTTATTTGAAATCGTTAATTCAAATAAAAACCTATTCTCGACAAATTTTTATGATCTTGTCACGACACAACGTTACCTTTTCTAATTGTACGTTATTTTCCAAATAGAATTAGTGAAACTATTTAAATAACAAGAAGTAAACGAAAGATAATAATACAAGCCTAATTTCAATATACAGAGCGTCACGAATACATAATTAAATCATTTAAAGGAGTTATTCTACTTTGACGGTCGAAAAAGTTGAGCTATCAGTCTGCTATCTTCAGGGATTTTTTCTCCGTAAATACAATATGTAATCAATCGCATTTTGTTGGTATTAATTGAACTACTTATAAATGATATAAAAAATTGCTCAAAATAATTTTATCATGTTTTGTTTCAAATTTTTGTTGGCATAAATGTGACATCTCAAAGAAGGTATATTATCGAAGGCGCAGGTGATTTCTCAGCTCAAACTCATGAGGAACAAAAAAAAAAGATTCTTAATTAGTATAAGTGTCGCTGTCGCAGAAATCACAGACATGTTTATACCATTACTTTATCATACTGTTTACATAACGAAATCATCGGAGAAAAGTCCTTTTCTTTCATTCTTCTATTGGACCCGCGCCATTTTGTTATTGTATGAGATTAATTATTTATTATAGTCCGTGTGATAGCAACACTCATACCAATTAAGAATCTTCTTGTTTTTTTTTGTTTCGGATGAGTTTGAGCTGAGAAATCACCTGCACCGTGGAGACCTTCATTTTAGATATCACTTTCATGCTAAAAAAAAACTTAGCACATACATAATAAAATTATTTTTGCAACTGTTTTATATTATTTATAAATAATTCACTAAATACTAACAAGATGCATTTAATTACATATTGTATGTACGGAGGAAACAATCCCTAAAGATAGCACAACTTTTTCGGCCGTCTAAGTAGAATGACCCCTTAACTCTTTGAGGCACACGATTTTAAAGAAAATAAAAACCCTAGTTGCACACAATGTTTTTTTAATATAAACAAAATTATGTAAAAATAAAATATTAAACTGTGTGACTATGAGTAACTTCAATTTTTCGAGGTGGGTTAAAATATATCCCACCATGCATAAAAAGCTAAGCAAAAGGTGGGACAGTTTTTAATCCACCTAACCCTAAAGAGTTAAGGGGTATTAAAAATGATCATATTGAACAAAAATTTTCCTACAATATTGCGTCCAACTGGTCTTCGATCTGCAAAAAATAACACCTAAACTGCAGCGGTATGTTATTATACAGAGACTGCCTTACACTTATTGTCGATGCAAACACGTCATAGGCTCTGATTAATTCAAAATGGACGCAGATCGAATATAGTGACATAGGCCGTTCTCGGTCCATTTGAACTTCCCATCTCTGAGAGGCGCAGCGTTACATCATGGACACCCTATATTTTTCACACGATCAGTCGCCAGGCGATCCGTCTTTTTTTGCAGGGTCAAAGAATAAATTCCTCTTTTCCGTCGAGGAGAAAAGAAATTTGCATGGTCTGTTACGCGAAGGAAATGAGGCGAGGCTCGAAGCAGAATCCACCTCTAAATTTTCCCGGTGCTTTATTTATCACATTTATGAAATCGCGCGATGAATACGCCCGTGAGGAAATAAAATTGATTGCCCTCACGAACTACGCGGAGGCTCTTGATTCTCAGAATTCTCATTTCTCTCTCGCCATACCTCGTTTACATCGTCGATGCTGTCTTTAAGGAAGATAGATCCCTCCGAATAAGACTTCGTTGCGCGGCAGCCTTCCGTGAATCCCAATTTTTCTTTATTACGACGCTTGATGTATCTTAATGACAGCGGGTCTCGGCTTCCGGGAACGTTATTCTACGGGGATATTTTTCGAGAGAACGTATTAGGACAGTGGAAAATAAACCAGTGTTTGAATGTATTAATGGTTACAGTAAATTCTCGATGAGTGTTCAAAGGCTCCTCGACACAACCAAGAAGAGGTCCTCAGGTGTAACGCTGACTTTTTAATGAGGTTTAGCACAGTGATAAAGCTTTAAATTTTTAAAACAATGATATTTGTTTCAGCCGTATATGGCCATTAGTTTATGAAATATTTAATATTTAATGCCGCGGAGCCTTCAAACACTCATGGAGGATTTACTTTATCATTATCGTTGCGACATTTGCAGAGTAAACTGCAGAAAGCGATTACAGGATCGCATACTGCAGCAGCCGATGAATTCGTCAGTATGGTGGATTGATGTATATTTTACATGTCGTATTTATGATAAAAAAGTAAAACTATACCTCATACAACGAGTCGAGTCAGTAATTATAAACAAAGGAAGGTGATGATCATTTAGGTGGGATACGAACAGAGACAGTTGCCAGTTAATAGCTGGGCTCAGAACGTGAATGTTCTGGTTATTTTTACTGACTTGTCCCGCTGCACGGACCATATGTGTTAATATTGTACGGGAAAGACGTCAAATTATAAAAATCTATGGAGTTTCTCATCGGAAAATAGTTGGCGTCGAATGTTAACGTATCTTAACGATTTATATCTCAAAAAATTGCTGCCAATTTGCTCCTTCCGAATCTGAAATTGCTCCCACAGCACCGTTTAGAGTTAATGAGATATTCGCAAAAGAAAAAGCAAAAACTTGTTGTTTACAAAATAGGTAGTAAATGGCCTTTTTACACAAATATTATGGCACCAAAAAATTGCTCCTGATTTGTTTTATAATAATCAATAGTCAGATATCTCAATAACAACTTATTAACGAGGAGCAAACGAAATATTGTTGTTGCATAGAGGTTAGGTATTACGTCATATCGGAGGCACTCTAGTGACGTCATCTAGCGAAGAACAGACGAACTACATATGTGCCCGCCAAAAATTGGCGAAATGAACACGTGGTGAGTAATAAACATCTTTTAGATTTTAGAAAATTCAGGACAATTGAGTTCTCTGTTAGCAACTTTGTTACATTTCCCATCAGAAACTTACTATTTATTCAGTTTTCGGGAACATCGCTTGATATATGTTCTATTTACCTCTACAGCTAGTTGAAATATTCCAGCTGTCATCAATTCCAGTGTTATTCCAAATTTCTTATATTACTAACTAATCTTTCGTAAAAATGACCATATCTTTACGAAATATTCAAAGTTATTTTTGTTTCAAAGTAACTTATGGAAACATCCGCACCCCTCTATGGTTCAAACTGCGAAATACATTTACATATGTGTCTTGACCGAAGTGTTGGAAAATTGCTGTTTTCCATACCAAGTTTATGGGACCCTCGCCCTCTCCCAAGGTCGTATCAGGTATATAGACCCTTCAAGGAAGTCTTGCAATTAGTGGGCACAAACATCTCAGTTCAGTCTGTGAGAAAACAAAGCGATGCGTACATATGTAGTTAGATATGCCTGATACCTGCAAACCTCGACCACCTTCCGCAATACCACATCCTCACTCTCTAGACTCTAAAAAGAATCGCGTAGTACTACTACGGTAGTAGTTGAAAATTTGCAGTCTCTCATGAGCTGTCGAGGTGGTTGGGTGTGTTTCTCATACCCTTCCCCTCTCTTGTTACTAACTCTTTGTATGTTACAGATGTTCGAGAACCATTGGCTTCGATATTTTTCTTCTTATTTACTGTGATTTCTATATTGTGATTTTTATACTGTGATTTATTTACTGTGTATATTGTTACTTTATTTACTATCTATTTACTTGTTTAATGTAATATATTACTCTATCTGTGTAACTGAATTTTACTAACTATATTCTATGTGTATTGTGTAATTAAAAATATTTTACCAATCAGTTATTCCATCGAAAGAAGACCGATAAACGTCTACATCCTCAAAGCGTCTACCACTGCGCACTGCGTTAAGTTACTATAAGTTAAACTTAAATTACAATTAGATATTTATTGTTCAAATCATCATTCCATATTCATCACATCATAACGATAATTATTATTATTAATAGTAATCTCTCGATTAATTATTAATTTATTATTTTTTATTAATTTATTATTAATTTAATGTGCGTACCAAGCTATTATTACTTCATTTTGCTCGTTAATTCTCGATTCGTTGATTCGTGCGTGCTTAGGTAGGGAGTGCGGCGGGTACCCTAAGATATTCTAACATATCCCGAGTAATTATTCAATCACTTAGCTTCAATTTTTCTCGCTGTAGTTTTGTTCGGTCCGGTCACCTTGCGACACAGGCAGGTGAATCGGCCGTCGTGTTTGCGCATTAGTGCAAATTGACTGGATTCCCTAACTATATTGCCTTCCCGCGTCATACCCACGCTGCATGCTGATCCGTATTACCGTGTCGATTCCATGCGGCAGTCGGAATATCCGGTGTACAGGATCGGTACATTGCGTTGGGATTTTACACCGATGACGCTGCGCGACTCCGATTCCTCCATTTTGTTACAGTGTCACAGAAAACGAAAGACCAACGTTTCGTATTCGATCGTGTGCGCCGGGTATGACGTCTGCCCAGTGTGGTGTTCCTGTGGAAGCACGTCGGGCTAAAGGTACATTTATACACCAGGCCCGTAAAACGGTTCGACCCGTGGTTTAAATGTGCCGGATCTTCCCGAACGGAGATGACAACGACGTGCGGCTGAAATCCCTGCAACGGGGGGCTGGGAGAAAGGAAACTGACACGTGAACGCGATAGTCAAGTCCATCCTTTTTCAGTCTGAGACAAGGATCTCTCTGAATATACGTACTCACCTTCTGAGAGTAGGTATACGTAGTATATGTACCCTCCCTTTATCTTTCGAATAAATACTCGGTATATTAGCGTTTCGTATAAGTTGCTTTGTACTAATATCGATTATATTCAATAGTACGCCAGTACATATTAAGATTAATATGGACTCCACTATTGGAGTATTAATCCTTTCAGATTTGAATTTTCTTTTAAGAGTAGCAAAAATATTTGATTCCACATTTTAACTCAGTAGGCTGTTTAGATAGTTTTTTGAAGGAAAAACATTTTATTAGAAAGTTCATCTACACAAATGTGAGCACCAGGTCTGAAAGGGTTAAGATAGTAAATCTAAGCTGAAGAACGAAGACATTCGACGAGGGAACTTAGTTTTTATAGGTTTAGGCTCAAGAAAGAAGTCATCCGCCGAGGGATGTTAGTACCGATCGTATTAGATAATTAAGATTTAAGTTATTTATAAGGTTTATTGTGAAAGGTGGATAGATGCAGAACTTGGGATTCCATCTATCTGTCTTGGGCCTCCACTCGCAGCAACCTCCTCGTGGTGAGGCCCGGGCAATCGGTATTATCATCGGTAAAGTATTGTAAACCGAAGATAATATCGAGCTAATGGCTGCGAACTTTAAATCTATCTTATAAAACCATGTTCAGTGTTACATCGAACTTGGATTATTCTGAGAAACGATATGAGATTGAAAATTTTGTAAGAATGTCTAGTATTTTAAATGTTTCAATAAAGTATTTGAGATAAAGATACATGAAACTGTTGAAGATTACTTTAGATCCCTTCCCTTATTCTGTATATCTTTGGATTAGAATACAATAGTTGCTGGCACAATGGACATTTTGACAGGATATTGGTATAAATGGAACTTTGACAATTTTCTAAGTTTCATTTGTTTGAGTTGGCTGAAATTCTTAAATATTACATCATTATTACCTTAAAATCGTAACATCATTTATTGACAATCATTTTATTTATTGCGAGAAATTATATAATGAACTTTAACCCAACTAGAACTCAGTTAACTAAACTTCCACAATATTGCCAGGTCTGCATTTTCTTCATTTTCCCCATAAAGGAAAGCCTTTATCTATTACTTAGTTGGTGATACCTGTCGGATTGTATTTCATTAACTTTGGCGTAATTGTCAAATATTTGACGGGACGTATTTATCACAGACGGTGTTCAGAAAAACATCGCATTCAAAACTTTGACAAAGGGGCAATAAAGATACCACTAGGCATTGTACATCAATGCTTTCCATCCAAAACGAATTGAAATAACAAATTTTCGAAAATAGCCTGGGATATGTACACGGTTGAATTTATTCATTAGTCGTAGGGTACATTGGAATGTAAGTTTTCGAAAAGTGGTCAAACAAAGGCACGAAACATATGGCTCTGACATTGTTTATGACCATCGGAGTGCTGCAAAATGAAATTTCTGAGAAATCCTCAGTGCTCGTTGAGCTAACCGCAGGTATACGCAAAAAAAAAGATTGTACCGGCGTGTAATATGGTACTGAATATTCTATTTCGTTAAACTAGACATTGAAGTGGGGCGAGGAGGACAGCTACCTCACCCACCGAACCTCCAATAACGATGCCCCTAAGATAGCCGAATCAACCCATCGCGAGTAGTCAAAGACGGCCTAAGGGTCATTCGTCTCGCACAAGTAGAAGTGACAAGACGTGAAGTGAATTCGCTCCCATCGAAGTGTACGTGATCTTTACATTTCACATCTAATTATTTATACAAACTATTAGTGCCTTCGTTAGTTCTTTATCGTTATTTTCGTTTAATATTCAATCTCGAGTAAATTATCGTAAATTAATTCGATATTACGGGACAAAGTGATCGGTTTTCACGACTTAATTTGTCTACGCTGTTGTATTTACGCATTTCTGATTCCATTTACAATCTTTTACGGCACACCTCGAATACAATAGTTGTTTATTTGTAACGAAACCATTGGTAATTTAATGTAATTGCTTGGTTTAAACGCGTTTATTTTCTGTTTCAGAGCAACGGTTGGAAAGGACGTGCCCCCTGACACCATGGCAGTAGCAACACTCCGGAAAATTGGTGAAGCACGGTAATATGTTGTAATAAATAAGTGATCATCTACTATATATTTTTATTTTATCGTGTTTGTATTATGTCTCGCTGTAAGCATGATCGCGATTTTTTTTATTTATTGTGTAAAGATCGAACGAGAATTCGTCCGGGAAGTATGTACAGTGAATTAAACTGCGCAATTGAAGAATTCAAAATGGCTACCGGGGCCATTAGAAAATTTGAATATTACTTTTAAACATTTAAATTCGAAATATTCGTAATTTCCTGTGTCACGGTCGCGAAATTGTTTTAATATTAATTATTTCACCTGTCTATCTTTATGGAACCATCGTGTTTGCATTTGCATACGGTTTCGGTTGTAGGTTTGATTATATAGATATTGCGTAATTCATCGTGCTCATCGAAGCACGGATAAATAACGCAACTTTGATATTTGTAATGATTTTCTGAATATTTACAAAAATCGGGACGTGGTTTAGATACAGAAAATGGACGTGCTCACAGCTCTAACAACAAATGTCTTTAATATAATAGATAAATATTAAATATATAAGTATAACAGATTCAATATATTTATATTGAATTGAATAATTATTATGTAATATTTAATAATATTTGAACTCATGCGAATTACCGAAAGGCAATATTTTCTCGACAAACACTTGGTAGGATACAGAAACTAAAACAGTAGGCAGGCACAAGTGTGCCTTATATTTCCCATGTACTTTTCTTTCAGAGAATTTTGTGGCCGCGCGCAATGCGGTCGAATAGAGTCAGTGTTTATATCGTACAAGATTTTTAAAAGTTTATGCGGAGCGAACTGGCTCCGTGTAGAATCTCACCGGAGATGTTAGGTTTTCGCGAAATTAGAGTCAATATTTATTGCGTGTTATCAATTACTGTCAGAGTGTCCGGACACTTTTTGCTTTTTGAGTCGCAAAAGTAGAGTCAGTGCATCACCGAAGAAAATATTTTTGCGCAGCTCTGTTTACAGAGGATGTAAGTATCTTTGTATTTTATTACTTACACTATTCAATTGAAACAGCTAGAATTTTGAGAGGAGGTTGTAACGATTTCTGTTCCTTTTTTATCAGATTCATCAGGCGCTGTACCAACGACCATTGCAGAGGATGTCCTCGGGCGAAGCTCCACCAGCCAAGACTGTAAGCATCTTTAAATTTTTTTACTTACATTATTCAATCGAAATAGCTCAAATGTTGAGAAGAGATTGTGACGCATTTTTTTCCTTTTTTTTCCAGATTCCTAGAGTCTTAGACGGAGCCCTTCTGTCATCGGGTGAGTCTGCATGCTTTTGTTCCTCCGGTCCCCAATCATGTCGTAGGACGATTGGTCCGAAACGACACGGGTGACTGGTTGTATACGTGCTTAATTTGGCGAGTACAGTGAACGCGGATATGCAATCATATCCGCGAGTAGTGACATCGATCTGTTGTATTTCTTAGATAGGCTAGGGTCTTCTTGTACGCCGCGTTTGATATTAGTAATACAATTCAGAAATATTTTCTATTGAAAGTATATCTATAAACGTATATTAATTTAATATGAAATATTGATCTTTGGTATTTTGGAGCCAGAAGTCCTATTATTTAAACAGTTGATATTTTTTTATTAATCGAGAACGTGGTACTATGTTATTCAGTTGACTAAAGAATGCAGTAACTTGATGGTAATTGGTAGAATAGTTTCAATGTAATGGTTTCGATATTGTCACTCGGATACAGTCCTCTAGTATCGTTTATGAAAATGAGCAGTAAGATTTTATAAAGTGATACTTGTAATAATACTAGTATTACGTTTTAAAATTTTACTGTCCATTTTCATAAACGATACCAGACGACTGTATCAGAATGACAATATCCAAAAGATTACATTGAAATTATTCTACTAATGTCTTCGTCAATCAAGACGATTACATAAAAATTATTCTAGTGTTGTTTACAAGTACGGTCAGTAGATTCAAAAATAATACTGAACTCATTAATGTATGAAATAAATGTCTACGAATATAGAATCAAAATAACGAAAACCACGCCGGTATGTTTAAAATAGAGGGGAAAACATTGTGGTGCCATCTTAGATGTGCATGTTACATACAGCAGTTAGCGCAATACCACGAGACACGGCAGCACGTTTCAAAAATTGAAACCAGTGTTTCAGGTTTCATTCGTATTTCCAAATCCCTATAAAGTATCGGTCCATAAAACGAAGATGTGTTGAATTGCGTTGTCTGTGCATCGGCATGCACACCCTCGTGAAAAACCGCGTGTTATGGAATAATTTAACACGGGTGCACACGTGTTAAATTATTACACGATTATTGTCGTGGTTGGTCATTTTTATGCCAATAGCAAAGAATTGCATCCAATTTTACCTACACACGGGTAATATGTATATCGAAACGTGCTGGCATGTACTCACGACCACTTTAATGGAGTGTGAGCGTTAAATGCAGGGAAGGTACTACTGTGTTTGACCAGCATGTATACAGTGTTCCTTAAACATATCGGTATGGTAGACGTACATGTATGTACTCAGTAGAAATGAGTATTTTGTAAAGTCTGTCCCTTAGAAAGGACAGGGCCAAAGGTGTCCATCTACCACTTGCGAGCAGCATTCTTCCCTTCCGGAGGTACCTCAATTACGGGACTCTGGTTGACTCGTTTGAGTCAATCTGAGGTCGGTAGTCGAGGAAACCCACGAGGGGAGGCTTGTAATTGCTTGTAGCTCGTGGGTGGCATTTGGACACCTCTGGTAGTAGAGTCAATTTTTATGATTGTTAGTATATAAAATTGTAGATAATAATAGTATAGAAATTTGTTAGATAATCAAAATTTGTTTCATCCGTTAGTGTGTTATTAATTATTTTCAAAAGTTCTACCATCATTGGTAGAGAAATAAGAAAATTAATATAATGTAAATTTATTTATTATTTAAATGCAGTGTTAGTAAAATATGCAAACGTGCATTGCATATTGGTCAGTGATGCTTTATGATTATTCTTATTTGTATTACAGATATAAATGAATATTTGTCTTCGTTTATATCTTTAATACAAGTGGGAATATTCCAGAAGCATCACTGACCAATATATAATGCTTGTTTGTATATTTTCCTAATGAAACTGTGAAGAATTGTATCAAATACATATTACCACGTTACTCGAAGACAGATATAAAAATTAAGTTGCGCATTTTGATACACATAGATTGAGCTAGAACGTAACGTTCTAGACACATATGATATTAGAGACCATGTACAAGAAGGCATTTCGTGACGAGTAGACCTCTGAGTCAAAGTGACGTGTCTGTGATACTTATATTATGATATATGTCTTACATTGGCTTTGATGACGAGGTCGCCCGAGGATTGTTCAATATATCTAGAGTCATGTATCTTATTGCTTAGTCTTGACAATTAAATTATACAATATTAACAAATAATTAATATTTGTTTTTCAATTTTTATTAATATAAAGTCGAGTCACTTTTATTCCAAGAGAATATTAGCCCGTTAGAAGAGAATGAACTATGTAATATGTTTTTTAGTTAGGATTTTCAGGATATTGATTCCGTGTTCGTTGCTCAAACCCTTTCACGTGCCCAGGTGCTACTTGATTGGGTGAGAGCAACGGGGAACGATGACTTGATTTAATATAAATAACATCTGTATGCGACTGGCAAAGTTAGCTTACCGTGCACGACGTATTTTCCACTTGTGTGTGTGGTTAGGCAGTGGAATTGCGTCGGTTTCTATTTCTATCAATTAACAATTCATCTGTAATTGTACCTTGGAACAATTTTTTTACAATTTCCGGTATCGGTCGTACATATTCCTTTGTTTTATGCAATGTTTATAATAAAATGTCCATGGAATACGTACTGATTTCGAGTCCTCCGTTATCATGCGAGAAATTTAACACGTAATCGATTTAAAGTATACCAAATATACGTACTTATAATACTTAGAAAATTTTTCTATTTTCGCAATGGATGCTAGTCTTTGCCAGTCGGTTTCAGGAAAATGGTACGTACCTATGTAGAGTGTGCAAGTTGTGTATAGCGCTCGGGTGTCGGAGGCGTCCCGGGACTTCCTCCCTAGGTGTTAGGCTAACTTGCACTCGGGCGTATGCTTGAGAACCGTGGAGTGTTGTGTGTTGGTGAGAATCTGTCTTTTGCCATTTCTTTTTAAATATAGGGTTAGGTAGGCAGGTAGCATACTTTCTTGTGTGTGAATGTACGATTAGATTGTAAGTAGGTAGGGGCCGGGGCAGGCTATCACAGTCTCTGATCGGGTAGGCCCCCCATTTCGCGTGATAGTCCTGCTACCGGAATAATTTGTAGCGTCGATTCGAAACTGATCCAGACGGAGCATGCTGTCTGCTTCTGGTTTCGATTTCGATTCTTCAAATTTGTCAAATAGTTTTGTCGCGGTCGCGGTCGGAAGGATAGGAACGACGAAACGAACGACCTGCTCGATTGCACTCGTGGTACGATCGTACAAGACTCTTGCGAGTTCGGTTGATCGTCCACAACCGAGCAGTTTCAGGATTTCAGATTCGGGCGGACCGCCGAAGAAAAGAAGTGGCCCGACACAAACGGTGTATCGAAGAGGGCAGCAACGAATGGCTCTGCATCTTCGGATGCGGAGTCATTACTACTTTGTCACTGTACTCGCTTGTAGTTGTAGTAGTTAGTATTTTTGGCCAATGTATCGGCCCAACGACCAGCAATTTTGGGCAAAATCGCGGTTTGAATTAGTGTTGCGGATGAGACTAGATCACGGGTTGCATTAGCCTTGTAGACTGTTAATATTGATCTTCCTAATTGCTTGGAGAATAGTGTTGCGAATGATGAAATCGTGTTTATATTAAAATCATTTTTATATTTTCAGAGTAGTGTTGCGATAATGACTGAGCGCGACTACTTATACTTGTTATTTGAATGAAAGTCTTGTTGGATTAAAGATCGCAACTTTAATTGATTCATATAGTCCTTGTCTTTTGTTGAATTAGTGTTGCGAGATTCATTGATCGGATTTGGCTTAGTGTTGCGATCCATGAAACGCCCAAAACTATGCTGGAACCACTATCAGAACCACAAAGCAGCAGCTTATATTGCTGTAAAGAGTGGTTCACCGCAGCCCAGAATGGTTGCACCGATTTCTTCAACCTAAAGTTAGTGTTGCGTATTATCAGATGAAGGTGCACGGGAGTTTTTTCATTTTTATATTTATTAAATTAGCGTGGTGAGCAAAGAAAGCACCACTCGCGTTTTTGAGAATCCTCTGAACATCAATTGACATTAAATGATTAGTGTTGCGAGTGATAAGCGCCCTACGTGGCTGCTCTCGGGTGTTTTTTCATATTATATTCAATTATTTAGTGTTGCGTAAAGAAATATAATATAACTGTCCACTCACGGGTTCTCCTTTTAATAAAATGAAATGTAAAGAGTGGACAGATTCAGCGCCCAATTGTGGCTGCTATTTTTCTGTTTCTGTATCATTTGCCAAGTGTTTGCGTTGGAAATATTGCTGAACAAAGTATTTATTTTGCTAAGAGAAGTGTTCAATTTTTCTTGAACCACTAATATCTGCTACATACACATTGAAGATTATATATTTAGATTGAAGATTTTATTAATTACTGAGATTTGACACAAGAATAATGAAAATTAAAGTCAATTTAAGATTAAAGTTTAATAGGAGTCGTTTGAAGTAGGCATGACTATTTGTTGTTAGAGGTGTTAGTAGATTAATTACTCAATCGTAATACGTTACTTGCATACAATATTGATATCAAAATAGTGTACATTTTTGTAAATTTTTTGAATCTCTCTGCAAAAATCAAAGTTTCTTCGCGATTGTTGCTAAATCTTCGCGATTCTTGCTAAACTTGACAATTAATGAAAAGCTTACTGCTGAAAAAATATGCAAATGCAAATATGATACTTCATATTGATAGCAACTTTTTAAGTAGAGTCGCCGTTAATTCGTTATTACTATCTCTACACGAGTACAATTTCAATTTCGATACAGTACATTATGATTATTTCTATTTAAATGCTTTTATTATGTTAAATATTGATTATTGCATATTACAAGTGAACTAATAGAGTCGCGATAAAAGCTATTCTTGTTTTAGCTTTGCACAGAGACATAATTCATTTTGTGCTTAAATTCATTTGCTTAATAGTCGAGTCTACCGTTCTAGTAAATTCATTTTTTTCGATAAAAAAGACTGATATTCTTAATATTTTGTGTGTATTAACCCGTTTCCTTTTCAGCTTTTTACCCAATGAATTAGTTTGTTTCAGGTTATCTACAGAAATTCCGACAATGAACACAAGTTTGTCAACATGAGAAGATAATACCTTGAGTTTTCTGTTTCAGGTTAGGTATCGTCGTGGGATCAAATTTCAACTCCACCGAAATAAAATGTCTATAAAACCATGTTATTATATTATTTAGTCTTATTATGTATATGTTGTTATTGATATTCTTATTGAAATGTATGCAAGATGAAATGTCCGTAACCATGTTTTATTGTGATATATACTTTGAATATCTATCATCGAATTAAAATATGTATAAAAATATATCGATATAGTTTTATGCTTATTACATGTTGTTATTGAAATTGTTATTGCAATTAGTATTCAAATTTATGCATAATGAAATATCCATTAACATGTTTTGTTGTGATCTTTTGAAGTTCTGTTTCAGGGATCGTCGTATTATCAAATTTCTTTGACTTTCTGTTTCAGGAATCATCGTGGATTCAAACTTCAAACTGAAGTCCACAGCTAATAATAATGTCTCGTTCTAATCTTTCAGGGTCTGTTTCAGAAATCATCGTATGAAGACATCACATATGAAGACCAATAATAATGTCTTGTTCTAATGTTACAGAGTTTGTTTCAGAAATCTTCTAAATATGTGTGCGTTAGTTTTTTATAGGTTTAGGCTCAAGAAAGAAGTCATCCGCCGAGGGATGTTAGTACCGATCGTATTAGATAATTAAGATTTAAGTTATTAAAAGGTTTATTGTGAAAGGTAGATAGATGTCGAACTTGGGATTCCATCTACCTGCCTTGGGCCTCCACTCGCAGCAACCTCCTCGTGGTGAGGCCCGGGCAATCGGTATTGTCTTCGGTAAAGTATTGTAAAACGGAGATAATATCGAGCTAATGGCTGCGAACTTTGCATTTGTTTCGTAACAGCATGTTCTATGTTACAGCGTACTTTCAAAGCGAAGGTATTTATATATATAAATAAATGTATATATGTATCTTAAAGTATGAATGTATATGGCAATATTCCTGGAATTCTGGTCCTCTGTAACCCTGAAGGTTGCAATAAACGAGCGCCTACCATATGACGTATTACCTAACCTCTATGCAACAACAATATTTCGTTTGCTCCTCATTAATGCGTTGTTATTGAGATATTTGACTATTAATTATTCTAAAACAGATCACGAGCAATTTGTTTGTGCTATAATATTTGTGTAAAAAGGCCATTTACTACTTATTTTGTTAACAACAAATTTTTGCTTTTTCTTTTGCGAATATCTCATGAACTATTAACGGTGCTGTGGGAGCAATTTCAGATTCGGAAGGAGCAAATTAGGAGTAATTTTTTGAGATATAAATCGTTATGATACGTTTACATTCGGCGCCAACTATTTGCCGGTGAGTTTCTCTCCTTTCTTATGCTTAGTTGATAAAACAGATCCGCCCCTTCTTCCGCCTCAATCTTGTAATTGCTTTGAGTAACGTATTCCGTTAATCCTAGAACACTAAACTATCGTAAAAATTACAAAGACGAAGTTGTGATTCTCAAAAAAACGTTACTGAACCAATGTTTAAAAATAATTACTGTTTCAATGTTTCATTATCTTATTTTACTCTGACTTATCATAAATACTTATAAAGTAGGTTTCTACCACAATAAAAATAATATTTTTCTGAAATACCTATTACGTGTTCTCTGTTAGTCGTAATTGTTACGAATATTTAGTAATAACGTAAGTCACAGGACAGTTTAGTGATCTAAGGTTAAGAAGCAATTCTGTAAGATCGTTGTAGGGTAGTTTAACATATTCTGACAATGTTCTCACATGTAGGTCCTTTATTTAATGAAAAAATTGCCTGTACGAATTAATGGGACCATTGCATATCAGGTGTATTCAATGAATAAACCACTATATTTTGTCGAATTATATATATATATTCGTTAGGAAATCATAAAGCTGTGTTACATTGGTAGCTTTTCCTGCTCCAATATTTTTTTTGAATATAAGGGGCGAAGTGCTTCGAATTTGTAATATGCTACTGTTTTCTTAAAATAAAGTAGTAAATGGTTCATTGATACATCTAATAATATGCGAACCACTTTACTTTTGCGTTTCATTAAATTGATTTTAATCAATTGTCATCATGGTGGATCTATACAGGGAGATCTGTTATTGGTAGTACAACCAATGAAGAATGGATTTTTCGAATAAAAAGAAATACGTCAAAAATAGATTTTATTCCACTAAGACACCTTGCTTTCGAATAGAACACGTTTACCATGTACATTCATCATTTGCCATTTGTACTTTCGTATAATTATCTCGAATATATCGAAGGGCAATTTCCTTTCCTCTCCATTTGCTATTATCTATTGTCCCCAAAAACTTCCATTCGACCACGTACTAGTTCCGTAAGAAAAGAATTCCAAAAAGCGTCTAGTTTCTAGTCTTTAGACAGAGCAATCCCTTTCTTTTTTTTTATACCTTCAAATTATTCTTGCATGCAGAGTTACCTCCCTTGCCAGTTGTACCATGAATGAAGGATTACCTCAAATATTATAATAGTGAAGTAAGAAAATGGTGTTTTTGTTTTGACATCATTATTTTATTATTTTTTAAATTTTCTCTTCGTTTGTTTCCTATGTACTTTTTCCGTTATCTAATAGAGACGTTATTATTATTATTTGAAGTTTTAAAAAGTATCAATTCTTAGGTGCCTTTAAATCTCTATACGATAGGACAAACTGGTTCAAAAACTAGATATGGTGACTGTTGCGATCTAATGCAGGTAGGCGATGGTCGTAGCGATCGTCGCCTCTTGGGTCGTCAATACGGTGAGGAAACTGTCATAAACGGGGATTCCTGGACTGCTGCACATCACATACAAAACATTCACTGTCCTAAAACTATTTCTTTATTGTATTTTGACGCTGACTTCCAGGAATCCCAGAAACAATACATACACAAAATCCCACTCCTTCCATCTCATACTATGACTTCTTCCACAACATACACCAATCAAAATACTGCATTTTCCACCAATCGCAAGTCGACCCATTGTAACAAGCATCTATACATGTACAACCATCAGTCAGAACACATTGAACCATCAACAAGAACACATCTCTCACATAGAACACACTCGGATAGTGCACATATACACATACAACACAGTGTTACATTAAGTTTATATTAAAGATTAAGTGTGTTGCCAAGTACAGTAGACTGTAACTTTAATGCCACTGAAAATAATGCCACACGAGTCACTTCCCCTTCACACGTACTTTTGCGCACACACATTCGCTCTCCCACCATGTTGCGTACGCTGGCGCACCAGTACGATCCAGCTTTTGCGCAGGCGCTAAGGCCGACGCCATGGCGACAGAAGTTAGCATGGAGGGGGCTCTAAATTCATTGCCATTTTACTCTCCTACAGCCCCGAAAGTGGCATTGAAGTTAGAGTCTAATGTAGTGGTAATTATTCGAATCACACCATACCACACCATCATCCAACGAGCTGTGACAAATCGTGAGCCTATTGTGAGTACGTCGCATCAGTGTCCGTAAAGGCACGGCTACACACGTGTAAGGCGCATTGTAGAACACTATTGAAATGATCGATTTTAATGGGTCGACGTGCACGATGTCCTGCAACGTCAAGTCGAACACGAGGACTCTGACGCGCATCGTTTAAAATATCGCAAGGAATATCTATTTGTTGTCATGCCTACCCGAATATTAATTACTATGTTAAAAGAAAGAAAATGATATATTATATTATGATATAATTATACAGGGTGTCCCAAAACAGCTTCGACTCCCGGAAATGAGTGGTTCCTGGGATGATTTCAAATAACTTTTTCCTTAGCGACAATGTTATAAGAGGCTTTGTTAACGAGACATTAACGAAAAACCCCGACTAATCAAAGCGCGAGTCTGTCGGCTGAGCTCTGATTGGGAAGGATTTTTCGTTAATATCTCGTTAACAAAGTCTCGGATAACATTTTCGCTAAGGAAAAACTTGTTTCAAATTACACCAGGAACCCTTCATTTCCGGGAGACAAAACTATTTTGGGACACTCTGTATATCGACCCTTTTTGAGGATCTCAAGTGGAGACTCGGTTGCACGTTGCACGAATGTATAATGGGAGTTAGGCCGCGCGTGTTCGTGCTCGCTGTTGCATGTGCGTACCTCTGCCTTTATGTAAGAAAGCTGTCAAATAGAGTGGTGTGTTGGTCTTTTTCGATTTTCAAAATACATACCATATCTTCAAGAGAATCGATTGTGCCTGACTTTGATTTTTTGGTTCGAATATGCTCGTGTGGTAAATGTAGATTGTCCAGGACATCGTTTCTGGTAGCGAATGTATAGTGTTTACGATTCTCCACCAACTTAGGGTATGTTGGACCGTGCACAGGAGATGTTGGAGGCACTGTGGGTTCCTTAGTTTCTTCCTATTTATTGATAGTCGTTAGTTCATTAATCGTAAACAGATATATTGTTGATTTCATGTATCTATTTCGTATGTAAATATGTATGTAGTAGATTGCAAAACAAACAATTTTACAAGAATAACAATGCTTCCTCATTTTTTTGGCTTCCGTAACAGGGTCTTAGAGAATGAATTTTCATGAGTATCAACATCGTTGTTATCAATTGACGCGACTATTTTTTATTTAAAAGAATATATTTATTAGTAGGCAGCTAATGTCTAACATTTTGGAATTTTCGAAAATTTTTATTTTTAAAGTCGTTGTGGAAAGGAAGGAAAAAGTAGGAAGGAAAGGTAGGGTGAAAATGATTTTAAAACTTAAAATCATGTCGCCATTTAGTCAGAAAGTTTTTTCTGTACTATTCAAAGGTTAGTCCCTCAGTATATTTTGTACCCGTTAATAATCTGGCATTGTTTTTTATTTTGAACCAACGGTTTAGAAGCTAGATAGCCCACGGTTTCGGAGGATTTCTTTTTGGTCTCGAATTCAGTGATTCCTTACTGCAATATTTAATGTTAAATTACAAAAACAAAAAGTAAATTTCCATACTTTAAGACATCTAAAAAAATGCGAAACTCCCATTAAATTACCTTTCGTAGTCTTTCTTATTTTTACTTCTGAAATCACATATTTCTGTGGGCTCTGGACCAGAACATCCCCATTTAAGGAAACAACTGGGTCATTATTTTAGTAAGGTTTTTGAAATCATCAAAATCAGATAAAAGTTTCATTTAATCATATTTCACAACTTTGTAGCTGTTCCGTTCTAAGCATTCTAATTTATAACCGGATGCAAGGAAGAATTAACCCTCAAACACCGCACCACGCTGAATTTGCACTAGCTAAACATTCTTTTCTCAGTTTTATGCACTTATTACCATTGACTGTCTGGGGAAACTTTACCATAAAAAATAATTATTAGTTCAATTTGCTTTTATTCTGTTCAAGTTCTTAATTATCAAAAATTCAGAATTACAATTCGCAATAGTGTAGTATTTACGATATTGAGATGGGTTGCGGTTTCTGCGGATTAAGTCGCGCATCATGTGTTTACCAGATTTCGACAATTCTCTTGGAACTGCCAATTGCAAGGTAAGTATTATGGTACCATAGCGGGCCCAATACACGGAATGACCATTATGGGTCCTCTTCTTGTAGGGCGTAAGCACTCTTGCCATTACCCGTCTATCCTTACTTCAATATGCGGAGTTGTGACCTCTCCCCGAGTAAGTACAAAATTCTCCAATTGGAACTTGGATAAGATTCCGACTACTTCATCTCCACTCACACAGTTACTATTGTTAGGACAAAGTTTATGGATACAGACTGTTGGAATTTGCTATTTTTGAAAGGATTTCAGCAAACTGTATTTTTAACTGTTGATAACACTAGTTTACAAAATTCCAAAAAATTCTATGTGATCCAGACTCTACCATGAAATTCTTATGGAAGGTGGTCGCCTAAACTCAAACATCGACATTAGACGTAATTCTACGGATATGTTTTTGACATATCGCCAGATGAATATTTTGGTAATTTTGTAAAAAGACGACCCGACGTTTGTCGCCGTATCTCGCGTTATAGTTGACCGATTTGATCGTGATGACTCTTAAATTAAAGGTAATTAAATTATATATAATTCTTTCTTAAATTGTTTTCCAATCGGATCAATAGTTTCAGCGAAATCGAGCGAAACTTAAGAAAAATTTCATTTTTTGAGGCCGAAATTGAAATCGAGAATTCACTACATCGTCTGGAAAACATAGAAATTATTATTTTCGATTTCAATTTCGGCCCCAAAGAAGGAAATTTTTGTTATGTTTCTTTCGATTTTGCCGAAACTATTAGTCCGATTGGAAAACAATTTAAGAAAGAACTGTATCTAATTTAATTACCTTTAATTTAAGAGTCATAGCGATCAAATCGGTCCACTATAACACGAGATACGGCCTAAAACGTCGAGTCGTCTTTTTAAAACATTACCAAAATATTCATCGGGCGATATCTCAAAAACGTATCCATAGAATTACGTCTCATGTCGATTTTTGAGTTTAGGCGACCACCTTCCATATGAATTTCATAGTGGAGTCTGGATCAGCAAATGACTGTAAACTAGTGATAATTTATTTATAATACGGGAGTAACTGAATAAGTAAGTGACTCCTCCTTGCTGATTTCCGTTTTAAAAGATATATTTTTAGATAGTCCTCGATTGTAATTACATATTTATGCAACCGCAAATGATTTTCACCATTTAAATTCATTTTCTACTCGATGCAGTTGTGACAAACGTGTCGGTCGCCGCATGCTACAGGCACTGGATATTTTGTTCACAAGCGTACGATGAAACAGTAGAATGGATTTTATTAAATGAAAAAAAATCGGCGTGTAACAGGAGCGTTTGGAGAGTTCAAGAGTACCGAATCAGTGGGCAGCATAAAAGAATTAACCTTTATATTGTCGGAATTTTTTTCACAAAAAAAAATTGGGTTCTTTTGCAAAAAAATATTTCGGTGTGTATATAACATATACATTGCACTGAATTTCGAGTTTGTTCAGTGTCCCAAAAGGGATACTTGCGGCTGAATGCGGTAGTGAAACTTAAAAATTTTTCGATTTTTTGTTTAAAGTATTTCCGGGGGTTTTTGTTATCGTTTAAGTGTTCCTAGACTACAAAGCCATCTTGCCAACCTAAGTGCATGAACAAATAAACGTGTACACAAATTTATAGAACACTCCTTTAGCATTATCTATAGCTACCGACGTGGATAAAATTAAAATTCAATATTTTTATTTTCTAGTTATTTTTTTGTAGTTCAGTATTATTTATAAACACACACTCCTTCACATATACAACATGTATTTGTATCGTTTATTGTTTATTAACCTTTAGACTGACATTTTTTCACAAAAAGAATAGTCTTCTGCAGCCAAAAATTTATGTTGCACATATAACATATGAACTGCGCTGAATTTCGAGTTTTATCAATGTCCTAAAAGGGGTACTCCCGGCAGCTTAAAGGTTAGAGACTTACCGAAAAGGTTAAGCGACTGTGCAACTGGCAGCGTAACGTGTCGTCAATTTCCACAGCGAATTTCCAGGCCATTGTAAAGCGTCAGAAAGTAACAATATCGCCCAGCTTTTCGTTATCAAAGGTATCTCATGCAATCGTAATGATCAATCTGTTCTTACATTTCTTGGGAAAACTTTCTAATAGAATGACAGTGTCGACGTCGCGTAGTTGAAAATTTTTACGAAAACGTTCACCATAAACGCAGCTGGAGGTGAACGCGCACGCGGCCGACTTCAGAGTAGGTACCGTTTGCCCTTGTCAAAACGAAATATCGAGCGTTTCCCTCTATGCAGAGAAGATACGAACCTTTATCGAACAGCGGCCGAACGTTTTGAATCTGACCAGTAATCTTTTTGTGCCTGAACGACAGGTTAATTAATCGCTGGCTGGCTCGGACGTTCGTTCGCCACCTGCAACCCCCCTACTCCCTTTCCCACCCTTTTTTATTCTGTGAAACTGTTCCACACGAGCAGCCGTTCGTCTCGTAATAACGGTTTCGGTTATTTCCACGGGGACGATTCGAAAGAGCCACCGATGGACGGGACCGACCAAACATTTGTGTCCCTTGTACCCAGCGATATTCCGAAAAAAAGGCGCGCGAATGGGACCATCGAGATTAAAGTAGAAACTGTAGGATAAAAGCAGGGGAAAGAGACATTGCACATGGTGTCCGGAATACATGTCGAAATATTTTCAGGGTGGGAGTTGTGGAACCAGCTACAATGGAACGATAAGTGTGTAGGATAAATTCAGGAGAGCTGCCACCTTTTCGGTTGAGAGCCAAAACCTTTTTTGGTTTTGTACTAAGGAATGCGATATTTTTTTTATTAGAGTAAGGCATACTTACTCATGCGAAATCAACAAATATTTTTCAAAAATTGAAAGGTTAGTAAAGTGAAGTCTCTCTGAAATCTTGTACAAGAGATGGGAGAGACGTTACACGCACTACTTCCTATTTCTTATATTTTTTTTCATAAATTTTCTCTCCCACGGTTGTTGTATTGTAGGGCATACATTGTGCAAAATTCATGGAACCATTTTTGGCATGAGCAGTATTCTATCCAGTCAATTGTCTTTTTGGTAATAAAATAATTTTCCCAACACTGTGTGTAGTATTATATTTATAATTTAATATTATAATTCGATTCTTATAAGGCACACAGAGTACCTATCACTTAATGTGGCGTCTCTCCTAATTTTGTGGAAGAGATGCCATATGTTCAAAAAAACAAACTAAAAATATATAGCATCAAAAACACTGTGTTTACTAATGAATAAAAATTTTATTATGAAAGTGGGACTCAAATTTACATAATACCAAAGAAGTACATGTGTTTGTATGCACCTAATATTTAAAAACATATGTTGAAAATGAATGTACCATTTCAGCGTTGAACACGTGACTACGTAAGCAGTAAGTGATAGCGAAATCACAGTAAAAAAGAAACTGCAATTATACTATTCAACCTATATCTACTGTACAAAATCAATTGTTAAAAGTATATAAAAGTTACTGTAATTTTTTAGGTGACAGTTATAGGGACACTGAGATCGCTCGCAGATTTTAATTAATTATTAATTAATTCGTCATATTTAAAGTATGAAACTATTTTTGTTTAATGAAGGGGATGTTAAATAATATTACGTTTCAAACGGAAACAATTGTTAGGCTGGATAACACGTAAAATGATTAAATGAAGTTACGCTACAATCTTAAGGTGGCAGTAATTGGGACATCTACCCTATACCACAAAATCTAATGTAACCTAAAACAGTACTGACTTTGTCACTAATGACTGAGAAATTGGTGCGACTGAAAGGAAGGAAAAAAACTTTTGTATGTGTTTAATATATATTCTGATAGAAAATTAAAAAAAATATAAAAAAAGTATATTAAGGTTTTAAGTTGATGTTAAGAAATAGTGAAAATGAAAAAATCTGAGGAGCGGTAACTTTTTGTCCACAACTATAGTTTCGATTTGCAGTAGTATTGCCTCGAGGACTTGAAATATTTTATTCTTTATATCAGTCGGTGCAAATGTTACGATGGATCCTTTGTAGATGATGCGATCGTCATGGTTTTGTGAAAACAGTTACGTCAATACACCATGTGTCGATGTTGTTTGGAACAAAAATCGTCGTGATTCAATGCGTTTTATTGCTTAAGGGGTTATATAATGTATGGTTTCTCTTCGCTAAAGAGTGGTCAATGGTTTGTGTGTGATTGAGGGAAAACTATTAGGCCGATTGTAATAATTTTTTTTACATTATAAAAGTACATGTATCCTCCATTACCGTAAGTTCAGGTAACTTTGACTCAACCAAGGTAATTAGTATATTATTGTCCCAACGACAGAAAATGATCATTTTCAATTTTGCAGCTGTATAAATTGTTAAGATAAGTTGATTTTACGTGAATACGTATTTCACGTAAAAATATCTGCAAAAGAGCTGCAAAGTCGAGAATGATATGTTTTTGACTTTGGGACAAAGTTACCTCTGGCTGAGTCAAAGTTACCCCAATATACATATAGTATCTAGTTGTTAGGAAACGTTGTAAATTTGACATGTAGGTCTGGATTAGGTTTAGGGAACTAGTTCATAGATAGAAATATATGGCATATAACTTAAGAGATGACATCGTAATCACCTGTTCCAATTGACCTAGTATCCGATTCTGGCTAGGTTTGTCCACATGGTCCACGAAAAGGCCACATTGGGCTTGACCCCGCGGTGTAACCCCTAAAAATGAAACGACGTTTGTCTATCTAGACTTACAGAAGCTTGTTTTATACTGGAAGATGAACTACTCTTGATATCAATTGATTTTTTACTGCTTAGAAGCATTAACTTTGGTGAAGTTCCGATATACGTGTGTGAAAAACATCGGTATAATATTCGTCGTAGATAGCTATACATTTTCGAGGGAGAAATATTCGAAATTTGAGGAAAACGCATAAGTTACACATATGTAACAGAGTTGTGCATTATTTAAATAAGTTATCTTAAAAATGATTAATAATAGGTTATTTGGCTAGAAGTTATTTTTAAATAATTAAATATTAACTTTTTTTCTAAAATACAGCAATAAAAGGGTATTTAGAAAGCATTGTCAAAAGGTATATCTCAGACCACACAGTGATGCTTCATTTTCGCGATTTTGGCCATTGAGGCGTTAATGCAAGGGACATAAAATGAGAATAAATAACTGAAAATATCGTATACAGTCGACATAATAAATTGCTATTTTTTACATTGTGGTATAAATAACGAAAAGCAAAGAGATACTTATTCAATCTGTAAGATAATTATTTTATAATGTACAATTTCCTAGAATCTTATGTTTTATCTTTTTTATACAGCGGCCAGCCGAATAATATGTAAAAGCGAGCACCATGTGATTATATATGAAAAAATAAGAAGAAATATAGAATAAAATGTCATTCTCTGCTTAGTTTTCGAGAGAAACGAATTTTAAAAATAATCTGAAACACGTGTATTCTCTATGGTAGGAAGTAGAAACGGAATGCAATGACCAGACGCCGAAGTCAAATCTTATTTAATTGCACCGCATATCTAACAGATCTGTAAAGTCGATTTTCTCGAAAACTAAGTCGAGAATGACAATAATTTATTCCATATTTTTTTCTAATTTTTTTCACAAGGAATCACGTGGTGCTCGTTTTTATACATTATTCGGCTGGATGCTGGATAATATTCATTTTGCCTTTGTGATAAAATAATATTGGATTCTATTTGTAGAGTAATAAAATACATATTTTATAAAAGTCTCTGTGTAATTATTATAAATATAGTTTATGAAGTTCATAAATAAGATTCTATAAAATGTTTATTTTATAAATTTTTTCTATTTTGTAGTATAGAGTCACTTAAATTACATGGCGAGAAGAGGCAGAAACACAAAGGCGATCTGATATCGTAGGTGAAGGAAGTGTGTGAATATTTTAGAAACATAATTCAAACATGGTCGATACAAAATCTACGGTTACCATGTTGTAATGCCTGGTCACGTACGTCTCTGATACATCCGGCGAACGCAGACTTCCATGAAGTAGATTACAAAGGATTATTTCCAACATTAAATGAATTCACTGGCGTGCGAGCAGTATGTGGAAATGTACTAATGGATACCGGGCGGGGTGGGGCAATTGCGCACCGAATGAACACACAATGTTATTCGTCCACCAATGATAAAAGAATTTCGTATGGGAGAACAAAATGTGCTTCATTATTCCGTCCATTGGTGGACTGAATGATGAATTAATTAAATTACCCGAGTCATATGCGGCACGTTTCGGTTTCAGTTCGGTCTGGGTTAAAGTTACAAGATGAGAATAAAGGCTGTGGTGAAGCAGAAAGAATTGAATTGTTGCGCATTACACTGAAATGTTCGTTAATTTTTAAAAATACGATACTAGTGCGTATTTATACACAAGGTTGGGGTTCTCCCGATTTCTTTAATTTCAAGGCATATTTCACCTACCTAGCTAAATAGTCACCTACAAAATCGAGGTTCTTAATACCTTAAGAAGGGTGACCAGGAAACTGTAGAACTAAAAGTTTCTACACTTTTGTTAATTAAAGAAGGAAATAAATGACCAACCAACTATATTTTTAAGTACATATACTTTCTATATTAGATTTTTAACTGTTGAATTCACGAAGAATGTCATGACTTTAAAAAAAATGACCAGTAAAATACAACAGTAAAAGTCCTTCGCCTTTTTAATTAATAACGCAACTAAGTGATTAACTATAAAGCAACGGTTTATTTATCGTTCGAAATTAGAGAGCGATTTAACCCTTAAAATTTTCTGGTAATTCCAAAATGATCACGACCTCAGAACTGTTCAGTTTGGTTTTGGTTTTTTTTGGAAAATATACATTAACAAAGTTAACCGACTGGCTTCTTGCATTAATTAGGTTTATAATCAGGATTCTCTAAGTCTTTCGGTTTAAATAAACTAGCATTCGAAATAATAATTAATCGACCCTTATTAACATCATTCTGAATAACTTTTCCCTATACATAAAATATGTGCTTTCTCTTAGTTTACAAAATATTCGCGAAAAACTGCTCCTACTAATACATCCAATTTCGTCTACACGTGCACGTTCATGGCAATCTATGCATCAGTATGGGGCGATCACTTATCTACTGTTTCTATAAACACATCACAACGGCCGCAAAACAACGGGTGAACTTGAAAATTACACTTAACCGATTTCAGTGATTTTGAATACTTAAATCAGTATAATGGTTTGAACAGTATTTTTGTTTGCTTTTTAACTAACTCTAAGCTACTCAAATCAGTATTATATAATGCTTGAACAGGATTTTTTTGTTTTTCTGATTTGAGTGGGTTAGAGCTAGTTAACAACAACAAAAATACTGTTCAAAGCATTATACTGATTCGAGTAGATTAGAGGTAGTTAAAAAACAACCAAAGAAACAAAAGATTAGCAGCAGTCGTATGTTGATGCACACGCTATCACGGACGTATACGTATAGACAAAATTCAATGTAGTAATAACAGCTAATTTCGCGAATATCTCTGAAATTAAGAGAGACCACCTATTTTATGTATAAGGGAAAGTAATTCAGAATGATGGCTTTGACAACATATTCTCAATAAATACCAAAAAAACAAGCGAATTCGGATTTCGTTGGTCTGTGAGGCAGACGAGCAAGTCTAGGAAGGTTAAGAGCTTGATAAATTTTGAAGCTTTTATTTTCTTTGGATTCCGGTAGAACAATAAATAAAGTGAATAGATCTTGGCTCGACACCAGGTCCTGTAAATTCATCCTCAAAAATCTATATTTCTATAAACATTCGCAGTCTATTAATGACAAATTAAAACGAGCCAGAAATACCAGGAAAATTATAATGCAACGATGTTCCGATCTCCTAAGTCTCTATTAATGAAATTGCCACCCAAAGAGGTAGAAAAAGATTAAAAAACACGCGCCATACAGGTCTCAGCTTTTGTTCTCAAGCGCAAAGTGGGTCGAGTTATTAATGACGAATTAGAAAGAAGGGACAGTCTGGCTTGTTTTCTCGTCGACGATATAACACACTAACAAGGACGGCGCACCCCGGTATTCACGCGTACGTTAAAATAGCGCGGGAATAATTAATGTGGTCCCGTGAGCAAAGGGAATCGGAGAACACACACGCGGAACAGGTCGTTGAAGCGCAAGAAACCGTGCGCCGCGGCGCCCAGCCAACGAACAATCGAATTATCAGGCTGTTGCAAGCGGAACAAGAACCATTTTTCTGCTTCGTTTTTTTTCCTCCCTCCCTCATGCCCGAGGCTCGTGAAACTTTCTGTGCACACACACGCGCAACCCTTTTTCATTCGCCCTCTCCGGCCCCTTCCTCCCCTCACCCTTACCCCCGCTGACTACGCTCCTCTACCCCATATTCGAGGATGCGGATCACAGCTTTACCGAAAAAACTACGTAACACGACTTCATTAATCTAACAAGGTGAATTCGTTGAACATATTTCTCGGCATTTAATGGGCCTGCCATCAAGAAACTAGCAAACTGTTTGGAACTTTTACGTGTGACAGGGGTTTTCGGCGGATAATTAACCATCGTGCAACCGTTCGATAAATTGTTGCAATATCATTTCGTTGAATTGAACACGGTCGAAACTGAAATCGAATTAAGGTGATTAGGCAGTTAGATCTGGTAAAAATGTAACTTTGTTGGGGAAATGAGTAACAGGGAGATGAATACAAATTGCGACTAGTAATTTTTGGTAATGTTAATTTGTACTATTAACTACAAAAAGAAAATATGTTGTATATTATAGACTATACAGGGTGTAACAAAAGTGTTGTAGGTACCTGAAATGGGTCACTCGTGCGGCGATTTGGAACAAGTTTTTCCTTAGTAGTAATAGTATCCAATGTTTTGGTGACGAGATATTAACAAAACTAAGGAAACACTTGTTCCAAATCACCTCACGAGTGACCGATTTCGGGTACCTACAACACTTTTGTTACACTCTGTATACATACAATATTTTATTCTAGTCTTGTATAGATTGTATGACACACATTTAAAAAGGAATTAAAAGTTTATTGTAAAATAAGGCATTACTTGTACCCTGTCGTCTTCATTTGATGGAATATAGGTGTTGAACATTGTTACAAAAATAATAGAAACTTACGAAATTCTTATTTCTTTAAAATATTTCAAGATAGGTTTATTGGTCAAAGCTTAGAAAAATGGAGTTTTATTACGTGTAATAACATTATAATGGGATAGATTATATGTAACTGTGATTGAAGTAAAAAACTTGTCAAATGGGAATCAATGAAAAATGGCATTACACGGTTTCAAAATGTTAAAATGTTCTTCTGAATCATTTATATGTGTATGCAAAATATTTCTTTGGTAAGTTTTAAATAATTTAGGAATGAAAGGGTTAAGGGAGCGATCACTACTACACTGATACACTACATTCCGTTGCCCAGGTAGGCGTGGCTTATTGCCCGCCGATTTGTGCTTGCTAGGCAGCCTGAAACGTTGCACAAACAAATCGTTGTGAACTCTTTAACAATTTTTTCTGACCAACCTTTTTCTTAAACTTTTTTCTTTCTTGGTGTGCAGAATACGTTGATGTAAAGAAAAATTCAACATTGATTGTAAAGGTTATAAGCAATGTTACGGGTGGTTTCTTGTAACAAACGTCCACCGATCCAAATGCGTCGATTCAGTCCTGAAAGCCATCATATATAATTGTTTTACACCCTATAGATCAGTCCGATTTCAGCTGCGAATGTAGTAACAATGAAGCCTAAAACACTTTCTCTTTATTCGTAATCCCGGTATTACCTCATTGATCCTGCAGGATTTTTACAACACACATAAGCTTACCGTTGTCGGAATTGATATAAGTGTTCTCGAATATCTGGCAGGGATTTACGCGACAACTCTGTAATAGAAAATTCGATTTCCGTGATCCGACGTGAATTGAAACAGAATCCTTTCGTGTGACCCGTGTGTGAAACGTTATGACACGTCGTTCCGCTGTACTCACCACGTTTGTCAGAACAACGTGAAGAATTACGGGGCATCTCGTGTTTCTCCCTGCATCGATAATGGTCTACCGATGCCCTACGATCTCGGTCATTTGATCTTCGTCGTTATTATTTGTTGCCGAAGAACTTTCGATGTAACTATACCCGTTCAAAAAGTTTTGCCTCAGAGATTCATATTTCCGTAAAGTATTCCTAATTGTTTATCACGAAATCTATGTGTCAACGTTGGAACAATGTTGAATAATTAAAACATTAAAAAGTTCGATGTTTCGAACATTGAAGGATGCAACTTTGTTAGTGTGTATGTTTTTTGAAAAATAACGAAAAGAAATGCCATGTAAACGAACGACTGGAAATGATTTATTAAGAAGTTGCGATAAAAATATTATATCTTGGTTTGTGAGCATAAAAGTTCAAGTATTATGTGTTGTAGTACGTACTATAAGTATAATATTAGTATACAGCAGGACCTCGATTAACAGGATCGCGATTATCCATGTTCTCAATCAATTAGGGTCTTGGTTATCACCCTCGTATTCACAAACAATGAACAATCTTTTCTTACGATTCTGTTTTGTTCTTACAAAATCCCCCTTAGATTCAGTTCGTGGCAAATTAGTTATAAGTGAGACATTAACAAAATAGACGTAATGTAAGTAGATACGTTTGGCTATGATTATATTGTAACAAGGAATGCACTTTCTGTTATGTAAAGAGCTTATTTTATGTAGTGTGTCACATAGCAGGTGATACAACCGGGTAGGGGGCGATTCTGCGCGACAAAATAAGTCGAAAATATACAATAAAATTTTTTCATTCGAAATTTAGTTTTCGAGAAAGTCAACTTTGAAAAATTACTGGATACGCGTACAATTTGAATAGGACTTGGCCAGTGCGTTTGGTCATTGCATTCCGTTTCTACTTATTACTACGACGAATACAGGCCTTGCAGATTAATCTTCGAAGCCGATTTTCTCGCAAACAAAATCTGCAATGAAAAAGTGTTATTTTATATTTTCGATTTATTTCGTCACGTAGAATCACGCCGCACTCGATTGTACCACCAGTTAAATGACACCTTGTATGTCACTTTCATTGCTATGTCACCCAAATATGGATGACACATGTATTGCAAAGAGGCTGGATTATTTATACACCGGTACAAAATTTTTGCGTAAAATTGATATCGCAGTATAATTTAAAACAAGACCAACAGCTTCTATTAGCTAAAGACATATACAGGGTGTCCAAAAATAGGTATAAGTTCTTGAAAGGGGTGATTTGAAACAAGTTTGCCTTAGCGCAAAAGTTCTTGGAGCCTTTGTTAACGAGATTGTAACACGTAGCCCAGTGATGGGCAACTCAGTTTGTGGCGCCCCCTACCAGTTGGTGGCGGAAATTGTAACTAATTCCAGAACTTAAAAACGTGCAGGTTTTTTCGCCATCTTGGATTCAGAAAAGTGCCGGAAAAATTTGGGAACTTATGGGACATTTAGTGGCACCCCCACCACTTTGGTGACGAAAATTGAAACTAATTCCAGAACTTCTTCCAAAATTTAAAAGTTTTAGAATTAATTATTTGGTTATTATTTATTATTTCTTATTACTTTTTTGGTTAATTGGAGGGCTCTTAAATACACGGGTTCAAACGGACTCGGTTACCGTACTCCAAGGGTTAAATAATATTTTCTTTCAACATTTTGCAAGATACAATACTATATGAAAAATGGGAATTTGCATAAATATCTACCGTCTTGTCGTGAGCTACCCTAAGCAAGGAAATACTCGGTTACGGTGGAAGAATTATTCATCATACGAACTTGAAGTACCTAACCCCGGGAAGATGAAAACGGAAATTTTTAATTGGTCCAGATTGCCCTCGCAATTCTTTTGCTCTTTTTTTATCTATACGAGCCCAGCGGTTCTGCGGTCACTAGGTGCACGTTTTCTGCTTATAACAGGCCCGCGCTTAATCCCGTGAAACGACTCAATTTCGTTGTGCCACGAACCGCGGGTAAACCCGCCCGATATACCGCCGAGAAGAGGGGTAAAACCCTTCGATTCCATATAGAATTGAAGGATCCCTCCTGAATTATCGGGAAAAGCAGTATCTACGATCCATTGTTTCGACGTAAAAAGGTCGCAGCGCGACGGAAACAATGCGGACAAACCGATCCCCAGGCCACGGGGCTTATCTCTTTCGGTTTTCGGCAGTGCTTTTCACGAAGGTAAGCTCCGCCAATAAGCTCGACTCCTGGCAAATATATCGGCGCTAAAATTTCACTCTGTTTGTCGAAAAATAAAGCACGTGTATACCAGAAATAATACGCACGCTGTTCAGACTGACACTGCGGGAACCGAGAACGATTTAAATCCCTCCATCGCGTTTCGGTTCAAGAAGAATTATCATTTGCTGTTTGTCGAATATTAATCCATGGAGAATCGTAATTGATTAATATTCTGTTGCTTTTAAAATTCGTGGGATATTTAACGGTTTCATACGGGATACACTTTTGTTGAACGGCACTAATGCTTCGGCAGAATGAAATGAACGAATTTTTCGGAAAATATGAACATAGAAATGGACTTATCATTTGAATTCATTGGAAATTTACACGTACAGTCCTGTCCATAAGTATTGCGATAATTGTCGAGTATGCAGTAAATGTTACACGGTATTACAAAATCGCTGCAAGTCTGACACAAATATTGTTTAGGGGATATTGGGGGGTCATTCTACTTTGAGAGCCGAAAGACATAAGCTGTCTTTTGAGATTTTTTCCTCGGTAAATGCAATACGTAATCAAATGCATCTTTTTAGTATTTATTGAACTATTTATGAGTAATGTAAAGAAATTGAAGAATTAATTTTATTATGTTTTGTTTTAAGTTTTTTCTTAGCATGAAAATGACATCTCAAAGAAAAATATCGCCGTGGCGCAGGTGATTCCTCAGCTCAGACGTATCTGAAACCAAAAACTCAAGAAGGTTCTTAATTAGTATGAATGTCGCTATCGTAGAAACCACAATAAATAGTTTTTCTTAAGAAATCTAAAAGTGCCGCAGGTCCAATAGAAACATGAAAGAGAAACACTTTTTTCGGTGGTTTTGTTATGTGATATGTATTTAAATTAAAGATATAAACATAACTGCGGCTTAATAAACAACACATATGTACCACTTAACTGTTTCGTATTGAAAAAATCTGAAGCAAATACACAACTGATAATAGTATTTGAATAAATTCCACAACAATTGTCTTAAATAGTACTTATATATACGAGTTTACAAGATATTTGTAACAATATGTACATAAATTCAGTAAAACATGGCTTAAATATTATTCAGACTTATAATAATAAAAATAATTCTCTCTTCTGTAACTTGTAAATCTTTCGTACGACGTTCCAAGCTTCATATGTAATAGTTTCATACGTTTGTCATCGAAATTTTCATTCTTGGAGACATACGATAGATGGCGGATTCCTGCGGAGGGGTTGCAAGGCCACACACATTATGAGTAGTGATTCACGACATATTTGTGTGTGAAGTAAATGATAGATACGCGCTCTCACTTAAACATTTCAGCCACCACTGCCATATGCCCGCACGCTACACGCCATTGTCCACCAGTAAGTTTGGCGGGTGCTGAGTTGCCCCTCACTTATTTATAAGTAGTTCGACTAATAGTAACTTATATGTTGTACTTACTGAGGAAATAATCTCTAAAGACATCTTAACTTTTTTGGCCGTCTAAGTAGAATGGCCGTTTAAAACTCAGTGGACAACGCTTATGCTACTATGAAGTAACAGAGGCGGCCTAAAATATATAATTTTTACGAAAATCACATTTTCTTCATACAGATCAGGTGTCCTAATATTTATGATCCGTAATGTGCGCGAGTGCCGTATCTGTAACGCAAAACGAGTTCCATTCTGTTACTTTAGTTCTGTCTTATTAGAACGGTGAAACCAAAAAATTTCAAAGCATCCATATTGCTTAGTTTGACTTACAGTTTAGATTGATAAATTTGTAGGAACATGGATCACAGTTTTCAATATATGTTCCAACAAAGTGATTCTTCGTCCAATTCTTCACAAATGTGAGTTTGTCGTTCAATAATAATCTTTATCGACAATATTATTTTCTGTACTGAATTATTTTTGAGACAAAATTTCTGTATAATCAAATTTTTCTAAAAGATTTCTATTCAATCAATTTCTTGAGCAAATTAATTATCCCGCCCCTAAAGTTGTGGACTGTTTTCACCCCTGCAATATTTTGTCGCAACTATTTTTTAGCCAAATTTCATACAAATTAGCATGTGACAGTTGTTACGCGAAGATCTTTATTAGGCTGCCTACAAAGTAGCGTTACTCTACTCGGTCTGACCAATGATGATGTTGTTTCACTTGCCTGATCATAAACGGTGCCTGACTACCTTTTCTTAAGGTAGGAACTATGTGATGGATTTAATCGCCAAAAACGTTTGCGAGATAAAAAATGAATTGTTCATAAAAATTTGTAACTATAGAGGTTGAAATTTAATCAAAGGAAGGTTATACGATTCGCCATTGCGAAGCCAGGTGTAATAATAGGCGTGGCGCACATGTGCGCAAAAGCTGTTCAACTGTTTGTCGAAGTTCGGCATGCACTCGAGACATCTTCCCGTCTCGAAGGAAATACTTGAGTTACGGTATAGCAGCTGACGTGGCATCAACCGCGATTCTCTGTGCGTTAAAATTTTCAACGATTGCCCTTTCCGCAGTTTTGTTTGCTGACAAATTTTGTTGCAAGATTTCAGCGACTGTGTTTGTCAAGACGAATAAGTAATTGAATACTTCAATACGAATTACAGACATTTAATAAGATCTATTAAAATTGTTCTTACGTATAGAACACGATTGTTGTCGATACAACATTCCTACGTGATAGTATCAACGTAGAATTTTAAAACGAACTTCATTTCGTGTTTATACGTTAACTAGTTCCGGAGATATATGTCTCAGAATTCAATGTATTTCACAATCAGTGGCAAATCAGACCCTGAAATTATTAATAGAATACAGAATATTATTAAAGTCTTGAATAGTGTATATAATTTTGCTTATCACAGTGTGTTACATGTTACTCCATTTTCGTTTTATGATTTCAAACGTTAAGATGTTATATAAATAAAATACTATTAATAGATATTTGAAACATTGGGTATCCAAACTTTATAGGAAACTGGTTACTTAATTCTTTTCCGTAGAGTCCTAAATATTCAAAGCAATGCTACTCAAATATAATAACTTACTCGTATAAGTTATGACGTGAAAACGACCTTCACAGTTATGGTCGAAAAATCTATTTGCTACAAATATGTCAGGAATTATAAGGGCTAGGCAAAAAATTTACATTACAAACTTGTGCGTTTTTAAACAATGAATAAATTTCCGTTAATAGTTCTTGAACACATCAGTGAGCTTAAAAACATAAAAAGTTAATACGTCTTCTTAATGCTTCCTATAAAATGTTCCGACTGTGGTGTTGCAATCTATTCCAAGGACCCTCACATTTTCGTGTAAGTAAAAATTTACGTAGATCATCACCAGCCCGCAGTCCTTCCTTTCCTTATATTCCTCAACGATCATTAGTGCGTGACCGTTGTCGAGTGATGGCGTTATATGTCAAGTAGAGTCAAGATCGGGAAAGAACGTCATCTGAAGATTAAATATTACTAGAACAATTTATATTTCAGGCGGACAAGACGTCTCCAGAAGCAGATTCATCGGGTATCGTTAATCGTTAGTTTAAAAATAGTGATACAGTAAATCCTTGATGAGTGTTCAAAGGCTCCTCGGCGCTGATCATTAAATATTTCATAAACTAATGGCTATATGCAGCTGAAACAAATATCATTGGCTTCAGAATTCCAAGTTCTATCCCTGTGCTAAAAGACATGAAAAAGTCAGCGTTAGACCTGGGGCCCTCTCCTTGTCAGTGCCGAGAAACCTTCGAACACTCATCGAGAATTTACTGTGTGTCCGAAAATAATGGAATACGCGAAACGCAAAATGAAAGTGTAGTAGTTGTAATGAACACGTCAATAGCTTTGGTAGGTCAGTCTCTGTTATCTATTCGTGTATTTCGATCTCCTATCATAAAATAGTGTCATCACGAATTCATAAATTTAGAGCTTTATAAACAGAATTAGGACACAGGAAAGTAATAAAAATATTTATTCTAGGAACATCAATAATCTTATTTCGTTGACTATACACACAATACTGTACGACTGAATTAATATCGTCCATAGTACAACGGACGTCGGGTTGTCCGAGTTTACCCATATGCTTACCTGAATCGCTAGATGCCGCGACCTTTGTCGGCCTGCTGTGACAAAAATTTCAGAGTGTTTGTGAATTAAATCAAATTTTAAAGGGGAAAGATGACAGAATACGGACATACTTTTCCCAAATTTTTTCAGACTTGAACCGTGTGGTCAAATTTGCAAAACAATAATATTTTTATATTTTTGTATTTTAAAAATATCTTTAAGTATAAAACGGGAAATTAGTTAAAAAGAACGATGTATTATGATTAAAATGAAAGAATAAATGAAGTTCATAACTTTAATAATTGCGGAGATAAAAATTCTTCCGTGAACGTAGTTTTCGTAGAAATTGGAGAAAATCGCCAATTGCGAGGGTCTGTATTTTTAAACAATTTCGAAACCAACGAAATAGTGACTTAAACTCTCCCTATTTTCACATGGACTATAACACGTTTCAATTTGAACGAAATCCCCGACATCTTGTACAAAAATGATCTACTTGGCGTGGAATGACCCCTAAAACTCTACTCAATCAAATCGTTGTTAAAACTTTCTTAACTAATATCTTGAAAACTACTTCTTTGAAACAATTTCAACAATTCTTAATGTTATAAACAAAGTTTGCTACAAGTTTCTTTTATAAATGTCCAGCGATCCAGGGGTGTAGATTCACCCCCTGAAAGCCATAACATATAATTTGTTTACATCCTGTACAAGTTGGGTGTAAATAATCATAAGCTCGTTCTTGTACGTGATATCGAAAACGAACACTTGAATATTCTGGAAAGATGCTTATACGTCGGCATTACGTGTTCCTATCGATCGTATTCCATCATATTAAAGGGTCTCTTTCGTAAACATCGGTGCAAGGTTTTAAGACCGGCACTGACTGAAATTCCGCGCAACATGCTTGCAGCACGTAGCGCAATATGCGGCAAAGTGGGCCACTAGTTAAACGAGTTGCTGTGTAAAGTGTCGGAACGGGAAAAGTGGTCAATAGTTCTGAGACTCAGAGGGTGAACGCGTCGTTCGAATTCATCGACACCGGGATCACGTTGTTCCAAGCAAATTTCCCGTGAAAAACAACGGCGTCAGTTTCTTCCTTTTCATCCACATTTTCAAACAGAGGGAATATAATTTACACGTCGCCTGGTCTTCTATGCTGTACCAAGTAGAATGTTTAGGAATTATTTTACGTGGAGCGATCGTTTCAAAAACGATAATATCGTTTCGCAAGAAATTGTTTTTACTGATTATTTTTTGTCACACTTTAGAAAAATTATGTTTGGTATTTTTTCTTTCGAGCTTGAAATTTTGAAGATAATGCAAGGAGAAAGCTGTTTGGCGATTCGTGAACGTGTAAATCATTTAAGGGGTCGTGTTACTTTGACGGCCGAAAAAGTTAAGCTATCTTTGGGCATTTTTTTCTCAGTAAATACAATATGTAATCAAATGTATCTTGTTAGTATTTGTTCAACTATTTATAAATAATATAAAAGAATTGTAAAAAAAATCTTATGATTTGTTTTTACTTTTTTCTTAGCATTAAGTGACATTTCAAAACACGGTATCTCCATGGCGCAGATGATTTCTCAATTCAGATTCATTTGAAACAACAAATTCAAGAAGATTATTAATTAGTATGAGTAACGGTAGCGCAGGAATCAAAGTCGTGTTTATATCTTTAATTTATCATACTTTTTACGTAATGAAATCACTGAAAAAGTGCACTTTCCTTTCATTTTTTTATTGGACCCGTGTCTTGTTGCTATTCCTTTCAGATAAATTATTTATTGTGGTCCCTGAGATAGCAACACTTATACTAATTAAGTGTCTTCCCGAATTTTTATTTTAGATGAGTCTGAGCTGAGAAATCACCTGCGCCATGGAGATAGTTTTTTTTTGTAATGTCACTTTCATACTTAGAAAAAAACTATAAACAAAACATAATACAATTATTGTTACAATTCTTTAATATTGTTTATTAAGTAGTTTAATAAATATTAACAAAACGCGTACTGTATTTACTGAAGAAAATATCCCTAAAGATAGCTTAAGTTTTTTGGCCGTCAAAGTAGAATGAACCCATAGGCGAAATATTCAAGTAAGATACGGTTTTCTTTCTGTTTCTACTTTTTTCAATGTCCGGAACAATTTTTTTTAAACTGTAGATTTAATTTTATTACTTGTTAGGAGCGATTTAATGTAGGAAACCGATAATCCCAATTAGGAAACCAGTTGCCTGGAATGGACCGAAATCATTAGTTTAGTTTTTTAAAGATATTATTTTTATCAAACATTTTTCAAGACGACAAGCACACGATACAACCTAAATACAATGCTTATCTTTTTTCCGTTTCTCTTTGCATCCTACGATGTTTTATATTTGTGTGGGAAAAAAAAATAAAAAAGGGGTCCAAAATAGGCAACTTTCCCCTATATGTATAAGTATATTTTAAATTCCGTTCTTGATCAAAATTCAAGTGAGTGGTACTCTGAAGTTTTCATAATTCTTAATTTGATCACTCACTGCAAATATTTTTTATAAATTTTTGGCACACACACATAAAAAATTTCGCCAGCATTGGTTTAGAAGATAATTGTGTGTACCGTTTCAAATGGGGGCCACCCTGTATATAAAAGTTCTAACTCGAAAATGTAAAAAGTCATAAAAAGACTTGCCCATCTCCTGAAGGTTAATACTTTCTCCATTTTTCGTTTCCCCTTTTGACGACGGAACCGCGGATCGTTGGTCTACGTAGCAACACACGGGAACCGGTCGCGTGAGTTCAAGTTACTTTGCAATCGCTAATGACACACCGACTGGCTGCGTTGCATTAAAATGTACATGTAACCACACTGTAAGCGGCTTACAATCCGTGCCGTGCGGCGCAGTCCATATTTAGTCAGTTCCTAGTACCGTGTGGCCACGACCTAATAAAGTCGAAACTGTAAGAGGATCATCGTCCGACCACGAAAGGGGTAAACCTAAGCGTTCGTAATATCCCACCAGATTGAACAATACATTACCATTTACAGGTTTACGGTTACTCGTATGGTTTACACGCACGTTTGCCACCACGTTTTATCGTCGTTTGGTCGCCTGTTCGATGTCGCATTTACAAAGATTCGTGACTAAAATAAGAAGAATTAGGCCTAAGGCGTTTCATCATAGACGCTTCATAGACATTTGACGCTTGCAGGACGCTTCCATGTAGCGACCAATGTAAAATAATGGACGTGTATCTACATATTTTTCAGCTTCGCGTTTTCGTCGCTGCATGCGTTTGGCTTGAAGCGCGTCGTCAACGATGTCTGCCGCTGGGCGTATAGAAGGACGCAAAATTTTCATTTCTGTTTGAGTGTGAAATATATGACGGCCGTGAAATTCGTACAGGTTGTTGAAAAATTACCCATAAAATATAAAAGAAATAGAAAAAATAGAAAAAATACCCATGTTTGTACGTGGCTAACACAACATCGCATTCTAGTGTCTTGTTTTTGGATTAGCTGTGCTACCAAACGCACTAAATTCTTGCCTGTATGTTTATTCATTCCGCTAATCCTGGTGCAGCAACAAATAGTCTACAATTTATGTTCTTTTCTATGTAAGGATGTAACCACTATCTTTTCCGACTTTTACGCCGTCCAATATAAATATATAAGGCGATAACGTCCTCTTCGCCACTCGACATCTTTGCGAATAATAACGAAACGAATAGAAATTATACTATGTTAAGAAAACGACTGTGTTCTTTTTTTTCGTATGAAATTTGAGATTCTTGATCGTGTAAAATGTGCTCTTCCTGTTTCGCTTATCTGACAAGGGAACATGTCGAACAAAGAGACACACGACGATTTTGATGCCATTTGTACAGGGTGGTTCACCTATAGTGATTAAATTCTCGTAAATGATTGGTTGTATGAAAAAAATATTTTAAACAAAAGTTTCACTTTCTGTTACATTTTTATGAAGATATCACGGCCACATTCAGTTTCTTTAAGGGGTTGCTTAGGCAATAAGCCAAAGAGAAGATGATGTTTGAGAATTTTTGTGAAAATACTAATGGACGTTTTTGGAATTAATACTTCATTCAAAAACGCATATATTGTGCAACTTATTGTAGTTTTTCTTGTAACAAACTATTAAAAAAAGAATGAGTAACAGCCACTCTCCCGGAAGCTGTTTCTTTAAAGGCGTTTTGCAGTGTTATTTTGTATTATATTATTTAATATTTTTTAATTGCTATTTACAGAGACTTTAACAATAATATAACTTTTTTAAAGGAACTACATATGTTCAGTATTATCATGTTATTGAGCATTTCAATTCGAATTCAACGACATATTTGAAAGTTTTGTTTGAGTAATAATTTTTCGGATAACTGTACGAATATTGCTCGCAAATGTCAAGTTCGGATAGCATCTTTTTTTTTTCTTTCATACAGTTATCTGAGAAATTATTACTCAAACAGAACTTTCAAATTGTGTCTTTGAATTCGTCTTAATATCGTTCATAACATGACATTAATAAAAATATATAGTTCCGTTTAAAAACATTATATTGTTATTAAAATCTCTGTAAATAACAAAAAAAGAAATTCAAAGATTCTATTGAGTTTGCTCTATTAAATAAAACAACTTTTATACAATACATTTTTTCGTATTCGTAATAGTTAGATTAATATAATAGCATGTATACATTTATACCGGGCCTACTTGTATACATTGTATACAGATGTATCAAACTGCCTTTCAGGCCGGGCGAGAAAAGCAGAACATTCTTCCTTGCCAGGGAAACCGGGGCAATAATGTATGTGTGTATCGCTATATGCAGTCACGAGTGTGTGTGTGTGTGCTGCGCGTCATCATGGTGTCCAACGTAGTTCCAAAAGTCGGAAACTTTTATGTACACTGCGCTCGAATCAGCGTGATTTTCGTGGGACACCAAGTCCCATAAGATGTTAGGTCTATTCTTATATCTCGTCTGTGATACAATCAAGAAACTACAAGAAAACAAAAATAACATAAAAACTACAAATTTATATTTACGTGAGATAGACTTACACCACTATGATTCTAACCGGTCTGTTCTCTTTGTTTAGTGATGCAAAGAAAAGGGCTGCCATTTTTCGGTACAGACTAAAGTTAAAATTTATTCAACTATGAAGGTGAACAGATGCTGCCTTTTTGATTTAAAAAATAATGTTAACTCAAATCTAACAAAATTTGGACATACACCACTATGATACTTAATCCCCCATTTATCCGCGTGCGCGGAGAACAGATTGATACGCGAGGGAACTCGTTTCTATCGTCGGGTTAGACTCTAGGTACATATATACGTCATTCTTTAAATGCTTTATCGTGAACGGGACCACGTGATTTCCCGAACGACACGCGACGGACGCAATGCACGCGAGGCTCTTTTCACAGTTGATGAACGAGCGAAATGTAAGGGGAAGCTAGGGCTTGGGTGTCGCGTTGAATTCCTCCGCGGGCGTTCGGTTTATCGTTCTCCGTGGCTTAATCTGCGTTATTCGTTTAACAACCGACGAGAAGTCACTTTACGGTTCTGCATTATTCAAACGTTTAAACGTTGAGCACGGTATCACTGCTCGATTATCGCATAAAATTTTTAAAACGTTTTTTATAACGTGAACATTTAACCTTTAGGCCGCCGGGAGTTTCCCTTTTGGAATATTGACAAAACTCGAAATTCAGCGCAGTGCATATACATATTATATACTGGGTGGACCACGAAACGTGATCAGCTTACAAGGGAAGTTCGGTAACCCGAAAATTTCGATTTTTTTTAAACTTTGCAAGTTTGTAGGGAACCTCAAGAGAAGTATAACGCGGTTTTTGTTTTTGCCCAATTTCAGTTCTTCAGGGTGAAAACATCCCTCGAAGGTAGATAGGTGTTTTCATATTTCCCTGTATATCTTTAAAACTATCGTGGATATAAAAAAATGGTTATAAAAATAATTGAATAGTTTGTTATGCTCTATACAACGTTGCAATTAAATTGTTAATTAATCAAACTGGGGAGGGGGATGTTTCTATTTAAACAAAGAATTTTTATCAATTTAATTGCATCATTTTACAGACCATAAAAAACCATTCAATTTTTATTCCAACCATTTTCTTACAGCTACGATAGTTTTAAAGATATACAGGGAAATATGGAAACGCCTATCCACCTTCAAGGGATGTTTTCACCCTGAAGAACTGAAATCGGGCCAGAAACAAAAATTGCGCTATACTTCTCTTGAGGTCCCCTACAAACCTGCAATGTTTAAAAAAAATCGGAATTATCGGGTTACCGAACTTCCCTTGTTAGATTATTCTAGTACTAACTGTTCGATCGAGAAATTTGTTGTATGCTTAACCATCAGTGCAGACGTCATAAATAGAACTAAGCATTGGTTACTTAATTGTTTACACGAGTGTATTGCAGCTGATGGACAGCATCTTGAACATCGTTTTGGTTAAGGTAAATAATATTTTCTTAATGTGTCTTTGGTTTGGAAGAAAAAAAGTTATTACAAGGCCTAAAAAAAATTTAGGTTTATCTATAAAAAACTGAAAGTGACCTTGAAAACTCTGGAAGAGAAGGGTTGACAAAATATTTGACGCAATCGCCTTAAATATCCCTTGGAATCATGTTGTATTAGCCAAAGAAATTTGGGATCGAACAGCCAGCAGTAGAATCATCTAGGCTGATCACGTTTCAGAGTCCACCCTGTGTATAGATGAATTTCTGGTTAAAAAAGACGACTTCTTTTTTACAAAAAACTGTCAGCAGTCGAAAGGTTAATGAACATCGAACATTAAATACATGTTTTATGTGTGTATGAATACATGTATATAGATAATACTGAACTACAGAAAAATAACTAGAAAACAAATATAAAAAAATTTTATTTTTATTCTTTGACGTCGTTATAGCTATGGGTATGTTTATGTACATGTTTATTTGTACATGCACATCTAAGTTGGCAAGATGGCTTTTTTTTACTTATTCTTTATAATAGCATCAACCTCTAATATCAGGGTTATTAGCGATTCCGATTGCATTTCAAGTACAATACCACCGACGAGGTATAAGAATAGACTTCTTATGGGAGTTGGCCACATTTGCGAATTTAAGTTGCCTCAAGGTCATTTCAAGGACATACGCTGAACTTCTTTTTTTCTGTACTTTCATAATACCAAGACAAAAACATAGTATTCCATTTAAAGAACACAAGATGACGTTGGTATGACGCTGAAACATTGAAGATAAAAAAATTTGTTTACCACAGTGACATTCTACACAAAAAATGATGATAAAAGTGTTATAACATTTTTGTCCTATCACCTGCCGTTCAGTACTTATATCAAACGGCACTTACCGTGAGACACCCTGTATAATGTTTAGACCAAAAAGTCAGTTTTTGGTGAAAAAATGTCGGCAGTCTTATGCTTAAACGTGCTCGCATGGAATCCCATTCCAACGGTAACTATTATAGTAATCCTATTCTCAACTTCTCTTGCGCAGACTAATTATAATAAAACTATTTAAACGTCTCATTAATTAGTTGACCGGCTCGATTATACGGGCAAGCGCGCGACATTCTTTCGATTTTAATTCACCTCGTTATAGCTGAACGAAAGGCAAACCCGCTCCCCGACTTAACGATATTTTAATCTATCCCCGTCCTCCTCTGTCTGCCTCAGCCGACTGAAGTAGATCATCAAACAGTCGACAAGTAATTGTGCAAGCACCGAGGACGTGTTCCGTGCCCCCGTCGTTCAGTAATAGATAGCAAACCGTCGTTCTGAAAGTATACCATTCTGCCTGCTTCGTATTCGCCTTCTCGAGAGATCGGGTAATAGTCATTTGCATTTTATTCCAGCTCTCTCCCGTCACTTCCAACCCTTTGCGATGAACACGGGCGAAGTGTACGGGATTTTACGAAGGTGTACAATCGTGCGGAATGACAAGCGATAAAAGTGTTCGCGCGAGGATGAATAATAAAGGCAGCCGCGACGACGGCTCGATTAATTTTATCGCGTATCATAATTTATCGTGTGTCCGTAAATTGTCTGTAATCTCGACAAATTATATCAACGAATTATGAACATGCGCTTTAAATGGCTAATGAGACATATTACGAGGTTTTTCGACAATTATCATCGTCAAAATAGCCGAAATCAGACACCACGTGTTAAGGTGCGCATCCATTTGTTGCGTATCCTCGTATCGTATCACCGTTGCGTATCATTGTATGACGCCACCGTTACCATAATTTCACTTTTTATAAACTCTTTCTTATATAATTTTTTTATTGTTAGAATTTATGTTTTTTCGAGGCATTAAGCTACGTCTACACTATATTGCCTCGGTAGTTTTGCCGAAACGATAATAGCATCATTCATACATACAAACAAGTGAAGTAAGCATACGCGTGGGAGTTAGGTTTTCGTCGAAGATACGGAATCGTATGAACGCTTTATTGTCGATTCGGCAAATTTACCGATCGGTCAAGAAACCATATCGACCGAACTGGCTGTCATTGCAGCTTCCATATATTTATAGAAAATTTTTTTAGAAGCTTGACACATACTACTTACATCTACAGGTTTGCTAACTTTATTATGTGTGATATACACATAGGTTGTAAGCGTAACTCACAATCTAATACCATTCGAATAGAGTAATGCGGCTCTCGACTATTTCCGATGGACGATATATGGCTCCTAGCCTACCATGACATATTATAATATTTTTCGTGTTATATAACAAGTTATATGTTATCACAATCATTGGCTGTTAGGGGTGTGCAGATCGTCCCGAGTCGCGGGTAACCGAGCTTCGGGACGGGACGGAAAGATTCGGGCGGGATTGGACGGGATCCCGATACTCCCGAAACTTTCGGGCTCCCGAGACTCAACTCGGGCTTGAGCACGGGCGGGCAGCTTGACTTCGGGTCGACTCGACAAAAATCGGACGTTTTTGATTCTTAAATCATAATTTGTGTCTCATTATTTATTATTCATTTACATATACCTATATTTTCATTACTATCAAATCGTTTGTAAATATTGAATATGTCTATATATCTATTTAGATAAATACCGTATTAAAAACTTGGGAGATAGAATATTTTGACCTCGATAGTATTGTAAAGTATTAATACAAGACACTTCGTACTTAGTACTTTATGTAAAGGGAATATATAAGAAACTATGTTTGTCGGGACAGGCTCAGATTTAAAATAAAATAGGTACAAACAAATAACAGTACACAACAATGAATATTTCCTGGGTGTTTGATAGAAAAAAAATACGATAGATGAAAATTTATTCTTTAAATTTACGTGTAGAAAACATAATTGTACTATATTTTCTGGTAGCACCTTGTTGGCGTAGTGCTAACGACGTTTCCAGCAGTGGAAAATGCAGGGGTTGAAACTACTACGAAAATAACTGTTTCAAACTTTTATTATATCGGTTCTTACTGAAATAGTTATGAAGAACCTTTATTTTGAATAACTGTCATAAGTAGACTGCAGATCTTTACGCAATTAACAATTTTTGAAGATTAACTTCTGGAAACTAGAAAGAAGCAGACATTTTTTTACTGTATGTAAGGTTCTATCTACTCCCACATAAAATGAAACCGTATCTTAAATTTATTAAATTCATTACTTATCTAGATTTCAAGGTGGTAGGAGACTATTTTTCTACGTCACTTTTTCCCCTAGCGGAAGCCGAGTTTGCTCGCGAGGATACCACTGTGCAGTGGTGGGGGAAGCGTTCGAACGCGATGAAGGGGAAGGCGAACTATTGAGAAGCGAACTATCGGGCGAGAGTGTTGTAATTAATCACTAGTTAATCTTCCAACAACAGTTTCTAATCTTCTCAGTGATTACTATCAGCACTTGAAATCTCAGAGCTTTCTGTTTGAACACCTTTCAGATACACCTGTGAACTGATCCTACGAACGAGCAGTGAAAGTTCGCGAAACATCGATATCAATTAATTGAAATCGAGAAGTTGCGTGTTAAGATACTCGGCCGGAGGTCGAACGTAGTAGTTATCGTCTCTTATGAATTTCTATAATTTCGAAATCGGTACGGTCTGCAGAAACTTGAAGACGGGCTACGGTGAGTCTCTTTGATCAAAAGCTGCGCCACGCAGCATCCCAAGTTTCCCGCAATAACTGGAGTACGATTTAACTTGGTTAAGGAGCAATTAGTCAGCGGTTAACCCGAAGTACTCCCCTACCCCTATTTACTGTGTACTCAAGAAATCAGTACGTAAGTTGAGCTTCTACGGCACGAAGCCGTCTACGACAGTTTATGTGCATGTTAATTAATTTTCCCTAAGGTGAGAAGTTTCCGATGATATAGGCACTGAGAAACGAAACGACCAGCGAATCTTTATGATATCGTATGAAAAAGTGGTCAATTTAATGTTGTCGGACGTCAGGATAACATGGCACGTTTGTTGTATTAGGTCGTAACATACGAAATGTTTTGAATTTTGAATCGTAGCTTTAAACCTGAACTCCTTTCGTACGTTACCGTATTAAAAATATTTTTTTCATTCTAATGATCTACCTCTAAAAGTAGAAGATCATTAAATAAAAAAGTCTGTTGCTGCCTTTTCAAATTACGAAAGAAGAAGTGGCCTGTTCATGATCCGGGTCCTTAAGGGTTAAGGGTACAGTCTGGTATAAACGCTGTAAAAAACGACCTTTTTAGGACTTTTTTGAAAGATGTTGTAACACATAAAGTAAGCAATTCGTCTGGGGTGTACTAATATACATGTTTTTATGTTATATTACTTAATATATACTGTAAAAACCAGCAATGAACGTGATAAACCAAAAACGGATGCCCCACTGGTGTACAAAAAATGTCGACATCCACTCGTATGAAATCAAAAAACCAAAGTTTTTCATAAAACTGATAGCAATAGTTACCGTATCAAGCAGATTCAGAAATTTTGGTTAACCAAACATTTTTATTTAACATTTTTTAATGAAAAGATTACCTATTTCTGGAACACTTTCACAGAAACTAGTGCCAATCAGCGAATATTCATTACTTTTCACTAAAGGTGTTTCATACGATAACTATCACTGTAAATTTTAAGAAAAATTTACTTTTCTGATCTCAGGTGAGTGGATCTCGGGATTTTATGTACACAATGTGGGCATCCGTTTTTTTTTAAATCATAGTCATTGCTGATTCTTACAGTATATATTAAATAAAATAATACAAAAAAAGTTTCTTCATATCTTATTAGGTGCAAAAATTAATTCGTTGCCTTTTTACATAGATTTGTTGATTGATATATTAATGATATATTTATTTCAGCCACATAACCAAGAAATTTGGATTGAGTTTACAACTTATCCTGAACTTATATTACGAACTTAACCCACGCATTCTTCTCATTCACTCTCTTCTTTCATTCCTTTTCTATCTCAAACCCTAATTTATTTCTTGCTATTTATTTCGTATCGCCCTATTGCAAATGTTTCTTTTTCCTCCCTCCTTTTTTGTTTCAAATTCCTAAACTATTCCTCTATCCTCTCGTCCTATTTTCTACTCACCACGTCTTCGATCTTAAGTCCAAATGTTCTAGCGTTCCAAATGTATCCCCGCATAGATCACAACTTCTTCCCTCGTCTTTCTCCTAATACCTATTCCACCTTTCCGTACATTCATAGATTTGTTGTTTATCTACAAAAAACCAAAGTGCAGTCCAGTCTCGAAAATATTCCCCATCACTTTTCACACATTTACGCCATTTTTCGGGCAGTTGTCGATTCCTCTCTCGAAAAAATGATGACGGTTTTGAGTTAACAATTAATTGCGGGGTTCGCGAATTAATTTATACAGCTAATAAAATGTACGTTAATCAACCCCAGACTGATCGTTTAGTCTATATCTTATAGTTTTCTTTTACAGAAGTCCTAAAAAAGTCATTTTTTTTTAAACGTTCACATCAGATTTTGTACCCTCCAATCGAACATATTGTATGTAGCGTGTATCTGTATCTGCAATGCGATGTTCATCTTCTTTTCGTCTGTCTTTTATCTTCAGGGTATCCATCTTCATCGGTGGCTAGTGGTTATAGGGTTATCCGGAAGTTTTGAACCCGTCAAACCGTCCCATCATTAGAGGGTTGCGGTCTTATCCGCCGCGAGATATAACCACCGCGAATTCGACGGGACAATCTCATTACGGGACAACCCATTATCTCGGTGTTCGTCGGATAATTCAATACAAACGTACTAATTGGAAAACTCCGTTTGGAACGGAACTCGTGTTACGGCGCGTAGTTCGATGTGTAACTCACGGATTATATTCTATACAAAATTCTTGGAAAAATGAACATGCTCTGTTGGATATTTAGCGGTAGAAATATCAGACCTATACGTCCCTTACACGACTGGTCGATCAATGTAACCTGTATTTCCGTTGTTACTAATTATTTTGAAAAAGTTTCTGTTATCGATTATTATAATTTCTCTTTATCATGTGTGGACAACATCATGAGATTATGATGATCATTATTTTCAGTTTTAAAAATAAAAATGTATATTACGGTACTTGCTGAATTCATTTTTGTTCTCCTAAAAGATAGGAGGAATATGTTGTAAGGTTTCATTTCAAAAACTGAAAATGACTTTGTTGGAAGAATAGGGGTAGGTTGGACAAGGAAACTTGTAGGTAATTTACGTTATTCACCTTGTATATGCATTCTACATTTTTAGTATCAAAAAAGTAAAGGTAATAACCAAGGCATAGTGAAAAAAGAGGATTAATTGGCTACCAGATGTTATGGGTCATTTTTACCCAACCAATCCTTTTAGCGTTAAATTCTAGTTTCAGACAGACTATGCTTCGGGTAATTTTGTTGAAAGAATAATTCCTATTTCACGTAACTCAGGCCAAAATGCTATCTCGAGAAAATCGTCTTTCAAGTTTTCACTAGAATATTACGTAATAAAAAGTAATACAATTAAAATTACATTTTTTTTAAAGCTGTAGTAAAATGTCTTTCAAGCATTCTGAACACAGAAGTCATGGTTTGAAGATAATATTTGTTTCTTTCACGAGTTTCAGAAAATTGCTTCATGTGCCCTTTTTCCATCAATGGCCGCAATTACATTCAGTGAACGAAAAAAACTGGCCGTGAGTGTTCTCCATACGAAATACAAATTAATAAGAAGTAATAATTTTATCATTCGTATACACATGTGGTCCTTTCACATTCTTCCGCGCGTATCCCATTTAAATCGTGTAATTAATTATTTTCCACTCGATTAAAGTATTCATTGTAATTGCTAAAGCATAAAATTCCCCTGTTTCTTTTGACTCGTTCAGCATTTCACGGTGATAGGGCGTTTAACAAAATAATATTTAATTTCTCTGGCTGTGTAAATATTCGAGCACTTCGATTATTGCACACTTTGCCTGTTTCGGTAATTGGATCAGCCCGAATGTTTACCTTCTATGTAAATACAGCACACGTGTCGTATGCACGGAAATCACATATTGCTTGCAATATTCATTAGCGCGCGCGCGGTTCGGCCGGCTAAAAATCCCAGATAACAGTGGAATGATATCGCGTTTTTTATTGCGCAATGTCTCGTTGAAGCTGTTCATATTTTTCGAGGGAAGAGTACCTATGTTATAACTTCGACGTTATACAACCACATAACGTGGTCAGCTTTGATTATTCTTTTGCCAGTTGTTGGATTTGATTTTTTTTTGGCTAATGTAACATAATTCGAGGAGAGCTTTACGATGATTGTATCAAATTTACTGTCACCCCTTTCTTCCCAGAGAATTCGAGTTACTTTCACATTTTTATAGATAAATGTCATTGTTTTATACTCACCTTGTAGCGAATACAGACACGAATTCGGCAAATATGATAACAAATATTTTTTCTTTTTCTAAACCAAAAAGGAAACATTAAGAAAATGTCATTAATCTTAACTAAAACGATATTCCAAATGGTGTCGACTGGCAAACGATTGTTTAGTTATATTTATGACGTCTGCACTGATGGTTAAGCATGCAGAAAAATTTTCGATCGAACAGCTAGCAGTAGAATAGCGTGAGCTGATTACGTTTGTGGTCCACCCTCTATTCAGGATGCCTTCGAGAGTCATGTACAAGCGGGCTGGAGGTGATTCTACGTGAAAAAATAAATCGAAAATGTAGAATATAAGTTTTCGCTTGTATATAACTTTCGGAGGCACCCTGTGCAGGATGGATGGAATGTCACACCCTCTTTTAAAATTTTTATATCTAGCAAGATAATGCAATATTGGAATGGATTGTACGTTTTTTCATTGTGTTGTCGAATGTCATTTTTTGTGCTGTTTTCAGTATTTCAGATCACTGTGAAATTCACTGAGGGAAGAGCTATGAGGTGTGACAGTCTAATGTTCAAGTATAAAATTGGCGGAGGAGTGAACATGGCAGACATGTTGTTTTGAATAAAAAAATAATAAAAAACTGTCACAGGAAGTTAACGACGACTGATTGTGTAGCGGACATCAAGAGAGCTGGTAGGGCGTCGACATGAAGGTACGATGAAAATTATATTTATATGTTTATTTATTTAGTTATTAACAGACATAAACCCAGTATGCATACATAACAGTTAAATCAAAATCAAACTATTAACATTTACAGCGCGATAGTAGGAGAAAGTGGCTAAATTCGAACCATCACACAAGTTGGTCTACTACCATAACTTGTTATTTGTAAGCAATTTGCGCCGTATGTGTTGTTTATATATTAAGTTAGCTAATGTCATCACCACTGTCATACAGTATCAGCTGACATTCAGGTAAACCATAACAGGCAGTAAGCATTAAATATTTTAACACCAAACTGAAGATTCTCCAGTTGTTCTGAAGTAAGTAGTAAAATATTAAACTGTACATATAAAAAGTATATTAATTAGGTTACAATTTACTATACTGATTTTAAACGTCTTACCTAAATTACGGTTCAGTGAAATATTTTCAGTTATGTATTAAAGTTGTCTAGTTTTGACCAAAATTATATGCTTAGATTGGACTCCAGATAATTGTAAGAGGTTTTGCACTTTACGTCTACAAACCAAGCAAGAAGATATACAATACATAAATTATTGCACTTTGATACATACACTGTGTGTTGGAGTAAGTGCAAAAGTCCGAAAGTACTACTGCTTAAATTATTGGCATTCTACTCATACTTGAAAAATGTATTAAACAAACTACATTGGAACAATGGATCTTTACTATAAGATTTTGTAAATTATGATAATATATTCGTAATAATTTTTTTATACTTGCTCTGAAGAAAACTTAATAATTTGTACACTTTAATTCAATGGTTCAACTTAGGAAACCACAGGTCTAACTTAGGAAACGGGTTGCTTTGGTTGGATTGATGCGATACATGAAAAAACTGCCTGTATATATCTTTTTGTATATTATATCTAGGGCAAAGTAAATTACCGTTAAGCTACCGTAAAAAACCGTTTGTTCCGGTAGCTCTCAAATATTAAAAGTATTTTATTATCAGCCTAGAATAAAAACTATTTTAGTGGTCCAGATTCAGCAACCTTTCCTTATACAGTAAGGTATTAATCGTAATAGAGAATGTGTAATTAAACATTAACTTAAATTAGACAATTTTTATAATTAGTATTAAAATGTGAAACATCTGAAAAAGATATTCGATCGAAGCTGTTCAGAAATCCACAAGACTTGACTGAAGTAGTTTAATGCGGCATGTTGTGCGTGGTGCTTTCCACAAAGACTTACAATATCGACCATGGGTTTCGATTGAATACCTCCTTCAGTTTATTCACATTTTCTTCTGACCTCATTCCGTCAACGGCCTACCAGATCTCTTGCTATCCGCTTCAGTACCAGTCGTCTTTAACATTTTGTGACAGGTGTTAATTGTTTCTGATCCAACACAAAACAGTATGCCTGCATTTGAGCAACGGATTGCCACACCATGTATCTCACGGCAATTGTAGCTCTTTTCTCAATAGTCAAGTGCATCAGTGACTTCTATGGAATTTCACAGATCTAAAAGACTGAAAACAACACAAGTAATGACATTCGACAACACAATGAAACAACGTAGGGGAAAGGTGTCTAAAACAATCCCTTTAAGGCGTAATTTATATAAAAAATACAAATGCTCATTATTTAAATAAAAGTAAAGTAGTTTTTCTAAGTTAGTCTATCTATCTTATCACTGGCTTAAATAAAATTTAGCTACGTGATCAATTATATTTTTTATTCACATTTCTTTGAAGGCATACTTAAGCATCATTTTGTACATGTATGTGTATAAAATGATCCCCGGTGATCATTTTATACCTATTGATAGTAAATACGACGAACATTACAAAGCATTTCAGTTATTACATTTTATTTAAATAAAGACAGCTTTGACGCGTTGTTTTTCTTTTATACTGATGGGGTATTGTAACCAGAGATGGGTAAACTGATTATCTAGATAAAAAGTTTCGAATAACGAATAAAAGATAAAAAGTATTTCGTCATTTGCAATTGTTTAAACGTAGAAATTTCAATTTTTATAATAAAATAATACTTCTTCATGAATGAATCGACATTTGTCGAACAATTATTTAATCTCATTAACTGTTTAAAGCTCAGAACGACACCCTTAGATACTGCTGCTTTTCACAGTGTCTTATTCGAACAAAATTTCTGGTTGTAACTAAAACAAAAAACAAAAATATAGCATGTGGGTAAAATGATTCCGGGGATCATTTTATCTTACTAGAGAAGGATCATATGACCCGAAACACCCAACTCACATTCAGGGGTTGAATATAACATCAACTTATTACATGCGGTAACGAAACATCAATTAACTTATTGAATTGTGGATAAATCCGCGCAAGAAGCAGCTGTCACATTAAAGCGTTTATAACAAAAGTTACACAATATTGAAAAAGACCTTATCTTAGATAAATTGCAGTAATTTTAAACTTTTCTTGTGGACAACATACAGAGCACTGATATTCACATTGCACTTCGAGCAACGACTAGTGACGTGCGGAGAGAACTATTGTAGAACGACATTACGATATAGCACCACTAATAACCACAGGGCAGTCAGGAATCATTTTACCCCGAGGGATCGTTTTAGTCACCTTTCCCCTACAATTCATTCCAATAGCTGCATTACATTACCAGACATAAAAATGTCTAAATAGGGAGTGACTTCGCAGCCATAAGAAGGGCATAAAGTTCAATGCGGATGGGAGTTTCAGAGATGTATCTTTCGATTCTCCCAGTCATTTTCATTAAAAATCCCGAATGGGAGCCGCTACGGCCTGTGCGCGGAGCTTCGACAAAATGAAACGTAAATATTGGCCGAGGCACTCCAGTAACCGTACTTAAAACTCGTTCCAGGGAAGCCTCGTATTAATAAAGATGAGCGCATTCAACAACCATATCCGACTTTCGGTCACGGCAACTCCCGGGATCGTTTGAACGAGACGAAAAATACTCTCAATGTTTCTCCGCCTGTTCACTTCTTCGCGCTTCGCACTACATGGCACTCGACACGCCTGCCCGTAATTACGAGAGAATTACAAGAGAAAACAGATTATCCCAAATTATTCTTCGAACAATTTCGTGTCTTCTCTGGTTGTTGGCAAATAGCTCTTGTAGTCGCTAATAGGGGTCACGAGACATAAACGTACATTTAATCACATTGCAAGCACGAAATGTTACAGAATTTCTGAACAAGAAATTTGGAAATCGTTGGATCGATCCACCAGGAAGTAACAAATGGCCGACACGTTCCCCAGACCTGATACCTTTAGACTTTTATTTGTGGGGAAAATTAAAGGAACAAGTGTACCGCGTAAAACCAACAACCAAAGTTGATATGCAAGAACGTATAAAAAGAGCTTGCGCTATAATAAATACAAATGAAATTTGTTAGGCAGTATCATCAGTATTGCAACTATATAACACGTTAACACGTAACTAAATAACACGTTACATGTAAATCGTCGAACTGTTCGAGAAGTGCTTTGAGATAATCTGTTTTCTCTTGCAGTTGACCTTGTCCGACCTTGAATGACCTTCGTAATAGGTCAATGTATTCGTCTTAAAACACTCTATCAGAATATAAATAAAAAACCATACAATTCCATTTAAAAAAACAGAGTTGGCCTTCATATCTTCTTGACGCCTCCAGCTATTAACAAATTAGTAACATCAGATTATGAGTCCCTCGATACCAAATAAGTTCAGTCTGATGCATTTTCTTCTATCTCCAAAAAGAAGCGAGTTATTCAGGTGAGCTATTTAAAATGCCCCACTCTGTATAAATATACCCTGAATCGGTGATTGCGAAAAGTGTTACAGTCTCTTGCCAAACAAAAGTCCCAAATGTCACATTGAAAACAGACGTCTATATTATAGTATCCAAAGTATGTATATTAAACCTGATGGATGTTTCGTCTTCTACCGCATTTCACATTACTCCAAGATGCCATAAATGCATAAAATCCGCATAATATTTTATTCTCTGTCTCGTAACGATCTTTGTCAGATTTGCATTTTCGATTAGTCTTTTTATTCCTTAGTAAAACAATGTCTTTCGTGCTCGTTTCCTGCAAAATTAGCTCTCCCTGTCTTTTTCGTTCTTTCGGTCTCCAGCGTATTCCACGTCGAGGAAACCCCAGAAAGTGGCAGACGGCGGTCTTATGTATAAGTCGAGGAAGCCCGATTCGATTATTTTTCCATCGGTCTGATCAAGTTCTGTCACGGGTATAAGTCTCGGAATCGGTTGACGGTCGTGTTAAAGATTCATCGTTGATCGACGGAAACAGAAGGAACGGTCCAGACAGCGCTCGCTGTTCCTCGATTTCCTCCTTGATACGTCGATTTCCGTAAAACACCGGCGTCTCCCACGTGAATCGGAGCAGCCATTACCGCGGGAAGTGTAACTCGTTGTCGAACGTCCATCTGGTAGATCGACAGGTAGAAGGGGAGCGGTGGTATCCTTCTTCTCGCTCCTCGAACCTCGAACCGTGACGTTCCATCAAAATAAGGGAAATAAAGTCTCCTTGGATCACTAGCGAGGGAAAGGTACGTTGTGATTTTTGCATTCACCAAGGAGACGCTCTTATCCTTGGTGTTATTGATTTCTTTTTAACACTTGAACCACCGAAGATGAACGTGTTTCTATTATCACGTTGGTAAAAGGGAGAATTTGTTGAAAATATGTAAATCGATATATTAACGAAGTTTTTCACATACATGTTGTAACAAAAGCTTGTGATAAAGGGAAAAACGTCAGAAAATACATTGCTGTGACATGTCAATGTGTACCAAACGCTATTAGTTTGTTACCAGCTTCGCTTATTCTAATGGTAATTGTCACGAATCTATAGGGTAAATGTCTCAATTACTGCTAGTGTCCCTAATACTGCCACTTTATTTATTTTGCTTAAAGGACCGTATGAAGAATTGCGTACGAAAAATTGTATTATTTATTTATTGATTCATATACGGGTATAAAACACTTTAATATATATACAATCCAGTTAGAATTAGTCAATTACAGGTAACAATGTGTTGTATATTTTGTGCCTAAACGAAGCTTGGGAACTAAAAAAGTCTAGCGATTCATAGAATTTAATGGCATTCATAATTATAAGGTTAATGCAATTATATTGGCCATAATTCGTGCAGTGGGCCACTTGAAACAGTAGGACATGATTTCTTCTAGACTACGCTGACGTAATCAACTCACGTAAACAAGTGAGATAGGATATCAGGGCACACGATTAAGCACTTTATATGCGAATAGTAAGTTAAACGTAATACAAAAATAAAAATGGGAAGAAGAAGATGAAAGGGTGTGTAGGGTATGTGGTGGAGAAGAAAAACATGGGAGCACGTATTAGAAAGATTGTACAATTAGAAATACAAGAGAAAATAAGACAGGTATTGGGTGAAGGGGGAGAAGGGGAGTGGCGAATAAAAGGGATGGAAGAAAGAAGGCACAAGAGGAAATAATGAATTAGAGAGAACGAGGAGGTGTGAAAGGGAAATATGAGTGGATGAGGAGGTAGGAAGAAAGAGCGAATTTAAAAATAGGTTAAGTAGATAAAGTAGAAAAACATAAATGTGATAACGATGAGATAGGACAAGGACCAGATAGATTGAAGAAGAAAGAGTGGAAGGAGTGGAGTGAAAGATGGGTATAAAGGAAGCAGGGTGGGTTAGGATAGGTTAGGAGGGTAAGGATAAAAATGTAATATTTATTATTAAATGAATACATACATATAAGTCAAACGTAATACGTCCGTGTTCTAGATTATACATATAAGAAAAATGGTGGTCATAAATCGGCATTGGAAGACCCATTCAATTGACAGCCAAACGCAACAATCAATGCTGTGTACTAAGGTAATAAAAAAGGTAATGCTGGCATGGATACCAGATAAGACAGCAGAATTATTCCAAGTGAGGGTGGAATCTCGTCTGTGGTAATAGAGACTTAACTTCACACTGAGTTCTTCAGGCACCCAAAATTCATGATCCCTCGACAACAATGGCATCCGTAGGCTTATTATATCTGTAGTCACTGACAATATAGAATTCTTAATGAAATCTAGAAGCTCTATTGAGGAATCCCAAAGTTTTAAATGCAATGCTAGTGATATTGATGATGAAGGTTACGAATATCATTAGTAATAGATAAAAAGGAGTTATTGCGAGTGTAGGTATACAGTGTATTGTGCTTTTTATACGAGAAACAAGTAATAGAGCATTTAGATAAATGGAAAGATAACTTATTTTGTACGCACCACAATTCAAGGTTAGAAAGGTCCAACTCTATAAGAAATTATTATTAAATTGATACTATGATTTACATAAAATCAAAGAAATACATGTATTTGTAGGTATGTACCTGGTATGTCAAAATTTACGTTGAGAAACGAAAGTGCAATTTGAGCGTCAAAAACACGACTACGTATGTACAATAAGTAGAAATTGATAACGAAATCATATTAAAGAAGGAATGATAATTTTACTATTCAACCTATATCTATTATACACACTGAATTGTTAAAGTATATAAAAATTATTTTCAATTTTTGAGGTAACAGTTACAGGAACACTGGGATTACTTGCAGATTTTAATTAATTATCAATTAATTCTTCCTATTTAATGTATGAAACTATTTTTTATGAATGAAGAAGATATTGAGTAATATTATGTTCCAAACTGAAACGAGTCTTAGGTTAAGCAACACATAAAATGATTAAATGAAGTTACGCTACAATCTTAAAGTGGCAATAATTGGGACGTCTACCCTAGGAACTGCATTAATTCGAACGTGGTAATATTAACATACGTACCTTTACTTGATTATTCGATGGAACAAATTGAAGTAGAACTGGAGAAATTATTTGTCCCCAAAAACATAAAAACTGTAATAATGTCACATCGCGTAAATCATTCACAAAGTAATATCGTGCGCAGTTGAGTATGGTTGGAAGGCATCAGTCATTAAATTTTTCAGCGCGTTGTTGCTACAGGCTGCATAATTTTAAACAACATTCTAATAACTAGCCCCTGGTCTCCCTTATCTAGAAATTAACGAATAACTCATGAATGAAATAATGGACGATTGGAATAGAATCAATCTGGAAATATTTTAAATAAATAATTCATCGTTGAACAACTGCGATTTCTTCTAATCTGAATATTGTTAAATGAATAACGGAAGAACCGTTGTATCAGAACAATAAACCTTCCCGATTTGTACAATTATAGTCGGACCAGTCACACCTCCAGTGAATACACGTTCGCGAATGTGTCGAAATATTTACAAAAATATTTCCACCGACCCACGAAGGCGGACGATTTCATCGCGTACACATCGGTGGTGGCCCTCGTAAATGACATCGCGTCGTCAACGAAAGGTAGGTAACCATCAGCCGGAAAACCCGACGGAATTGCATTAACAATAAGTGCATTAAGGTGAGAGTCTTTCGCAAGGGGGCTGGAAGTGAAAGGGGACGAGACGGGGGTGGTAAGCGAGGTTCTGTCACGGAGGAAACGTGGTACCCAATTATTCAACTAAATAGGAAGGATACGCTATTTTCCGGCCGGGCCATTTTACTTCTACATATCCCCCGGCCCGTGTATACCGGAAAAAGGGGCTTTTGATGCACAACCTGCGATAAATCGCTAATTTCATAAAACGTCGTCGAAGCTTTTAGGGAGAATAGATCGCGATTCAAACAATAACCTTCCTTTTTTTTCTTGGAGAAATTCGTGGATAATTTGAGTTACGGTGAAAATTGAGGAAAAGAAAAATGACGAAACGAGAAAAGTAACTCGAAAATGACAAACGTTTGATGAGAATGGTAAAAAAATATTTGTATACAAATATACAGCGTGTCCTGAAAAAATGGGACAATCCTCAATATGCATATTTCTCATGCAAATGCAAATCGAAAAGTCCTTTGCCGTTCTGTAATCTGAAGCTCCATTTCCGAGGTATTAACAGTTAAACGAACTCCAATCAGTTGAGCGGTGGGCCACACGTACGTGCAGACACAATCAAGAAGCAAAGATCAGTGACGTGGCCGTTTGCATTAATCAAAAGTTAAAAACATAGAAATCAATGTGAAGGAACAAAATAACCAACAATATCATAATATTCAAATTAACTTGACATTAAACCTTGGTAGAGTAAAGAGTCGATGAGAGTTTGGCAAGAAGTTCCTCCTGGGAGTTTCTACTTCATCCCCACCTCTGCGGAGGGGAGGCCCCTTAACGAGCAAAGCGCATAATTTATTGCCCCCACCCCTCTCCCCACTTTTGTTGCTCAGGGTCGAACTTTGAGCAAACAATAGATTTATGAGGTGTTGAAACGATCTGTGGTGCACCGTGAACGTTTTAAAACGAACTGGAGTATCAAACTCTCATGGATTTTTTACTGTATATGATCTTAAAGGAACATTGAACGGTACCCAGTACTGGACATAACAAAAATAAGTAACCTAACACAGAGCAGCTTCAAAATAGGTTACCATGATCGTGAAATTTGTGACATATTGATATTAACTATTTAACATAATCATCAGAACAGCCCAGTCTTGGCAGCTTGAGCATGGAATCCAATCTTCATCATTGCTCTCTAAGCAAACGACACAGACAGTTTCTTTCTTTGTGTTTTTCGGTATCAATGCTCTCATTTTCTTTATCTTCGTTGTCTTTATAAACTTATTTCCTAAGTTCTTCTTCTGTTCTTTCACTTTTTTGCGTTTCAATTGTCGAACATATAGCTAGTGTTCGATACTAATAGGTCCCGCCCGGGGCTGATGGAACAAACCTACTAATAACACACGCATAACAGTCGAATTAATTTTATTTAAAATGAAATTCATATATCATAGCTGTATTAACAGATAACTGTATTACAATTTCATTTTAATATTTCTAGAACAGAGCCTGAAGAGTTAGACATTTTCTTTTAAACTAACTGTCGGTACATTATCAATTACATATATATATATACATATAAACGAATTATTGAATATTAGGAATGTATAACATGGTATACGATACCATTCACCGACAATAGAAGCAGAAAATTCGAAATTCCGCCGGGATGATTCGTAACTTTTTTTTCGTAAACGGTAAACATTATAAAAAAAACCGAAGAGGAGGAAGTTATAGTATATTTTACTAGTAACATGACAGCCTATCTAAAGTTTTTGTATTTTTAATATTTTTCTAGGAACAAAGGTGACCTTATTTTTTTTAAATGGAATGCTACATATTTTTTTAAATCATATGAAAGCGGGCATTAAGACGAGTTCAACCATGTAGTATACTATGGTCTTCAGGGTCATACGAGGACAGAAATAAAAGAAATAAATTTAACATTTCGTAATATTGTATTTACTAGTATGTGTGTAATAAGACTATATCTAGTGTTCAATGTGACTTCCATTAGCAAGAATGCATTTCTGAGAATTTATTTCTGCCCTTGTATGACCCTGAAGACCATAATATACTACATAGTTGAACTCGTCTTAATGCCCGCTTTCGTATAGTGTAAAAAAATATGTAGCATTCCGTTAAAAAAACTTAAGGCCACTTTGTTTCTAGAAAAATATTAAAAATACAAAAACTTTATACACCCTATCATATTACTAGCAAAATATACAACTTCTTCCTCTTCGGTTTTTTTCTAATGCTTACCGTTTACGAATAATACGATGGTACAAGTTATCGCGAACACTCTGTATATAAAGTTTCCTTAATTTCCCAGTTGTCACGCCAAAATAATCCCTTAATCATACATTCTATGATACAAAATATTCGAGATCGAATACAGATTGCGATGGACAGTTTATTTAAAATCCCCATGAAAACATCCCTTCCCGGGACATTAATTGAAGTGAAGAGACCTAGAAAATTGATGACTCTTGGAGATCATTGTCCTCCGAACCCTCCGTTTCACGCTGGTAATATTGATATCAAAGACATTTCAGTGCCACCAGAACACGCTCATCTCGCTCTCTGGTCGTCGCTTGTCACGGAATATAAGAAACGTTCCGAGGGGGTTCCGTCGCGGAAGACGGTCTCGAGCGAGAGGGGAACTCGTGAAAACACGAAAGGGCCGAGCCTGGGAAGAGGTGAAAGGGTGGCGAATGTAAAAATGGCGGAACCCAGCGCGAGGGGTCACGGCGATGGAATCGAGTAATTTCAGGAGAGAGCCGCCCCCGTAGGTCTCCTCACCCACCCCTCCTTCACCCTTCTTCGTTTCTCGTCTTCTTCCTCGCGGCTTTTGCGCCAAAGGAAAAAAAGACGAGATACGTGGTCGAGTATGCGGTACCCATGCTTCTCTCTGCTCTCCAGGTCCACTTAAGGCTGAACGCTCGCAGCCGTCACCTTCGCGGAACCTCGGACTGGATGCCTCTCAGAAGCCATAGTAAAAGGAATGAAACGATATACAGGATGTCGAAGAAAATGTTTCAAAAGATACAGGGTGTCAGGTTTTAAATGCACTCGGTGGAATATCTATCGTGAGGAACTGAAAGAATCAGAAGAAATAATGAGCGCAGGTAGGCCAACGACGACTGGGTGGTATGGTATACCGTTGGAAAGCTTTATAAATAGAGAAGTCCAATAAGATTGGTCACGACTACCGCAAACGTCCCATTTCGGAAATTTAGTATTATTTTTCTTAAACTGTTTCGAACCAACACAGAATGAGTATTTGTCTCTGAATCAGTGGTTCTTAACCACCTTCAACCAACGCAGAATTCGTATTTTGCTTTAAATTAGTGATTTCTTTTCGTAAACTGTCTCTGACCAACGCAGAATCAATATTTTACTTTGAAAATAAAAATAAACATATTGGACACACAGATCATACCCCTCAGTAGGTATTGGCCTAACTGCTATAGTCATGTCAAGAAATGTTCATACAAAAATTGTTTTGTATCAAGGGGAACATAACATGGTGTAAATAATTTTTTCTCGGTATAGTAAGGGGGGAGATGTCATGGTCGAGTGAATTTTCTTAAATGGAATGTTATATTATTTTATTGATAATACGATATCTGTTACCTCGAGTCTGTTACCTTCTTTTATTGCCATGAAATCCTGCGAAACTGTATTTCTTATTTCGGTTAACATCAATGCAGTAATTTGAGACAACAGACACCATTTTGAGCATTTACTATAAAAGCAGCCGTCCATTTGAGAGTTTCTCGCGCGAGTTACTCTTTAGAGTACTATCACGTGTATCCATTTGAAAGTACTTTCGAGGGTTTTTACTCTGAAATAGTCGCTAGAACGCTCGCCGAGGGCTTACTGTCTGACAGAACTCTCAGAATCGTATCCACTAGCTAGATTCTAGTGTATAGTGACTAGAAATATGCCCGTGTCCGAATGTTCTGCAGTTTTATTAAATTGTGTTGTTTGGATTGGTTGTAAATGGTCATCAACGTTTAAAAAAGAGTCGAAGTGCTTACTTTCTTCACAATACTTTTGCATTTTAACGAACATTTCTTTATCTAGCATGAATTTGGTACACAGTATCCGAGTCTGTAGATATTTCTGAAGAAGAAACCATTCAGAAAAAATGTCAAAACACTTTTTACCTATGACAGGTCGAGAAAATATCTGTCTTATTTTTCTCCAACAATAAAGATAATACATAACAAAACAAAACTACTTACAATTATAATATAACTGAACATTATCGTCGATAATAACCTTTGGTAGTCAATGAGACGTGAAAGAACAGGAGAAAAAGAACCTTTAGAATATTTATACACGAGTATTTTTTCGTGAATGATCAAGACATGATGGGATCAATAGACATGATTATAGCGAGTGGATTTCTACTGATTATATCGAGTGATTATCATATTAACATCCTCGATAATAAACTTTGTGATCGATTTTCAGGGGTAATCGATGAATTTGTCGCAATTGATCTTGTTGATTGATGCCAATTGCAAAAAACAAAGAAAGAGGTGAAAGCACGAATACTGTCAGAATGGGATTTCGAGTAATATGCGATTCGATACGATGTGTTGCAATTTAAAGGACGCTTCATTAAATTCGCAGCCCTTCTCGAGAGTTGACGGACAGCAGAAGGGGTTCGCGGGGAAGGACGGGGAGTTTTCAAAGGACGCGTCCTCGTTAAGGCGACGCAGCATTATAATGCCGCGGGATTGTCGCTAACGTTGACAGACACGTGGCCACTCATCGGTATATTATATTGCATTTTCCTGACGACACGGTGAACATCATTAGCAACATCGTCACCCTTACACCTAATCATTCGTGACTCCACGGAGGGTAAGTCAAATAATTCCGGTAATATTTCGGGAAATGTGTTTCGCAATCACGGGGTAAATATTTCTGCAATTAGTTATCCGATGCACTGAAAAGTTCTATTAAATCTTCTTTGCATTATGAAATACAGAAAAATACTAATGAAGCTGGTAAAAAAAAAGAGTAATTATCGTTATTACATCAGTGTAAAATAATTCGTGAGACTTGCAAGGAAATATTTGTCAGAACCGGAGTAAATATTGTTATAATTATCTACTGGGTTCGACGAAAGAAAGATCTTTTAAAATAAGCAAGAACCTCGCACACATTTAAAATCTTTATCGAAAATTGCATTGCCCTTTTTTCCTTGCACTATTAGGGGTATCTGCGAAAACTATACAAGATATCTCGATGAAACTTTTTACGTTTTATTAACCTATCTTAAGACAGTAATTTCCCATTTTTATACGTTCATACAAAAGGTAGCTTTTTTGTTATAGAAGATGCTCATGTATGCTGTTTTAGTGTTCAGCATAACACCTCGTCTGTCATCTGAAATCGAAAAATAAAATTATTTGTTAAAGTTTAGGCCTAAAACTAATGGACGTTTGAATAAAAGGTTATGATTTTCGCCGATTGTTGAAACCTATATCTTTCAGTTTCAAACAAAAATAATCGATAAGTATTAAATACTTGTTGGGGGTCCACTAATTTCAAGCCTGAACTTTAAAAAACTATTTGATGTTTTGACTTCAAATGATTGATATAGACGATTCTTCTTAAGAAGCCTACATCAGCAACACCTGTAAAGCTACGTCTACACTATATGTAATACGTTATATAACAAAGTTATAAAACTTGTTGTTAGAAAAAGAGAAAGCAAAATTATACCTATATAACATTTTTCGTGTTACATACTAAGTTATATGTTATTCATCAAGTGTGAAGACATTATTAAATATGTGGGGTATGAAGTCTAGGATATGAAAGGGAGTGTCACACTGTATACATATGCATATTGTATACTATTCCTGAAGGTAGTTGAAAGTTGAGTGACTGTTATTTTTTTTGTTCGTTATCATTGATTCATTCCGTGTTGTTATATTTAAAGTGTTATAAAAATGTCGTGTTTAATTAAATTATATTTACATCAAACTTAATAACATGTCTCCTCATTAAATTCCCTAAATAATGAGACACGAAATACTATACAAACTTATTGTTACAGACTCCTTCAGAAGGTACCTTGTAACAAGTTATAAGAACATGTTATATAGAAAAGTTATATAACCCTACTTTGCTATATAGTGTAGACGCAGCTTAATAAGAAAACAATATTTCGTATGACTATATAAAAATGGAAAATTAGTGTCTAAAGGTACGTTAATAAAACGTAAAAAGTTTCATCGAGATATCTTGTGTATTTATTTAGAAAAACATTCCCAAAAATTGCGATCACTTTAATCATCAGACTCACAGATAATAATAAGTCCAATCAAATATCCACTGTTCAAACGATGATCATTTCGAAAATTACAGAAGTTCTAAGGACAGATCCGCTTTCTGCGGGGAAAAACCTCGTATTTCTCCAAAAGCTCGACCGTCCACATCACTTTAATCCACGACACGAAAGTATCAATTTTAATGTTTCTTTTGGCCCCCACCGGGTCGTCCATCAGCACTCGGTATCGGGAGCATAAAAGTAACGAACGACACTGGACGCGGCCCATAATCGTTCCCGTGATCGTCGGTATTATTGTAAGTGGCAGGGATGTAGCTCAGGGAGGAAGGAACAAGAAATGACATTGCCGGCGCGCGATTTATTTCCGCTTTTGTCGCTAACCAGCTCTCCAGGGATTGCGGGCTGCGATACCGAAGAATGAGAGTATTGTTTGTGCCGTTCTCTCAAGGTGGTCGACTTCTCTTCGGAACTTATATACTCGTTGCGCGCGCGTGTGTATTTATTTGTTCGTGAAGGGATGATAGTGTGCTGTTCGATGGGCGACAGTGGTGGTGAGATACACATACAGGGTGTTCGCGATAATTTGTACCATTGTTTTTTTCGTAAACGTTAACATTATAAAAAAAACCGAAGAGGAGGAAGTTATAGTATATTTTACCAGTAATATGATAGCGTACTTCAAATTTTTGTATTTTTAATATTTTTCTAGAAACAAAGGTGACCTTAATTTTTTTAAATGGAATGCTACATATTTCTTTAAATCATATGAAAGCGGGCATTAAGACGAGTTCAACCATGTAGTATACTATAGTCTTCAGGGTCATACGAGGGCAGAAATAAAAGAAATAAATTTAACATTTCGTAATATTGTATTTACTAGTATGTGTAGTAATAAGACTACATCTAGTGTTCAATGTGACTTCCATTAGCAAGAATGCATTTTTGAGAATTTATTTCTGCCCTTGTACGACCCTGAAGACCATAGTATACACATGGTTGAACTCGTCTTAATGCCCGCTTTCATATGATGTAAAAGAATATGTAGCATTCTATTTAAAAAAATTGAGGTCACCTTTGTTTTGTAGAAAAATATTAAAAATACAAAAACTTTAGATTTGCTATCATATTACTAGTAAAGTATACTACAACTTCCTCCTCTTCGGTTTTTTTCTAATGTTTACCGTTTACGAAAAAAACGGTGGTACATATTATCGCGAACACCCTGTATACATATACTTACGTTTGTAACCCTGATACACGGAGTCCGTGGAAAGGAGCGTGCACGTCAGCTCGCAGCAGCACGTCTGTCGGGAAAGGAACTCATGCAATGGGATTACTCGAAGCTGGAAAATGTCCCGGTTGTAGACGAAAAGTAGCTGGTCGATTGGTACAAAGCGCGGCTTATAGAGAAATCCACGGTGTCGTTTGTTTCCCTCCCCGTTCTTAAATCTGACGGCGCGTGTTCCGGCGAGGGGAGAATCTTTAAATCCGCGGATACGAGGCAAGGACGTTCCCCGAAGCAATCGTTATTTCGCGAAGAGACTTGTTACAGACGTATACGATCACGTCTCTAAGCATTAGAAAAACTGTTTTAAGTGATAATTTTGGTGTAATCGCTGTAAAAACACGGTTTCTTTAAGAATTTTTTAAAAGAAACTATGACACGTAGAGTAAACAATCAGTTTCGAGATTTATTAATACGCACTTTAGGATATGAAAAAATTGTTTTTATGTTATTTTGTTTAATATATACTATAAAAACCAGCTATGACTGTGACGTTAAAAAAACAGATGCTCAAACGGTGTACATAAAATCTCGAGATCCCCTCATCTGAAATAAAAAAAACAAAGTTTTTCTTAAAACTTATAGGGATGATTATCGTATAAAGCACATTCAAAAGTTTTCGTCAAACAATACATTTTTTATGGAATCATACTTATTTTTGGAACATTTTTACAAAAACAGATACCGACCAGCGAATTTTCATTATCAATATATACAGGGTGTCCCATTTAAATCGACTCACTTGAATATCTCCGAAACTGTTGAAGATAAAAAATGTTTCAGACAAAAATTAAATGGTGTCAGGGTGCACACTTTTAGGTGTCAGAAACTTTTTTCTATCTGGACACGTAGAGATCATATGAAGGTCAATTTTGTTTTCCTATATGGAATTCTACATTTTCTGGTGCACTAATTCGGTATAAGTGACATATTACTTTATCTAAGGAATAATGAGTATATAGTATCAATTAGTGTATTAAAAAGTATACGATTCCATTTAAGCTAACAACGTTGACCTTCATATGACCTCTGCGTGTCCACAGAGAAAGAAGTTACTCACATCCGAAAGTGTGGCTCCTGATTCCATTTAACTTTTGTCTGAAACATTTTTTAATATCGTCAATAATTTCGGAGATATTCGAGTTCGTCGATTTATATGGGACACCCTGTATACACATATAAAAGGTTTAAGTGATTCACTCATCAACGCCCTGCCCAAATCGCTGTACTTAGAAACGTGAGGACAGTTTACTTCTTTGATGATGTATGCAAGGGATAAGAAAGGATTTTTGGAAACAAAGACTCTAAAGCGGTAAAAATGGAGTCACGTTTTTTTTAAAAGGATACCAATATCTCTCGAGTCGCTAAAGTTGAAGACATGAGGTGCAGCATATAAATTCTTCGTTAAAAATAAACAAATATGTGTTTGAGCATTTTTCTAAATTTAACCCTTATAGGGGTGAAAGAAGGGTAAGTTATTTTCTCAGAGGATAACCGTATCTCTAAGTCCACTAAACCTGGATATGTTAAATCTAGAGAATAGATTCTTCGAAAAAGCCTAAATATGGTGATTTCTTAAAATTCAATGCGAAAAAACTTTACCTACGGCTAGTTTTTCAATAAATGTGCTTGATACGACAACCATCAGTTCAGATAATGTATCATCCTCGTGAACTATCGATTGATTCGTGTCGTACAATGAAATTCCAATAATAAACACGAGAATTTCCAAGTTCCAAGAGTTCCGTTCGATTACTTTGAAAAGCAGATCGCCATTCGAAATACCTTAACGAAGAAGAGACGCATAAAGGAATAGGAGGAACGGTGGAAGCAACGGGAATGTGTGAAAACAGAGGGCCGGGAAAAGAAGGGAGGCGAGGGCCGAAAGGCGGAATCGGATTAACAAATTTCTCAATTAAGGTCACTATAAATTCTTGACGCAGCTTCCACGATATCACCGGCCAAGAACGGCCAGGATTTATCACGGTCGGCACGCCGGAGGAGCTTAATGTTCGAAAAGGAGAGCCGGAGGCAGAAGAGCGGAGAGAAAGGAGCCGCATACTCAACACCATAAACCGCAACGCGCCCTTAATTCCGCGTTGCGAGACGCGCCGCAAAGAATTATCGGCCGCAATAAAAATTACCCGCCCCCACCCCCTTCAACCCCTACGCCGGTTGGTTAATGACTTCGATAACTGGGCTTCCAGTTTCGCAAACGACCAACCGGGTCCTTATACGCGTGACGGTCCCTATCCCTTTCTTCGCTCCCTTTAACCGTACTTCGGTAAGTCGAAATGGAGACGAAATGTTCTGGGAACTTTTATCGTTCATGCAGAAACTTCGACGATCCCGATCCACTGTACTGTTCATGATCTTCGGGATTCTCCGTTTGATGTTCGTCATAGTGGTTTTAAAAATATACAGGGACGTGTTAGAGCGATTTATCGATTATTTAGTGTTAGCAAAGGAATCAAATGAATATGATTTAATGGGAGTACACTGATTTACCTCCACTACCTATGATTTTTCGTTCATATAACTAGAGTTCAGGTACTAATTGTTGAAGTTCGTTTAAAATCAATGATTGTGAAATTCATAGAAAACCAATAATTTTGATGCGACTTTTTGTAGCACAATTGCAGTATCGGCGTTATTTGTAAGTTGGGGGGAATAGGGCTGGTTCTCACATTTCGTATAGTTTCGTTACTAAATGCCAGACAGGTTCATTACAGTAAATACAATGTACTACTTTTCATAAGAAACTGTTTGGCATATGAATTGTCATTTTTCATTACTTATTGTCACTGTTAGATGAAAACAATCAACTTTACCTCACTTGAGTAATATTTCTTACTTTTTTCTTCGTTTTCTCTGTAATATATAGCGTATTATTGTGCAATTTCTGGTATACAAACAAAATTCACACGCTTTTAGACAGAATGTTCTTCTAGAGTTTTATCAACATTCTACTCCGTTGTGGTACCTACTGTAATTCATTTTTTATACTTTATAACGGCTAGGGATGGTTGTCACAAGTAAAGTCTCTTATTCTTACAGATACTCCTGTGAGGAAATAACTACAAACAAACATGTCGAAACGGAAGAACAGAAACACATACAAGCAGTAGTTTGTGTAAAAATGTATTGTTAGATTTATCAAAATAAGGAGAATTTTTGTAAAAATCAGTTTACTTATATTATATTTCATATTCTAATATTACTATTGCGAATAAATTTTTCTTAGAAGTGTTCATTTATCTCTTAAGTATTTTAAGAAAAATGTTACCATTGACGATACCCATGACAAACAACTGGTGCGTGAGACAACCACCCCTAATGTGGGCCTGGTTGTCATATATGACATTATCCTAATTAAAATCATGCAAACAGGTATTTAAACTGGCATTGCAACATCAGTATCTTTTTTTCAAATTACAAATACTTACTGTTTTTAGTATTATGAAGAAAATTGCTAAATATTTAATAATTGGAGAGATCAAAATTGTCAATTCCAAAATGTGACAACCATCCCGGTCTCCTTTACTAATTCAGTTCGGTTTATTACACTTCAAAGCAAAGAGTAAATAGAAAACAGTTTCTCGGAATATACTCAAAAAAGTACAATTAATAGCCATTTTTTGAATAGTATTTATAGCGTTAGGTTGTGTTTCGAAACAATGATTACTGGAGATCATTTCTCCGTTCTATCTTCTTTAGAATCTCTCTCACGATAATCATATCTTTCTAAAGCACTCTGCATAATAATAAACCACAGTTTCTACATGAACCTTGTACATCTCGAATTTTATATTCAGGTTGCACACAAAGAAATCCTGATATTAAGGGGATATTTCTCCGTATGATGATTATTTTCTTCTTTTTTTCATTCCCTTTAATCGCGTTCATTGAGGCGCAACGGTAGGCATGCAGAAACTTTGTAATCTCTTTATAATCTACAGGATCTCTAGACCAGTCTTGGCGAGGGAGGCTTTGAGAATGGAAAGGACATCTGTTATAATTGAAAGACTCGTCAATTTGATTATTCTGCAATCACTTAGTCAAAAAGTATTAACGAGTTACTACTGAAAGTATTAACTACGTATTTTATGCATTTGTGTACGTGAATATTTCAAAACATTGTCGTTCTGCTTTTAATAAAATTAGTAGATTGTGGATTTAAGTGTAGTAACAAATTGAATAAATTTTAGTACGATTTTCATTTCCTATAAGAGTAGATAGAACCTTTGATGGAGTAAAGAAATTTCTGTTTGTTTCTAGTTTTCGTAAATAAATCTTTAAAAATCGATATTTCTATAAAGATCCGTAGTTTAAAAATAAGATTCTTTGTAGAAGAAATACGCTTCACATTTTATCAATTAATGTGTTAATATGTGTGATTTGCAATTTAGTGAATTTGCATGATCAAAATAATTCTTCCTCCTCATCATACGTTATAACTTTCTATTCTAACATTTTCATATTTTATATAACGTTTTTCGTTACTCCGATTCATAGAACAAACTGGCAGAATCGAAGTGTTCAACTCTCGAGTATCTTGTAAATTTTTAATTTATTTTTATATAAAAATTTTCTTCGTGGCTGCAATAAAGTTGTTTCATACAAGACTTTCTTTTGTAGAGAATCTCCTTTAAAAATTCATTTGATACGCATACATTCGTGGTTACCATCATTAAGAACAGCATCTAATAACTCGAAACATTAATAAAAGTGTCACAGTCACTTTTCTTGAAAGCAAAGCTCTATTATGAAAATTTTATTCTACGTCATCAATTTATTTTTCGCGAAAATTATTCCTTTGTCAGCTGTACCACCAATTATGAACCATGCATTATACATGTCACAGCTATTTTTAGAGCATTAACATTTTAAAAGATAGAAAAATATGTAATATTCTCATTGTTGAATTTTACCTTCAATCGTTAATTGACTTTCCAGTACAAAAGTGAGTTAAGTATTATTTACGTTAGACTATTCTACAAGAAATTCATTTTCTATTAAAACCTAATTAAATGTAAAGAAATTTTTATTGTCGTATGAATAATCTTTCCCGTTATTATACTTTCCCGTTAACTTCCAAGAGAAAGATAAATCGTCCCGAACGATTCCAAATGAATTGACCCGAAACTCACATCATCCCTTCCGAACTTGAGTCGGTGATTCGTTGGAAATACAACAGACTTTCACGCGGAATCGTTCGGAAGCGAAATGTCGACTAAAATTTTTCGCGAAACGAGGAGAAAGAGGTAATTCAGGAGAAAGTCAATAGCTGGGATATACCATTCTTCCCAGCCGTTCGGGCAGAGCAACGCGGACCACGAGCCAGAGGGTTCTCGTATTTCTACTCGCGTCGCAAGTGCCGGCAACTGGGTCACTATTTATGTCACCTGCAGAAACAAGAGGCAGAGAACCAAGCCGGAGACGTCGACATCGGCGTCCTACCGTCGTCTTCTTTTTACTCCGAACGCCTTTATACGCTGTTGCACCTTGTTACATTGCGCCCATTACCACGCACCATGCGACAGCCACCGATGCACGATATCCTGGTGATTTAACGCGATGAATTTCTCCCCCTCCTTGTCCAATTCCTTCTACTATGTAATATCAACATGCAGAAAAAAAAGAATCGTCCGATTGGGTACTATGTAGGTTGGTAATCGAATCTGGCTCTAACTACTGAGCTACCCGGGCCGTTAACGATTCTTCCTCTCAAAATTTATGCAGGGTATTCAAAAAAATCAATCAATATTTATATGGTACATAGGACACATTGTACTGAGTAAAAAAGCCTTAGTAAATATAAGTCGAAAGGTCAATCGTTTCTGATATATAAACATTTGTGTATGTTAGTATTATGATTGACTTACTATTGACTTTTCGATATTTACAGAAGGTGTTCCACATGTCCTCCTTCCGTTTCCATACACGTTTGGCATCTTCTTCTTACAGAGTCGTGAACTCTCTTGTAAATTCCACATTTCTGTCGAAAAATTTACATCTTTGTAACTGTAACGCTAAATAAATCCGCAATCGGTTGATGACAATTGACCTGATAAAATCTTCTGTCTTGACAAATACATATATAAGTATGTGTAGAAATTGAATGAGGAAATTCAGAACGCGGTTTATAAACATTGAGGTAAATGTCGCATGCGATGATAGAAGCCAGTAAAGTCAATCATGATACTAACATACAAAAATGTTTATATTTCAAAAACAGTAGACGTTTCGAACTTGGTTTACTAAGGCTTTTATACTCAGTACAGTGTGTCCAATGTACCATATAAATATTGATTATTTTTTTAACACCCTGTGTAATGTACACAAACAACAAAGAAGGTTGCCGCCATGCTCTACCGCCTACAAACAGATTGAATCTGGCAGAGGAATACTGCAATTTATTACACACATCTATCGTATGACGCCAGAAATGGAAATTTCGGCGACAAACTTACGAAAACTTTATGGACCTTTAAAAGATCGTATGGAAGATTTGTATGTTACAGAAGAGGGAATTATTTGAGATGGATAAATTAAACTATGTTATAAGTCTAAATAATGTTTAAGCCTATTTTTACTGAATGTATGCAAATATTATCATAAATATACATGATGTGGCTGAATGGGTGGTGCAAACGGACAGAGGTGATTCTAGTTGTAGAAATAAGTCGAAAAAAACACTAACATTGTTTCGTTTGACACGTCGTTTTCGAGAAAATCAAGTTTGACAATTCATCTGAAACGCGTGTATCCGTACTGGCATTAAGTAGAAACGACCTGCAACGAACAGACGCATTAACCAAGTCCTGTTCTATTGTCCGAGTATCCAACAAATTTTCACGTTCGATTACATAGAAAACTAAGCATCACCCGAAAAACTTTATTCTTTTTTTCGGCTTATTTTTGCACGTAGAATCACATCCTTATCGGATGTACCACCGCCCGGCCATACCCTGTATTGTAAAATGGTTTACGTGAGTAGTATTTAAGCCTTCTTTTACAGAATTTATAAAAATACTATTACAATTGTACTTCTAATAATATTTGTATAAATACAATAGAAGTACGCTTAAATATAGACTTATGGCATGTTGTAATTTCCTCATTGCAAATATAATATAACAATATTTATTTATAAACAGGTCATGAACACTTTGGTACAATATACGTACAAGTATATGGAAGTTTAGAGGACAAACCAAAAGTTTAGGTATACAAGAATGCGTAAAGGTATACCAGTTTACAAAGACAAATTGTAACTGTACAGAAAGTTTAACAAAATGTAACAAAAATTCTATGGGACTCTATGAAGAATTATAAAAAAAAACAGAAAAAATTTACAGAAATATTTATAAGAACGTAATAATAATACAAATAATTCCTTCTTCTGTAACTTGGGAATCTTCCGTACGATCTTCAAAGTTCTCTAATGTTTTTGTAAGATTGCCGCCGAAATTTCCATTTCTGACGGAATACGATGGATTTGTGTAATAAATTGCAGTATTCTTCTGCCAGATTCAATCTATTTGTTGACGGTAGACCGTGGCGGCAATCATGTTTGTTGTTTGTGTACATTATATGAATTTGGAAAGCTAGAATTGTCGACGGCCCAGGCAGCTCAAAATGCACTCGAGTTGAATTGAATGTATGTAATTCTCGAATTCACCGTTCTCTTCGTATAATAATATCACCATTTCTACACGAAATTGTGTACATTTCGATTATTATGTTGAAGTTGCACACAAGATATCCAAGTTTCCAATTTCGAGGAACAAATAGCTCACAATTCCAGAGATCTTAAATTCCTAATACTCTACCGGTCGTTTAACAGAACATGGTTTATTGGTTAAATTTTGTAGCCAAATCACTCAATGCACACCAACACAGGTTGACGCAATATACACCGACATCATTAAGGCTTTCGACAGGGTAAATCACACAATACTTATTCACAGACTGGCAAACTTTGGCATAGGTGGCAACGTATTTAACTGGTTCTATAGTTATATAACTGAACGAATACAGCAATTCAAATTTCATAATAACCTTCCCAGACCTATTCGCGTTGATCTTGGCCCTCTATTTTTTCTTCTTTTATAAACTACATACAAAACGTTCTGTGTAAAAGTAGGTACTTACTATGTACTTGCAGATGACTTACAAATTGTTTAAACCGTCCCATCTCTCTCAGATGCTCATGACCTCCAAACTGAGATTCTTGGACTGGAATGTGGTGTAACGTTAACCTTATGGAACGAAATATATCTAAATGCTACCTAATCAGATTCTGTCATAGTAAGAACCTTATGTACTTATATGCAATACAATTTATGTAATAATGAATTAGCTGTTGTAACTAGCGTTCGTGATCTTGGGGTAATTATAGATAACACACTTTCATTTGACGCTTAAACAACACACATTACAGCTTCTTCGTAAGAAATACTTGGATTTATAAAATGTGTCAGTAAACAATTTAAAAATTCCCATACACTACTACACCTTCATCAATCATTAGTTCTACACCACTTTGAATATGTCTCAACAGTTTGGTCATTTTATACAGTTAAATATTTCGTCTTGTTCGAAAGAATCCAACATACATTTTTACGTTTCCTCTCTTTTAAAACGTTTAAAACAGACACACCCATGAGATACAATGATCACAACTACAATACGATAATGTTCAAATTCAAAATCAACTCCCTTGAAGATAGACGTACTGCTGCTGATATTACTTTTCCTATAGATTGTCCTATCATCCTAAAGCAAATAAAATGCAACGTACCCTCCCATGCAACGAGGCATTCCAATCTACTCTACCCCACTTTCTACACATCCAGGTACAGTGACATCCATACAATAGTCAGTATATGCAATGTGGCTAACAAATTTAATAAGCAAATTGAATTTTTCGCAGAATCAATTAATAAGATAAAAACTTCCATCTACCGAGTACTGCGAGAATAACATGTATATTTAAAACTACTATACATAGTGTCATATGATGATATTGTTAAACTTTTGTATAGAAAGAGTCTTCTTGTTAATGGTAATAAATTAAATTAAATTAAATATCGTGAAATTCTTCAATATGTTTCCGTACGAAAATTTGTTCGTTTCGATTTTGATGCGGATGTTGTGTACACAAGCTTTTGAAATTATTCGATTTTCAAAGAAAAGAAACCGATGTTAATCTGCGGTTCTGGCGGCGATCCACGAAAAATCCGCAAACCAGCCAGGAGGGAATTTATATTTACGAATGTCGGCCGCTCGAAGGGAAATTACAGGCAAAGGGAATCGCGGGTGGAAGTGAAACCCAATCGACCAGCAGCGAAATCCTGGAATTGGATCCCCAGAACTCGCCGGAGTCAATTTACCTAGCCGGTTTCACGCGAAACTGAACGTCTCTCCGCAACGTAATCTACGTTGCCTTCTGTGCCTACGTCCCAACGCGAGGGCGCCAGTGTGTGCGTAGATTATTAAGTATAAGAAGCTTTTCCCTGTAAATTAAGTCCGTCATACTCCGCTTCGCTGTCAGACCAAATGAGAATATAATATGACGCGTTCCGTATGCTTTGCTTTTTGGAATTAAAATCGGATCCACCGACCTGGTCACGATATATTACTCTTTTTTCGTGTAGTATGCTATGGTACATGAAAGATTTTCCTAGCCTGAACCGCAGGCATCGTTGTCGTTCACGAATTAATTAATTGGTAGATTGTAAATTCACGTCTAAATAAAAATTTTGTTATTAACCCATTGACAGCTATTGTTCCATGAACGCAATAATAAACTTCACTTTTTTGTTTAATTAGGGTACAGGCAATAAGTTTATTTATATCTGTTATAATTGTGTTCCTAAATCTTTATAGAGACATACACAATTTTATTTGCCAATAAAAAATTAATTTTGTTTATATTTACTAATTTTTCAATTCGTGTAGATTATTCTGTTTTTATATTCTGTCGTTTTTATTATTCCTCCACGAAACTGTTTACAATAAATAAAGCATGTTTGCTGAATTGGTGTATCTAGTTTTGAAAGAAAAAACAATATTTTGGAAAGTTTTTAGATGTTGATATTTCTATTGTTGCGTTTACACAGCAACGGCTAAAAATGATACATAAAGTTTACGTTTTCTTACTTCGCGAAGTTAATTTAAATGTCTAAATTTTTGTATTTTAATTGAAAATAAATAATATACATAGTCCTAGAGTTTCTATTTTAAAGCATGGCCGATAATTGGCTGAAACGAATGGTTTCTCCGTCTAACGAACAAAATTAATGTTTGTACTCAACTGTATTAAAGTTTTTAAAAGCTCTATTTATTAGCCATCAGTGAATCCTCTTTGAACACATATGGTTTATAGTTACAATATTTTGCGTCTGATCTATTTCTGTGTTTATGGTTTAGTACTGTTCTTGAACCTATACGCATACAGAACCGTGTTCTTTTATTGAATAATGGGGTAAAGTATTTTTGATTATGAAGGTGTTGAACAGTTGTACGAACAAAACAGCAGATATGTCTTTCGCGTAGACATTGTTAAGATTGTTATTTAACACTAAACCTACCGAACCCTTTAAAAAAAGTAGGAATTAATGGTTGTAATTTGTAGGAAATACTGGTTCTGGTAAGTTCAGTGATCAATATACAGGTATCCGAATCGCAAGTAAACATTATCAAATTCTCCGTTTACTATTTATACAATCAATTCCATTTAAATTGAACTTTATTATATTACGCATCTAATTGTTGGAACAGATCGATTTAAGTTAATAACAGTGCTATCAAAGTTTATGCAAATTCACTATTTTCGATACTAATATACAAAAATTAAAATCGCACAGAATTGCAATTTCTATGCAAGTTGTTTTAGTGCATTAAGAAGAATACATAAATAGTAGGTATTAAGCTTTATTAAAATCCTTACTTTACTACGTTTCGCAGGTTACGAGTTGCTAAAATAAATGTATAAACACCCACAGTGTACTAATAAAGAAAGATTAGATGAAGGTTCGATGTCCCATAAATACACACCTGTTCACTAAACAAAATTGATTTAATGCAAAATGTTTGGAATCGGTTCCTAGAAACTGTTCTTGTTAGTATCATCGAATAATAACATTATCGTCCCATAAATCTGATAATAAAAACTAACCAACAATTTTCAAGTAATAAAGAGGGTGATTCAGGAGATGAATGGCACAATCTGTTTGTTAAGTCCTACTAAATGATTTTACCGACATCGCATTATTCCTTTATTAACTGTCACGTTTGGAACACCATGGTCGTAATGTAGACAGTGAAGCTGGACTTTTGTGACAGTAACACATTGGCCACGGAGCTTTATCGTCTCCCGAACTAGCTTCTCATGGGCAGTAACGGAAAACATTCGATGTCGCTTTTACTAGTGCGCGACCAATAGCGAACTTTCGCAGTAGGTCGAAGTCAATAATCATATTTCCTTCCCGCGCCGTTTATTGTCTATGAAACTACTCTACTTTAGAGGAGTTTCCCTATAAACGTAAACCATTAATATTTACTTGTGATACCTTCTAATTTATACCGTTCCGCGAGTCGAGTATATTTTACATTACTGACAGTGTTCGTGGACATTAGAACGCTCGAGGAATGTGAAATAAGCCTGAAATATTATTACAATGTTATCGAAATATAGTAGCTCTCTATTGATCTGAACCTGTCTGACAAAGCAGTTTAATATAAATGTATATTTGACATAATGGAAGTTCTCGGATTTTCCACTACTTATAATTTTACGTTTAAATAATCAGAGTTCAGGTACGGAATAAGTGAATTCAATGATACATTTGTTCGTTCCTCTGCTTATAGTAATGATTCAAATATTATAAATTTGGAAATAAATTTACGAGGACAATAATTTCGTAATGCTTAGTGAATTGATTCTAATGGTAAATCAATGAAGCATGGTTGTGATTTTCCTTTAATGCGTTGACTTACTGTTTACATTCTGTCCCAAAAATAAGCGAACTTTTTAAAAATATAAAAATAGTACTAAGGTGTACTCATTGTGAATTAATATTTCACGGCGATTCTCTTTTATTTCTTAAAAATTGGCCATTCTGCTATAACAAGAAACGTCGACAAATTCAATTCTGTAGGCAAAAATATTTGTATATTTTTATTTACATGATACCCGACAGAGATCATATCCCTCGTTGTATTTTTTTAATCCTTAATTCGAACAAAATAGCAGCAGAAACAATACAATTGACCGAAGAAGTCTATGGTAGTGGTGTTGTATTTACAGACACATGTGACAGATGGTTTCAAACCTTTAAAAACGGCGGTTCCGACAGAAATGAAAACTGATGATTTGGAAGCGTTGCTGTAAAAGCTCCGACTCAACCGGCTGGTGAATTCGCAAAGCGGTTTAGAATTGCCAAACTGAAATTAAAATTAAGTTAATTGTAACGATGTTGTTTTGATAAATATTTTACGGTAAAAAATCCGCAGAACTTGTAAAGGAACATAATAATTAAAAAACCGTAATAATAAATATAATAATTATTAAGTAATTAATTACATAATAATCAATTACTCGTTGCGGTTGGTAGGAAATGTTACCGCGGGAACACGACCGGCAGAACCGCGCTCTGATTGGTCGGAGTTTTTCGTTAATATCTCGTTAACAAAGCCTCGAATAACATTTTTGCTAAGTAAAAAGATATTTCAAATCATTCCAGGAACCCCTCATTTCCGGGAGTCAAAATTATTTTGGGACACACTGTATAGCTACGTCACACAAGTGAACAGACGATCGGTGAGGAAAGAGCTCGGGTAATCGGCGCTCGTTTATTTCACAATTCCTGGAATTATGGCCCTCTACACTCTACAGCCGTGAAATATGCAATAAAATAATGTCTACTGTATTGCTACACGCTATCGCCACCGATATACCATTATCTCAATATTTATTTCCTTGTATAAAAAATCGCAATACAGCAATACCCCGACTTACGCTCTCCCGATTTACGCAAATTCGCACTTACGCCATACATTGTTTCATAAGTATTTTTATAGTTTAGTTTAATGAATAAAACAGTATTAACTAGCAATAAATTAGTATTTTATTTTTACATCTGCTATCAAAGAACCGATTAGCTCAGATTAATATAAAGTTGTATGGAAATTTGTACTCCCACTTACGTTTTTTCGTCTTACGCCACCAATGCCAGAATCACCCATGGCGTAACATCGGGATATTACTGTACTTACTTCCAGTGTTAACCACGCATTCAACATCACACCAAACGTAAGGTTAATTATTAATATCTGAAAGAGCAGAAAAAAGTTTCCTCGTTGAACCCCAGAGCACATCGTGTGTGTATGTGTGTGTATTGAATTTGGTGGACTGTTGGGTACGTGGTTAACATTGGGCGGTGTGTGGATCATTATATGCACGAGAAGTCGACATCGATAAATAAACATTGTCTGTGAAATGACTGCCGGTGATCTAAACGTGTCGTTGAGTAGGGGAGATCGGAGCTGGTTGTCTATAGGGGTAGATTGACTAATTGTTAATAAATTTGTACCGACGTGTGCACTATCACGGAAAGATTTACTGTAGAAACATGTCACTTCTACTGTACCATTCATTTGTTTGTGGGACCGCGAATGCACGTTGTTTAAGATTTATTAGCGTTTGTCGAAAAATTGATTACGTAAGTAAATATTTTTTCTTAAAGATTTTGTGTTTTACAGGCTCTGTACTGTTATACCAGAATAAATGTTAAACGAATATTTTAAAGCTGAAGTAGTCAATTTGCGTACAACATTGAGGATTCAATTCTAACCTGAACCACAAAAACCAAAGTTTCTCTTAATTTATATGAAATTATATCGTCGATAAACTAAGAAAATCTGAAAAAAGAGGAAAATTAAAAAAATGGTGGCTCTCTAAGAAAAAATTACGGTTTTAACGTAAAAATGTTGATTTATTTATGCAAATAAATTTGTATAATCTAATTATTTTATAAATGTTGTTAGTTCATCGACAATGGTTGGGTATTACTTAACTAAAAAACCCTGGAAGAAGTCCATCGGACAAATAAATTTTTCTCTATCGTGTACGCAAACTGAAGAAACTTGAGAATTATAATTTCGGCTACTGAAACAGGAGCAGTTTTACAACATAATGATTTTACGAGGACACAATATCGTGCCCGTCGACTCTACGTCGCACTCATCGTGACATTACTGTATTCGGTGTCGGTGAAATGATTGTCAGCCAGATAAAGGTAACGCGAAAATTCCGTCGGTAAAGGAACAACGCTAAATAAAGCATAACGCAAAAGCGGCAGAGATAGTCGATCGGTCAGAAAGCTGAATTCCGACTGAAACGTCGCGTGTCGGCGTCGGTTCTGGCCAATTTGTTTGAGCGGTATACGCGCGGTCGTTAAGCCGATTAATGCAATCACACACGATGCTCGCATCTGGATCGATGGTGAGCATCGTTCGTTCCGTATAATACCTGCATTATCAGTCATTAAGCGGCGTGCTGATGACGATTTTCGGAAGCGTGGCCACGTGTCCCGTCCCTGTCACGTCGTTTGATTCATTTTCGTCGCTCCGCACGCCCCTGACGCCGACTACATATTTTATATCCGCCGGACGCGCGTGTGCCCCACCCCCCCACTTTGGCCTGAAAAGTTCTCTCGTCAATGTTTAATCCATTGAGAGGTGGACCATGGACTGGCAAGCGTATTATGGCTGGGTACGAATGGAGGGACACTTTTACGCGGTTCCAATTTTACCGGGTCGCGCAAATGGCGTGCATGCGATTTCGTTGTGACGAAGAGCCACGTGCAAAATAATTGAACAATGAAAACGTTTCCAGGAAAGCCTACTTCCCTCCCTCCCACTTCGATTTCGTTCTTTATGCATCCAACTGGGCCGGTCGTTCCTTTAATAAAATCGAACAGTGCCTGGAAACGATTGTTACGGGGATTTTGACTTCAGGGGTTCGTGACAAACACGACTCTTGTTCGGACTTTCGGGAGAAAATAGAGGTTCCTTTTAACTGCTTTGACCCATTGCGTGATATTTGAAAAATAGTCGGAAAAATGCCTATTTTTATTTTTTTCAGAAATTCGGTGGGCAGTTCGTTTTAGGGTACAGGAAGCAATGCTGGGAAGTAAATAGTAATATTTCATTGGGAAAAATGAAAAATAGAACGGAATTATGTACGGTAACCGCACGTAATATGGAATACCTAAGATTTCGACAGATACAATAGCAAACAAAAGTTCAACGATCTATTACATAAGGTCATTGAAGGTAATAGAAAGTAGAGAAAAGCAATAATGCTTATGGTTTACTTTACTGAAAATAAACACACTGTTTGAAAGACACTTTAATAAGTTTGCAGAATAAGATAAACATGATTATTATTCATTCTATTTCATTCATTAAATTCGGAATCGGCTATTCAAGTAGTATAATCCATCCCTATTCCACGCGTATTTTGCCTATATGTTCAGCAATTAATAACTCGGAAACGAAGCCTGGAACGCAATTTCGTCATTCTTGATTTTCGTGTTAATTTTGCATATAGAATCCACCCTGTGAAGGTGTCTCACATTCTGTACATAAAATGTTCACCGTGTTAATTCCCACGATTTTTGAACCATTTACAGTAATTTGATAGAAATAATTCTATACAACATCAGTAAGTACTTATTTAGCCATCCTTGATAAACATCAATTAAGATTTCCAGGATTCTTTTTATTTAAAAGGTAAGGTCATTTGTATTTGTTCATAATCGAAGCATTATCGTTGATTTCTCTTCGTTAATATCCTAGAGAGGCTGAAAACCACTCATCGAGTATCGTTAACATCATTTAGGCTGTTAGAGAACAACTGCAAACTTGTTCAAGTTTATGAAAGTAAGAACATAATAAAAAATGGCTAAAGTTTCGATATATTTGAAAATAAATATTGAATTCAAAATTAATGCAATTTGAATCGTTTTAACCGTATAAATTACTCACTATTTCGTTATTATAAAAGTGCTGTAATTAAATACATGTATTATTAGAAGGGAAAAACGAATATCTACTTTGACGATTATACATAAATACTGATGCATATCACGAGGCTTCATCTTGGATGAATACGAGTTAATTTCTCCGGAATTTCCTGTTGTGTAATTTAGTAAACCGGCCGTGAAATGACTCACGATCAGTTTGGCTTCCGAGTCCTCTTACACGAACGGTCGCCATAGCTCTAAATGTTGATCGTTAATTAACCAAAATTGAAACCTTGCTCATCCACAGCAGAGTTACGACAATATCGATTACATTGTTCGGATTCCCCTTGATCTCGGGAATAATTATATAAGGGACCGACCCTTTCACTGAATCATAGGAATTTCAATGGTTCGGGTTTGTACGCTAATTGATTCCTTCCCTTGATTCCACCGCTGCTGACAAGTTTGTTCTACTATCGACTGACGTCTTGCTTCTTCTGCAATATCATGAAACCTCATGTATATTTTAAGTTTCAACTCTTATGCTCTTACTTCTGGAGTAGAAATGCAGGAGTTTCGACTCCACTATTTGAACCCTGGAAAAGCTTACTACGTATCTATTATACTTATTCGTGTGATTATGCTAGAATAGGCAAATTATTTTTGTGCGTGGTATAGTATTTTTAAATTAGCGATACATGAATTAGTTATCGACATATTCCATTTCATAGCATTATTTTCAAGCCCTTTCTGTCATCTCTATCTGTTCTCAGCCTTTCATGAGATTATTACGATCACCCACTACGGAGGGTGAGATACGTAACTCGGACCATTATGATAACTTTATATGTAAACGGTTTTACAGAAAATTAAATTGAAATGAGTTTTAATTAATTTGATTTAAAAAGGTAATTTAAAGGGTACCGGATGGTGTTCTATTCGATTTTTTTTCTCATTGCGTCGCTCTAGTTCTTAAGTGTTCTATCTGCACTAGTTTCAAAACTGAAAAAAATGAGTTTAAAGTTTACGGAGTTTAATATTATAGAAGTCGGAAAGTAGTGTAATAATCAAACACACTATAGTATCATCTACTGAATGGCTATTCATTACAATATTTATCCAAATTTTATCTTATTATCAAAATAAATTTTTAATTGTTGTTAGTAAACGGAAGAGTCAAGGTTCTTCTTACTTCGTGACTCACCCTGTATATTCCGTGGCAGTTCATTACTGTAATTATAGTGTTCAGAGATACGATTGATATCGCAGTTTCAACAAAATTGACGACTATTCGATAAAGTAACACTAATAAGGATTCGATTTGGAAGTGTCGCTCGCATTAGGGAACAATTAATAATGCGGGGAAAAATAAATCGGTAGTATGAGGAAAGGGATTAACCGCGTAAGACGAGAGAGGCAGTGGAATGATAAATCGCTCTTCTTTCTCCAGCGACAATCATTTATATTATTGGATTAGACTATCCATCGAAGTCACCTGCTCGTCTGAAAATACACAATCCGCCAATTTGCTACTGAGCTCTATTAAAGGGTCAGCAAATGCAACGCCCTGAAAAGGAGGGTATTGTTGGCGGATTATTTGTGGAAAATTCAATCGACCGAATTTTTTGAATTTTTTTATATTTATTATGGCACGATTAAATTACTATTTAGCACTTTTTTTATTAATTTGAACGTATAATCTTCTACTAGGCATACCCCCGAACGCAAGTCTACAGAAACCGCTGTAATTAGTATACATGATGACGGCAGTTCAGACCACCTCCAATAAACAAAAAACAAATATTTCGATAAATTGTATGCTTTTAGTTAGAGAATAAACGTAATACTAAAATCCAAGAAGAAAAATTACAAGAATGGAAGCAATTTGAACATTAGATATCAAAATCTCGCTTTTTTTGCACGTAGTACTTACAAAAAAATACATAATTTGTTATGTTTTTCTTAACTTTTTCGGATCATCCTCCAACAATGTGTGTCTAGTATAAATTATAAAGCAGATCAGTTATTTATTTTTGCGCTATCTTGCAAAACAGTTTGAAAAACATTGTTTCGAGGAAAACTTGTTTAAAGTTCGAGAAGTGTTGTATGTATTACATATTCTGTGCAACGTTCGCTTCAAAGTCGTGTACCACAACTTAGAAATATCAAAAAAGACATTTTGGGGACATGTTTTCAAAACTATACAGAATGTCGCGATTGAACTTTTGCACGCAATTATCTCCCTAACTATTTGTTATACGAAAAAAATGTTTCAAGTAGAACTTACTTTGCTTCGAGGGGAACATCTTATGATGATCGCAAATCTTTACAGACCAGTGATCTCGGACATTAGTATGAATTTTTATTTGATTATCACAGTCTAGCAGAGAATTTCAGAAGCTCTAACGTTTGAGTACCTTCAATTGACAGTAAGTGACGTACTATTTCCATAACGGTAACGAAAACTAACAAGTTACAAAGTGGTTTTCGTCGAATTATTCATCTCTGACACGAGTCGTCTGCAGTCAAGGGTTAAAAACGATGCAGGATACGAATTGTTATGATGTTTGACCCAGTTGTTTTGTTCGACACTGTATATTCAGGAGTAACAACGTTGCAGGTTTTCATCGAAAAGGAAAACTACTCTAATCTGTGAGCGTTCTATGCCAAGTAAGTCGAGTTACGCGCAATTTGGAACAATTTCAGGTTTAGTGGTTTCTGCTATTTGCGCGGGAAATTGTGCCTGCTGATGTCACATCCGTTAGCTCTGCTCTCCATGGAGCATCCAATTGTTCAGCTAGCGGGGACGGCTCGATACTGGATAAAGTATTCCACCGCGATGCTTCTGTGAGTTAGGAAGATCGAGAAATTCGTCTTCGGACTCCTATCAGATCACGTTTTAGACGAACGTACATTAACAAAAACTTAATACATGGGGGTGTGATATAAAATGTTTATAAAATGACACTGAAATATTAAAGCATTCGAAGTCGTCGACGTACTTATATTGTGTATTCTATCACTATTTACTTTACAACCTAAATAATTACAATACAAAATTCCTGCGCGTAGAGATTCATTCGAAATTAAACTTGGACTGCAAATGTGTTAATCTTGAATGTGTTTTTAGTAGGTACATGATAATTTTTTTTCTTTCTACAGGCTGTGGCATAGTCAAAAATAAATAGTTCACCGTGGCGAACAATAACAGAACATGCTAACAAAACCAAGTAGAATTTAATGGACGGAAAGCAGAATTTTCAATGATAGTCAATTTATCAGTAAGATATGTCTACATTATGAGAATATAAGATATGAATAGGAGTATATCGAAAAACGGCTGTATGTATGTCATTTATATCAGTAATCGAAATGAACATGTAAAGTTTCTTCAACATCGTGAATGTAAGTATTCAATTTTTATTACTGTATCTTCTGTATATGTTATTAGCATGTAGCCTGTTAGATACCAAAAAATAGTTGGCGCCGAATATTAATGTTTCTTAACAATTTATATCTTAAAAAATTGCTCCCAATTTGTTCCCTCGGAATCTAAAATTGCTCGCATCGCATTGTTTATATTGAATGAGATATTCGCAAATGAAAAAGCAAAAATTTGTTTGCAAAATATGTAGATAGTATGTAAATGGTCTTCTTACACAAATATTATGGTACCAAAAAATTACTCCTGATCTGTTTTATAATAATCAATAGTCAGATATCTCAATAACAACTTTTTAATGAGGAGCAATTGAAATAATGTTATTGCACACAGGTTAGGTTTACGTCATAGGGTAGGCGCTCGTTTATTGCAGCATTCGGGGCTGTAGAGGGCCAGAATTCCAGGCATATTACAATATCTCATTAAATATAAACGTTGCGATGGGAGCAATTTTAGATTCCGAGGGAGCAAATCGGGAGTAATTTTTTAAGATGAAAATTGTTAAGAAATACTAATATTCCGTGCCAACTATTCTTCGGTCTGTTAGATATACTATTAACACAAACGTATTAAGGGTAGCTTTAATGGATTTATTCCTGGGGTGTGCGGGTACCCGACATTTCGGGATCGGGTCGGGTCGGGAGAAGAAACACAATTCCAAATGGAATCCTGCGGTTGGACAGGGTTAATGATACAGTCTTCAGTACACATTTCTTCGTACGTTATGTTTTTATTAAATAAAATAAATAAAGTGGCAGTATTAGGGACATTTAATCTATCATACAACATACAAGCCTATATAATATTATTTTGAATTATAATGTAAAAAACATAATTATTGCCGGACAATGTTGAGGAATTATGTTTTTTACATGATAATTTAAAATAATATTATATATGCCTGTATGCTGTATGATAGATTAAATATAGTCCCTAATAATGCCACTTTATTTATTTTACTTAATAAAAACAACATATGAAGAAATGTGTACTAAAGACTGTATTATTAACCCTGTCCAACCGCAGGATTCCATTTGGAATTGTTAACTTATTTAGCATTTATAGTTCATATCATGAATCTAAAGATTGAATATGGCATCGTATCGTATACTATAATTTTTTGCCGCGAAATGAATAAGTTATCGAAAATATGATTCTGGACCCGAAGATGTTACGGGGCCCGAATATGTTATCTATATGACATCTGTCGGGATCCCGATGCGATTTATACTGTCGGGATTCCGGCCGCTCTCGCCCGACTTCTCCCGACCCGACCCGAGTCTCAGGAATCCCGTGATTTCGGGTACCCGTACACCAGTGATTTATTCGTTTCTGGTGCTATTATCACAAAAGATGCTTCAATTAAACTTCTTCCATTACCATATTTTCTACCGATAAATAAGTACCTTTCACAATTGGCTGTGTGAAAATTGTAGATCAATTGTATGAAAATTATACTCTTATGTATACAGTCTAATCATTTGAAAATTTCAAATCTAAATATCTCGAAAACAACACATTTCTAGGAAAAATGTTGAATACAAAAGTTTCGCGGTTTCAAGGAAAAAATACAACTATCCTGTTTATTTTTTGTTTGGTGGGAGTTTTCAAGGTAATTTGAAGGTCAACCTTCTTTTTCAAATAGAAGCCTACATTTTTCTTCGTATTTTCTTATTTTACGAAAATAACGTTTGTTTACTTAAGTTTCTTTACGTGTTACATAAGTCATTTTTTATCAGACTTCATTTAAAAAAAATATTTAATAAAGCAGAAACTTATTTCAGTATCGCTACTTCAAATTAGGGGATGGACAATTAAGTAATATAAACGAAACTTGTTTAATTTTTTGGTGATTATTAGATGATAAAGTCAATAACAGTTCCACATCTTCAAGCGGCTTTTCTACTACACACTCCTGATTTGACATAATTTGATTTCTTTCGTACGGGTATTTAAAGTCTGTAGTATTCAACGCAAAATCGGTAGATATTGTGGACATAAAAAATAGTACAATAGAGGAATGCAGAAATATAAGAAAGAAACTCTAAGGAAAATGAGAAATGAACGTGAAAACAAATTGTACTGTTATTCATCACGATGTTTATGTAATTAAACGTACGTGTACGTAATACGTAATCAAATTTGTGTAGTAAAAAAGTCGCCGGAAAAGGTGGAATTGTTTTTGATATTACGTAATTACCTAATAATGACCAAAAAATTAAACAAGTTTCGTTTGTATGACTTAATTTTCCATTCAAATATTCATGAATTTTTCAAACTTGCCGTCTCCCAGTACAGTAATATCTCGATGAGTGCAACGTACTCGGGTCCGCATCGGAGCATTCATGGCAAGGCGGCAAGTTTTTCAGCCTCTAATAAATTTGTGTTTTTACCCGAAACCGAGCCTCTGCTTAGCTTCTGTTTACTCTATTTTGATTGATTTCAGAGGGGAACCTCACCAGTGGTGGAAATAACGCTGTTGCTCGTATCGCATTCATCGAGGAATCACTGTATTACGTGAAATTGTCACATTTCAATAAATTTTTACTCTGTCAAGATTCACTGAAATACTTCTCATTTGCTAAAGGTTGCTCAAATGGCGTTGCAATCGTAGTATGTCCTCCTACATATCCTTGGCTACTAGTTCACTTCATTATCAATAGATTTTAGCCTTTCTTCACGAGATATCACGATTGGCGACGTTACGTGCTAGGCGACATTAGATGCATCCCCCATGTATGCTTTTCGGAGTTGTACCGAGTTCACTGTAGAATAACCAATGGATATAGACTGTTTTCCGTTGCTCGTTTCCTTTCAGCAACGTCTCCCGAGTGGCTGGTGTATGGAACGTCACCAGGGGGGATAACAAATCGCCCCTTTAACGATGAAATATCGTCCTGGGGCCAGAGTTTTATGCAACGAATTCGCGGGACGCACATATTCCGATGCATTAATAGCAATCTCGTTGCATTCATATCCAGCTGACGTAATGGGTCGTACGGCGGAGAAGCAAGGGAGGACAACGTATCCTGGAAGTGAGATCGACCGAGAGGCCCGTTGAAAAGTGACGGAGATAGAGAGAATGGGGGAGGTAGATGGCTGAAGGACGACGAGAGTAACCGAGGGAAAGGGACCGACAGAGAATTCAATTCCATGCTCGATTATGCAACCAGTCTGCCGGATTACTGCCGGTACACGCTTCCGTTTTGCGCCGATGAAGGGATTACGTTGCGTATATCCTGCGTGGATGTCTTCATATGCGAACGTGCCGGGTCTGTGGTATGTACCCTTCCAGCAATTAAACGATCGAAGATGGTATCATATTTCGATCTGTACTGGATATATTCCCAAAAATATAGTTTTGGTAATGCGAGCAATTTGCTTCTCTTCCATTTATCCAAATGTGGATCGAGTACTCATCTACCAGGATTGAAGTACTTAATTTCGTGTGTTGAACTCTTGTAGAAAGGGTGTATATACGATATATATATATTTTTTTATTTTTTTTATACGATGTATTATTTATATGCGGTTGTACATAAGGGTAGTTTCTTCGTTTCTTTTTTGAAAAATGAAAGGAAGATGTAAATTGAGCGGATCAGTAGAAAACCGGCACACGACACATGTACGTCAAGTTTTAGTTTTTTTTTTATTATCAACAAGTTTTAATCATCTAATGTCTATTCCATGAACTTCAAGCACCGTGGCATGTACTCTTTCGTAAACAGGAGCACATTAAAATTTCTTGATATTGGGTAGGAAATAAATTCTTAGCGGAAAGGAGGCCCATGTCTCTGTCTCCTCGGAGAACTTGTAACAAAAAAAGAGACTTACAATTAATGGAAAACTGACACATGCCACAATACTATAAATAAATTTACACAACTACTTTTAAATAAAAAACCTTAATTCAGGAAATTCGGTGTTAACTCCTAGTTACTTTAGTCGGTGATTGAAGTGGATGGTAAATGGTAATTATTATGAAATCTTGACTTGAAGATTCATATCATATGACACGTTCTTAACAATATAAAGAAACGATTACGACTATTGGGACAAAACATTTTTTTATAGAGACGAACGATTGTGTCTTTTTTATTCGATCCGATTTGGGATGTGAATGCACATTTTTAGATTATTAAAGAACGTATCATATAATAATGAATTGTCAAGTCAAGATTCGATTGTAATTGCCATTTACCATCTACTTCAATTACCAACTAAAATAACTCTTAGTTAATACCGAATTTCCAGAGAAAATTATTTTTCCTAAAAGTTGTTGTGTAAAATTTATAGTGTTCTGATATGTGCCCCTTTTCCACTAACCCCTCAATTCACGATGAAGATAATAATTACGCTAGATTTACTGACAACTTCTCATTGTGCCTTGCCCATTACACATACACTCTCAGGATAATCATTATGACACTTATCCAATGAGAAAGTATTATCTGATGATATTGAATATAGGGTGTCTCTGGTCGGGTAGTACAACCGTGCAGGAAGTGATTCTACAAGCAAAAATAAGCCGAAACGGAAGAGTACATGTTTTTCGTTTGAGGTTTCGTTTTCAAGGTAATCGAATTTGATAATTTGTTACATACATATACGTGGAATTGAAGGAGACTCGGCGAGCATGTCTGTTCATTGCGCACCGTTTCTACTTAATTTTCAAATTTAACTGTGTAATACATATATGTATAAGAAAGATTATATATAATATGCAAGAAGTTATTAAGAATATATAAGAAGCATTATTATCAGATTGTGGATGTTTATACGGTTTCCTATTTTCATGGATTACTTCATAAAAACCAGAATCAAAGAAGAATCGGTTTCAAAAACAGAAATTTATTAGGACATTTTTTATGTAATAACTTAATAGTTAACGAATATTAAAATCAAATGATATGTGAATATATTTTCTTAATTCGATTTTAACTACGGTTCGATTTAACTTGTGGTACAGTAAACTAACAGCTGTTCGAACAGTGCAAGAAGTTTAGGAAGGCTAACTTGGACTGCGCGATTCTTCAGACATCCTAGATCGTTTGATCTTTAATTAAACTATTCCATAGTCTCCTGTTAATATGAGATGATAGTAAACAGTAGAGTCATTCATATAGAATGAATAGTGAATGTGGACGTAATTATGACCTTCTTTATTAGAAACCAATATGTATGAATTCGATTCAGTTCTCTACATATATGTATAGTGGCCCTGTTTGCGGAAAGTCTTAAATATTGTTTATCTGGTTAGATCACGCATCGAGGCCGATGTATCACCTTCAAAGCTGTCTCTTATTCGACCGTTTCAATATCGCGGTTGGCTTGCTAGAAGAGAGAATTGTTTGAGCCATTAGGAGGATATGTGTCAACCACCGAGTGCGGTGAAACGATTTATAGTTCGTAATAAGCTTCTGGATCTCTTATTATAAGCACTCGTCCCTCCATTTCACACGCTGTTCTGAAAACGGTCAACGAATGTTCCGCCGTTCATTCAGTTCGCCGTTTGTTTGCTCATACAAATACAAAAGCAGATTTTAATGCCACTGTCGTATTTTTGTCCTCCATTCAATAATGATTTTCATAACTAAATTAATAATTCTCCTCTGAAATTGGTATCGGTAAACAACATTTTGGGATAGGATGATATTTTTCAGCCAAAGAAGGTGATACCACTCCTAGCAAACGAAAAATATTTAATCAGACGAATTGGTTGATCACTTGATCACTTCAAAGACCGCTTCAAGAATTATTTTTTGAATTCTTATTGCACGAAAAATTTATAATAAAGTGTAAGAGTCAATTCTGAAGATATATGGACAAAACAGTAAATATTTTTATCTAATTATGAAATTCAGAATAATGAAATGCCCATTCGAATATGAACACTCACGAAATATTGAAAAATTTTTAATTTCCTAAAACAAAGACAATTCGTCGCCCGAATTTTTAACTGTTCGAACTCCATTTTTCAAAAAACTTCGGTTAATTAATCTACGTGCGTCTCATTAGTCCAAAGAATGAATTCACCATAATACATATAAAGAAAATTCAATCGAGAAAACAAATATTCTTTTAAGTCCCAAGTCTGAAACTTTGAAAGGTTTTTCTTTTTAATGGTTTTATCCCTAAATAATAACAATTAAAAATTTATGTTGACAATAAGATAAAATTTTTTTAAATATTGTAATAAATAGCTATTCAGTAGATAATATTATAGTGTGTTTGTTTATTCCATTACTTTCCTGCTTCTATAATATTAAATTTCGTAAACATTAAATTCAGTTTTCTTAGTTTAGAAAACCATTGGAGCTAGAACACTTGTGAACTAGAGCGACGAATTGTAGGAATGATTCAAGTGAGTTATGATTTTTAACAAGCCATTTTTAATTTACTAACAAAATGTTCCATGTTATAAAACTAGAAACGTTGCTCTGTTTCGTTACTTTTTTATTTGCACTGTACCTAGTTAACACATCTAATATTTATGGTAGGCATTGTATATACATATAACACTTCGAGCACATGTATATGTATGTGATCAGCAAACTAATATTACTCCGCAAATAAAATAACATTAAACACCCTGCGCAATATTTACCAGAGTACAGTAAACTAGCGATAACTGCCTGCTGGATAAATTTCCGTTAGGAATGACCCGTGCTCACACTCATTACTTATACACGCACACACACCCTTCTAACTGACGCTTTCTGTAACTAATAATAATTGGTCGTATGACGTCCGTTGATTAAGCTACGAGAAGATCGCGCATGCTATTGGCTCTCGATAATTACCCATTTCCTGGAATTTCCCGCTCTAACCTTTGTCCACCGTAAAAATAATCTCGCGCTCACAAGGAGAAGGCACGGTTGTGGAAATCGCTTTTGGAACGGCACTATGTGGAAGTTATAATACACATATAGTATTGGATCATTCCACGCGAAATCGGACACTTTTTGGAGCATCATTTCGGATTTTGTTCAAATATCAATATGTTGTAGTTCTTAGCGATATATAAACGTATCTCGTAGGATTTTTGAAAATGTTTAAAATTGTTGATTTTACAGCTGTTTGAAATTTAGGGTCAATCCTTTTTCAATAAATCATAACTATTGAACTAACAGACTGATCAAAATGAGCTTTGCGGATACTTACAGTGGAGACATAAGAGTACCAAATAAAAATTATTTCTGTTAAAAAAAGATATTTTTTAATCATTTATTTTGCAAGTGTTTTAAATTTGAAAAAAATGAGGATATAACCCGGACGAGCCGTGCGATATAGCTGCTTGAAACATATAACGTTAGCCATAAACGAGGTCGATCCTTAAGCCATTAGTACTCGATCATCGGGGGCCCATTGTGTCCAACGGCACTCAGGGTTATACGCCACTTTCAGCTATGGGGTTCCAAGGAATAAAACGAAAAAGACTGCAATATTTGAAAGGAATGCTTGAAACATATAACGTTAGCCGTAAACGAGGTCGATCCTTAAGCCATTAGTACTCGATCATCGGGGGCCCATTGTGTCCAACCGCACTCAGGGTTGTACGCCACTTTCAGCTATGGGGTTCCAAGGAATAAAACGAAAAAGACTGCAATATTTGAAAGGAATTCACGGTTTCGTAAGCTTCCATCCGAAATAAAAGGGCCAGAAGTATTTTAAATCTGAAATGAATACGTTATAACTACTTGTTTAATTACATTAAAACGGAAAAACCGATCTCAAATTGACGTTGCACGCCCCTGAACGACGGTCGAGCACAGTTTTCACAATTCAAGGGTATCGAATAACAGGATTAGGCTACCAAAACACAAACTTTAGGGTTGGTCAGATTTATGGCTAACGCTATATCTTTGAAGCAGCTATACTAACAGCAGCCCGGCGTCTATACCTGCCATTTTTATATAGGGGTATATAACCGCTGCAAGGTCTAATACCCTTAATAGGTATTGGAAACTCACTCTTTGCCAATGGCACTCATTGTTAGAATCATTGTTGCCATTGTTTAATGGAAACCACGAGAAGGTGGTGACTATTCTTCCATCGATAGAGGATGGGATGTGATGGGACTAGATTAAAAGATAAATATTTCATCGTATCGATGAGCGACTTCTTAAATAAATAATCGATTATAGAAGTACTTAATTCAAAATTGCTGCAACTACTGATTTTTCACTGTATGAATAGACTTTAGCTGTTAAACGAGAGACTATATGCGTTGGTATAAACACTATAAACTATGAACAAACGAAAATTTACCGTTCCATGAATTGTTTTAGCAAGTTCACGTCTTTCTAGTAAAAATCTTGAATGTTTATTATATTCTTCTACTGAGTTGAATTGGAAATGAACTTTTTCAATGTTCATTCGTCCAATCAAACAATTTCTGTGGTATCGTTATTTGGCCATCTAACGTTCTTTGCAATATGGCACGAGCTGCAAGGCGTTTTAAAGAGCCACTGATACCATCGCATGCATTTTTGGCATGTGATGTTGCAAAAGTGTGCCACTCGGCGTTTATTCCAAAATCAACAACTACAGCAAATAAACTTTCCAATCTCGAGGTTGGGCCACTTCTTTTGCAATGTTTCTGTACTAGGTCTAGTATTTTTCAAATATGTACTTACTGTGATTGGGTTTCACAAAGGGATTCCAGCACTTTGTTCGCACCATTTCAAACTCTTGCAGTACGAATGGACACATGCACACGGTTTAACTGTAATAATAGTACTGACAAGCAGTGACTAAGAAACCAAGAAACCCCACCCCTGGTAAGGTGAATACGTCTACGAACCAATAAAAGAAATGCAGGGTGACTCGGAACAGAGGTGGTGACAGAAAAATGTTTCTAGTAATTAATATCATCGATGAGGGTAAGTTTCCAATAACTATTAACGGTACTAGACCTTACAGCGGTCGCATACCTTCATAATATTTGTATAAGAATCGCAGGTATAGCCGCCGGGCTGCTGCTAGTACCGCACTTGTAGGTGCACTTGGACGCAGCGTTCATTTCAATTAATATTCATACGGCCAATTTTAAAGTGTCCATATTTTCGAAGGTCCATATACCCATGAAGAGGACAAATAGGGCTATACCCTCACTTTTTTCACATTTTTAAATAGTTCCCCGGTGTAGAAACAAGGCATTTATTAAAAACACTTGCAAAATAAATGGTGAAAAAAATATCTTTTTTAACTGAAATAATTTCTATTTGGTCCTCTTATGTCTCCACTGTAAGGACCCGCAAAGCTCGTTATGATTTATTGAAGAAGGATTGACCCTAAATTTCACACAGCTGTAAAATCAACAATTTTTAAAATTTTCAAAAATCCTTCGAGATTGCTCGAATAAGTCTCCGATTTCACGTGGAATGACCCTATTCCAAAACCCTGATGGGTTTCTTCAGAATGGGCCTTGGTTTCTGAGATATTTTGGATTAACATTTCGCATAAAGCGATTTGCGCAACTGTGTCTTCCCCTTGTCAGATGAATTTTCGACCGATCTGCGCATCCCCCACTACTGACTACTAATCTGACGCAGACGATTACTCATAAGCGTTGTCCCTGCCGTTCTCCTACTAATTAAGTATATAGCACAAGCGCGTGGCGTCACTTACGCCAACAAAAATAGTGCATAAATGGGAATGGAAAGAACCATCCCATGCGTAAAACAAGGTTATTCTAAAACAGGCCCTACACGTTAAGACGGCCTTGGAGACTCTATATTGTCGAGAAAATCAAGAAGTCGGTCGAGAAAATCAAGATGCGAGACGGTCGCATGAGACTTAGTAGGCAGAAAAAGAAAGAAAATCTCATATCTTTTTCGGCCCATTGTGTCTCATGAGACCGTCTGTCAGGATAGCTCATGGGGTATGGCCTGCTTTACGGTGGACAGAGTTTAGACTCTCAAAGGCGGGTAATTGTCGCTTACTGTATTTTGAAAATATAACAAATTCCGTACGGAAACTTTCAAACCGTGTACGTATATAAAAAACTTTTAAGGTGGGTCTAAATCACCCAGCGTCCCATAGTGACCAGTTTCACCGAAATCCTAACCAAAAGTAATATTTTTAACTTTAAGGTAAATTGTTAGAATAAATTGCAATAATACGACTCCTAACTGATAATAATGTACTTTGTTAATGTTAAATATTGAATAAAAAGATAATTTTGTATTGAATATAAAAATGATGATAATTGTCTACAAGAATAAACATGTAAAATACATTCTATGTACTTTATATTTAGTAGTTCTCACTAGTAGTGTGTACTACCATAATAGACACTATAGTAGCTCAGTATCGTACTCACTATAGTAACTCACAATCACCTTGATATCTCCAACAAAAATCAAATTGTATCCCTCCGATGCGTCCCTTAAAATACTACATAATTTACTAAAATGTTCTCTGATACGATCAACAGGTAACGAGTTATTTCAGATAGTAGTCCTTATTGACTCATCCTGTATATTAATTTAGAGCATGCCAGATAGCTACCACACAAAGGGAATATACATAGAAAGAAAGGGATTATAGTTCGATACTAAATCAAAAAGTTACCTTCAGTTCAGGCTTCAAACTTTCATATCACACAATTTACAACTTTGAGATCGCATATCTCTAAGAGGATTGTACAATGAAACCTGGTATTACTGAAAAATCAATGCGTGGTCATTCATGATTGAAATGCATTAAGAACAAAATTTATTCACTTTTGGCCAGGATTTCGGCGAAACCGTTCACTGTGCGTCCATACACCGTGTTGCTGATGGGCCGTCGATTATTCCGGAGGGGTTAATAAGGCTTGTCGACATCGCCATTAGATTTGTTTTCTTCTGCCAATTACACAGACCCGCCCGGCCAGTTAATCGTCCTAGAAGAGCACTCGCCGTTTGAAAGTTTCGACGCGTTGTCGGGACCGTGAGCGTACCGGGTGAAATATGCGGAATAATTTTTTCGTTTAAACGAATTTCCGTGTAATCAAATCACGAGTCTAGCGTAACAATTCTCTTGCACGGTAGTTCAGCGAGGTAACATAATTCGCCGTCGACGCAGTATCGTTAACCCCCACCCTTCTCCAGCCCCAGAGGAGGACTCGGTGGAGGGGGGAGGAGTTCCGCGAAAAGGGGGGGGGGCACGGGCGCGATTTTGCATTTGTACATTACGTTATGCCGCGGGCGTTTCAGTGCGAGGAGAGGAACAGAGAAAAAATTAGATTCATTCGCAGCGGCGGCGAATGGAATCCGACCGTCGAAATGGCGTGCTTTATCGCATTCCCGAAAATTTATTGCCGTGAAATAGCTCCGCCGGATCTCTCTATCGGCCAGACCAGGGGACTAGAAAATACAGGATTAACAATTATTATTGGCTGACCGTTCGTGATACGAGTGTACACGCTATTTTTACCGAAAGGTATCCCCCTTCGATATTTCCAGGTGCTTGGGTTGCGTGTGCAGTAAATACTTTGTAATGTTCTGTGTAGGAACTTGTGACATGTTTCTAGTTACTCTTGCAGGAGAGATTGAGTTTCAGATACTAAAAGTTTTGTTTATACGTTCGGCAATCCATTGCGGTCACGAAAGATCAAGAGAGTATATTAGCTTAACTCACTTGAAATTGCTGTTTTCACTAAGACAGGTCGGACGATTGAAATGTTTGTCATTAACTTCCAAAGAATTTTAACCCTACGTAGGTAATCTGGGTCCTTGATGAGCCAAGCAAAATTTCATTTTTCCGAGACTTTTCTCCGAATTTTGATTTTTATTGCAAAGAATTTTAAACATTCCACTTAACGAATTATTGTGTAATAGAGTAGAGACTCTGATAAGTATCCCAGTTTTTTTTCAGATATTCTGACAGCTTAAAACAGTAGAAACATTAGACTTTGATATGGACGATCCAGTTTGCTCATGGAGTGTGAAAAAATATGTTTACCTATTGAGGGTTAATAGAAGCATCACCATACGCTAGTATACATGATTTTAAAGCTTAAATAAGTCTTTCGTGCTCTTATGGCGAATAAGGGTGTTTTTTCTTGTGGAACAAAGTCCTGCAAAGTGTCTGCTGTGGCTGTGTTATTTCTAAACTAATAACCTCTGAAAAAGTTATACCACCTTTAAATTAACTGAAAATATATTAGGGACAGATTTAGTGAATGTAGTGGACGGAGGAGAACTTAAAACACTTGTTCACATAGTTTAAGCAGAATTGTTTGTGCGACACAAAGCCCTGTGTGGCCATACGAAAGGATAATACGCTTTTACTTTATTAATATTCGTTGTTTGTTTTATTTTTTCTTTGGTTTCGTGTTCAAGACTGAGAAAATATTACGCAAATATAATCGTGTAATTATTTACACGAGATCTTCGAATTGAAAAATATTAGTCTATATTTGCAACCGAATTATTAATGTAGTATCACTTGCTTCTGGGTTGTACCACTAGATCATACACCCCTGTATAATGAAATTCTATAAATCATTCGTAAGATACGAGTTACATTGTTATACATTTAGCAGACTAGGTTAATACTTAAAAATAGCCTGAAAATAATTAGATGAATTTATTTTGCAATTTTTTGTGCTTCCTATGTTCCGTGATCTTCTTGAATAAATACACCAGCACGAAGAAAATTACAAGTACATTATTTTCACCATAATTAGAGGGAAAATTCCTTCCATAAATATTATTCTTCCGCGTGACATCTACATAATCCTGGGAAAAATTCTCCGTCGTAGAACGGTAAAAGCTTATTTGCAAGAAAACTTCTTATCTCTAACGAACTCGTTCCGAGGAAACTTGCGTCGTGTTGGCCGCCACGCGTTTAAATTTTGCGCGACGCAGTGACTTTAATTTGACAAAATGGTTGCTTCGATTAACCGTGAGGCATCACGAAACTTTTAATACAAGAACTTCTTCATAACCAGACAGTACAAATTTATGTTCGCATGTTTTTCTATGATTTTAAGTGACTTTTATTGCAGCACGTGAATGAATAGTGTAGTGGGCTTCTTAATTCGTTTTTCAAGATCCCTTCTATTTTTATCATTCCAGTCAAAATATATATCCGGTAATCACCGATTATTTCGGTATTAAATGTCATAGGATCATATCAATATGATTATAAAAGATTGTCAATTGATATTTAAAGGTTGTTGAATTCTTTTTAATTTAGTCAGAAAAATTATCGAGTCTTTTTTCGAAAGCGAAAGTAATAAACACTCTTCTTAAAATATATTATAGTGTAGACTATAGACCCTTTTTAGTCTTATGAACTGTTCAGGGTCAATTTGACCTGAAATGAAACATCTATTTGTGATAATTATTTGTATTAAAAAATGTATAGATAAATTTTACATGAATTGTTCAGGTATGGTACTACCTGGATATAAAATAATTAAAACTAATTTTAATGTAATAATTAATCGAATACAAAGTACAGATTGGTTAAATACGACAAAATGATTATTTTAATCAACGAAGAAGAAACTTTTAAGTGCAATAGAGTTTGTTAAAAGCGATTTAACTTTAAATAATTGTTGACATTTTGCATTTATTCAGATAAGAAAAACTGTCAAAAGTATTTGGCTTCTTTCACGAAGTATGAATGATCCTTCAAAGAAGTGATGATTATAGTATAAGTATTCATATTCTCGTTTATGTGTATCAAGCATATCATTATCAGTCATTGCTAAAGCGAATATGATAAATAAACTCGATGCACATATTAACAAGTAAAATGCTTCGAAAAATTATAACAAATTCCGTTATTTTTCGTTTCTGTTCGTTGTCTTTGTAGTTAAAATTATGAATCAAACAAATAAAAGAAATCACTTTGTGAAAACAAGTTTCAACGTAGGCAAGAGTTAACAGCTCGTAATTGAGAGAATAGTAGCAATTAGGACTAGTTACCTGGCAGTACCGCCTCTGATAATGCCACACATATACATTGGCAAGTTAATTTATTCTGGATAAAGAGGGCTTAGTCTAAAGACACTTGGTTGAATGCAGTAGCCTGGGTTATAATATGCAATGCGAACTTACAGTCGGAATAACGTACATGTATCTCATATCGCACATATGTCGTGACATACATAAGTATAAACTGTTATAAAGGAAATTGCTGAAAAGAATGATTATGATATAAAAAATGTAACACGACTTTAGGAAATGAAACATAGGTACAATTTTTATCTGAAACATTTTTCGGTATCATAAACGGTTTTTAAGATATTTGCAGGGATCGATTTAAATGACTCACCCTGTATCTGAACGAATAATAGAAACTTAATATTACTCGATGTATCTGAATCAACGCCAATATTTAAATTTCTCAGGACGTCAGGTAATATCCTATAATACGATATATCGTCGTCCGCGTTCTTAGCTGTTGTAACTCCATTTTTTAAACAAATTAAGTTAATCAATCTACGTGCATCTCTTTGGTCCAAAAAATACAGATTCGCCATAATATAAAGAAAATTCAACGTAGACAGCAACAAATATTATTGTAAGTCCTAACTCCGAAACTTTGAAAGATTTTTTTTCTTAATGATTGTATTACCAAATACTAACAACAATTAAAAATCTATGTTGACAATAAGACAACATTTTTTTAAATATTGTAATAAATAGCTATTCAGTAGATGATGTTATAGCGTGTTTGATTATTTCGCTATTTTCCTGCTTCTATATTATAAAACTTCGCAAAACTTTAAACTCAATTTTCTCAGTTTAGAAACTAGTGCAGATTGAACACTTAAGAACTAGAGCGACGATACGGTGCCTGGTACTCCTGTGTCCGGTTAAAATGAATGGTGCAAAAATCAAATGAGATGATATGAAAAACGACATAACATTCCCTGGACCGTAATTGATTTTATAAATTACAAGCAAATATGAAGTAACATTTGTTTTTCTCTACCTCGAAAATACATATGACCCTCCAAATACAAAAAAAACCTTCGAAAGTTCGAGGAAAGCAGAGGACTGGATGCACCGGTGTATACAAACCAACTCGGAAGCAAAGGGATCCACCTAGAGGGGGTATGTGTACGCAAGTAAAATTGCGATAATGTAGCAAGCTGTCGGTGTCGCGCGCGGACGCTCGTTGTATCGACAGTCTGTGTCGATCTTTCGTTTCAAGTGCTTTCTCGTCTTGTTCACATTCTACGATCGCGATTTTTCCTCTTCCCTTGCTGGCGTGTCTTATCTTTCATCGTGTTCTTCTTCTATGAACGTGGTCACGATTTCGAAAACCAATGTTTGGCGACAAGTTTGTGTGCACCAGTGTGACTGTTCTGTATGTGTATCAACGATGCCCGGTGTTTCGGTGAACATTCTTCTGGTACAGTGATTCGTTTCGAAACGTATTTCTGTGAAACAGTCGACAATGTGTGTATAGGAACGACCATCAATCTTGAATTTATTCGGTAATTTTAAGTGTTATTAACTCAAATGAATTTGTAGGTTATAGAACAATGTACGTTTAGAGAAAGTCCAACTAGTTATTTTTCCGAAAGCTATTCAAATTCTTTATTGTTCTATGCATAAACAGGTCAGTATTACGTAAGTAGGATTGGACTGATTAATTTGCTTCGATTGTAGAAACATTTTTTTCCTTTAAGACTCTTTTTGATTTACGTATCGTACTCCGAAAAGATTTCAGTCATCTTAGACTTCAATAGCTTAATACAACAAAATATTGAACGTTTAATATTTAATTGCAAAACATCTAAGAATACTTCATATTTTGTGTATTCTCGAATGGCGGGAATAACATTCTAACAATAATAGCAACATAGGGTATGTTCAGATTATTAAACTATTAGGGTCGTCATTGAAAGTTGAAGGTGAAACAGAAATTATTAGATATGCCCACCTTTTAAACTACTCGCGAACAATAAACATAAAATGAAGATAGATATTACATTTTACAGTAAACGAAAAGGTGGTGTACAAATAACGGGTTCTCACATTAATCATTCCATATTTGGCCTAGATCTCCTGAAGTAACCTAAAAGTCATAATCATAGATTCCCAAATTCAAAATTGTTTTGTTGTTCCCAGAAGTGTAATGGTGAACTGCATAAAATCAAGAACAAGCAGAAACAATTACAGTGATAAGTGATATTAATGTGGTTACGCGATCGATGCTAATCTGAATCAACATAATCGCGAGATTCGAATTGCCAAACGGTCGTGTTACGATCGAGCGAGCTTCTTGATCGTTAATTAGCAGGAAGTGAGGCGATCTGTAGGAGATAAATCGTTTTGAACTGCTGGTCTCCGAGTGTGTCGGGTGATACATAGTGTTTTTTAACGATGTAAATTCGAATGGCGCGCACGCGTGCCGGTTAATTCGATATTCCGCGTGTGGTCGGCTGAAGTGTCAGTGTCGGATACAGTCCGCGTCACCTGTTGCTGCCAATTAACGAATGCATCCAAAAGCAAATAACCAAAAGCAAACGTGATCTTTCGTTTGGTGATCGCGGGCTACTAAGGATACATACATCGTCGCCGATCCTGATGAACAGATTCGGTAAGTGAACTTATATTGAATCGCGAGCGGCGTGTTGACGACCTAACCTCTTAAAACCGGAAAACGTCCACCAATGCTTTTATTTATTTACTTCCAAAATGCTCGTTTCATTAGAAATAAGTTTGTCCAATTTATTATGTTTTTTACGGATGGCATGGCCATTGCGTGTAAATTGGTGTGATGGTTTTGGTTTCATTTTATCAGTGAGAAATTCAATTGTTGTCGGCGAAAACAATGACAGGGAGTTATAGACAATGAAGAGGGTTATTTGGAGAAGTAGCCAATACTTTTATGTTTACTCAATATTTTAATTCATTCTTGAAATTTGCATTAGGCTAGAATGTACGAACAAGTATGTATAAACTATCGAAATGGTGATGCTGTGCTGACAATCTTCGTAGACTATTTCTTAGTATGTGCTTTATATAAACAGGGGGATTTGTGGCAACAAAGATCGAATAGAGTATGGTACGTATGTATTACAAGATATATACAGGATTATAATAGAATCATTTGATTACTTCAGTAATGTATCAAAGGTAAAGGTTGTCACTTTTCTCAAGACAAAATCAATCATATCGATTGTGAAATAATGTCTCAAAGGTTATATAAGGCTATCAGAAAATGATTGTAGTAGCAAATGCCCTTTCTATTATATATTCTATTATATCTTGTGTTCGAATTTTTACTCAATGCCACGCCATGAGATACCACGTAGAAAGCTCTCTGTCTAGTTTGACGTACAACTGACCGCGCAAACAATGTAATCGCAACACGCGTACGTCGTAATGGTTATGGAAGTGTACATCGACATAAGCGCAGTTTAAGCACTGCTCTCCTGCTATCTAATCTCATTTTCAGTTTATTGAAGATTGCATTCCTCTGCACCGCGTGGCGCGCGCGAATGTCTGAATCGAATGTTTTTGCCTCATCGTGAAGTCGGAAGACTCGTACCATCCAACGGATTTTCATTTTCTGTTACTTTGGAAACTAATTTGAAATGTCAACCATTAACCGACACCGATATATTTATTTAGATGTCGAGTATCATGCTTCTTGTTGCTTATTTACATTTCATAAAACTGGTATCGAAGGAATATTCGGGCAGAATTGAATTGTATTGAACAGTTTGCAGTCTGTAACTAGAAAATATTAAACGTAAATACGTATTAATTATCTTATCCGTACCTATTATATTTTAGAAACCATTCTTAAAGGGACATACTGCTATATTTAGTTATGAATTAATTTTGATTCTTAGTTTATCAATTTGCAGTTCGAAAAGGGTTCATAAACCCTCTATCAGGTAATTATCTTCTAAAGAAATGGCACAGGCGGTAATTAATTTAGATGAATTCATTGTTTCGTAGTAATTAATATATTAATCTATGTAATATATGTAACCACTTAATATTAGGTTAAAGGAATACTTGCAGGAAAAGACTGATCCGAAGAATTTTCCGTACATAGATAAAAAATATGGAAAGTTACACTGATATGTTTACTTAGACATCCATGTTAATCCTTAATCGCGTCTACTTGTATTTCAACACTAACATAACAATCATCAGGAAATATATGTACATACTACCTATATGCGAATTGCGATCGCCGGCTCTGTCCAAACCTGTTATGTCGTGAGTCAGAACTTTCTGGAGTTGTATGGGATGCTTTTACTCGCATTTGGTCAAGCCACCAAATTAATATTGGGTGATTGTTTGAAAATGGAGAGCAAATGATGTTATGGATCCAATCTATCTATTTAGATATGATTATAATATTCTTAGTTCCCTAAAATCGTTTACCCATCATCCACACATTCTTGTATATTCGTATATTAACTCAGATCGCATGTAAGCCTATAAAACAAATATTATAACAAAGCTATGACGAAAAAGGAGATTTTTCATGTACAGTCCACGGCCGATTCCCTTCGTTCTCCCTTTATTGTCTCCCTCGATATATGTACATACCACGGCGCCGAAGTCGATCCGATAAAGTTACGAACTATGGAATAGTTCGCATTTGCAATACTTCTGTTTGCAGGACCATCGTTGACGACGAGCTCCTTGACAGGTACTATTGCTTTCCTGAAAGGATGGCGAACCAATGCGGTTGCACGGGAAATCAATGTTGCCCTTCTCTTTTCCGCGATAGGCTCCTCCGTCTCGCTTCGTCTCGATTCCTCGTTCTTGCTCGCCGTTGCAACTGTACAATCGATAACCCGAGTCGTAGCTTTCAGGCAATGTCCCCGGAATTGATTTGAAGTGGCAATCCAACGATGTCTGCTGTGCCGTTGACTTTCATGGTAATGTACCTTGACCTTGAGTTCGGCCAGTCAATACGGAAAATGACGTTCAATTTTGGTTATTTACAGACATTGGGGAGTCACATTTTGAGGTATTGGATTATCCAAAAAGTAATCTCGGATTTTTATAGTAGATGATGGTATTTTCATTTCAATACAACGCACTGCTCCTGTTAATAAACCATATAGATATTCTAAAAGTTGATACTTCAACGCGTTATTTAAAAAAGAAATCATTATGATTGTGTTAAATTTTCTTGAATTGATCTTGTTTTGAAAATGAGTTACGAGCAGGTATACTTTCGAGCAATTACACTTTTTCTTATTTCTATTTGATTACTGCATCGTCAATATGTATAGGAAATTATTATTTGTTTGTACCGCGGGTTTCCCTGTTGGGAAATGAAATAGCATAATTGCTCGAAAGTATACCTCCTCGTTACTCATTTTCAAAATGAGGTCAATTGAAGAAAGTTTAACGTAATCGTGATGGTTTCTTTTTTAAACGACGTGTTAAAGCATAAGCTTTCAGAATATGTACATATTTTATTAGCTAGGAGCAGTGTTTTGTTTTAAAAAACGAAAAAAGCATCATTTACTGTGGAAATACGAAATTACTTTCTTCATAACCCAATAAATTCAGAATACATTAAGGAGTTATATATGATCGCACTATTAAAATTGAAATTGATTGTTGCATTAAAATTTATAACCACTTTTGATCCCCAGAAGGATATGTCACATCTATATACACGGTTTGTTTAAAAATTTTCCGAATAGAAGTGATAACAGCAATTTTTCATATGATATTCACGCTCTTCGCGATTATCAGAAATTATTGAAAGTAGTTGCCTTCTAAAGTGATATATTGTCCATGATAATTACACAAACACTGAAAATAGTCGTCGAAGCCCTGTGGATGTTAGACGGAATTAGACAGAAATTACTTTGACATAGGTCAAATAGACAAATACAGGGGATAAAGTAAACAAAATTTAAAAGAATAGTAAGATACAAATTATATTTTCTGACCATTAAAAACCAGGTATAGTGATTAGAATAGCTACAAAAGCATTATATAGAAAGCATATGTAATAAAGATCCTCTTAACAGACAATTCAAAATAATTTTCATACTTTTATTTCCTTTCTGTAAATGAAAATTGCATCTTATAGTTATATTTTCTTAAAACGTCTGAACAAAAATAGAAAAAGGATTCCTCGAAAGTGTTCAATAATATTTATAACATTTAGATTTTGTTTTGGTGCCATCTGCACAGTCTCACGTATGCTAAAAAATGAGAGGGTGACGTTCTAGGGTTAAATGAACTCTTAACTTTCTTGGTCGAAGGAGACCTTATGCAATTTATTATGTCACTGACGTTTCCAGTTAGCAAATGTATCATGTGTGTCGGTTAATCGTGACGGATGAGCCCGATCCTCGTTCGTTCATGCACCCAGGGTTTGTGTCAACCGCGAGATTTAATAATAGAAGTACCGGGTCGCGACGCCGTAAAGGCGAAAGCAAATGAATCCATGGAAATGTTCCATTTACTGGTGCTCTTCCGGGGCCGGTAGTAAACCAAGCGCCTGGAATGACACCTATTTCATTCGTTCGGGAGTAAGTTTCTTTGTAGCCGGATAAAGAAAAAAATACGACAGCATCGAGGGTTTATAAGAAAGCGGGATTGTTATGACTTGTTGCGCGCGCGCGCGTTCACTACACAGACGACGAGAAATAAGAAAAAGTAATTGAATCTGCGAGTGAAGTTTATAAATGGATCTCGAGCCACCGTTATATACCTTCTCTTATAGACAGCGAATTGTTTATTCCCTCTTGTCCAGTAGTTATGAAGCCAATAGAGCCAGGAGTTATTTGTTTCGTATTCAATATTTATTACGATTCATTGGCAATATTGTAGATACATCACGGATTAATTTATAATCCTTCGATTGGAATTCGCAGTGGTATTGACATGTTCTAAATTAATAATAGTTGCGCATAACTCATTATGTAATACAGAATGCAACTGCTGTTACGACAGAGATTATTGGCTTTGGTTTGTGCAGAATGTTTCCGAACTGGTGGTACAATCGGGAAGGATGTGATTCTATGCGAAAAAATTAAGTCGATAATGTACAATGAAATTTGTTCGTATAATACTTTGTTTTCGAAATAATAAATTTTTACAATTCATCTAACACGTACACTCGTGTTCAGAAATATTGGGACACTTATCGAATATGCAGTAAGTGTAACAAGACACTTCGAAATTGCTGAAAGTCTGAAATAAATGTTATTCAAGGTATATTATAGCTCGATGGGTAACGTTTACGCTAGTATGAATAATAAATGCGGCCTAACGTATACAGTTTTTACGAAACATCACATTGTCTTCATACAGGACAGGTGTTTTAATACTTATGAACGTTAGTATCTGTATTCGTGATGGCGGTATGTAGAAACGGAATTTAATGAACAGACGCGTTCGCCTGTTCTATTCAATTGCACACGTATATCCAGAAAATTTTCAAATGCGGTTGTCTCGAAAGCGAAGCGTCATACAAAACAATTTTATTGCTACATTTTCAACTTAGTTTGGCATGTAGAATTACATCCTTTCAGGTTGTACGATCAGTTCGCAGGCAACCTATATAACGCTCGATAATCTGAATGAAAAATGCTTAGGAATCACAGGTAACATAATAAGTAGTGATATGCTACTTGCCAAATGTTTTCGAATTTCTTCAAGACTCATTCTTTGCCATTTTGGTGCACTGCTTAAATAATTTGTTCGTATTTTGAAATTTCAGAGCTTGTAGTTTGAGTTTAAATAATTCCATCGGTTTTCAGTAGGATTTAACCCTTTTAGTAGTCAAAAGCCGAAATCTCGGCTCCACGGTCATGCTACAAACATCTTGAGCCGATATTTCTGCTTTTCCTATGTAACGTGAATTATAAATCCTGATACAAAAAGTGATGAAAAAATGTGTCCATTTTATTGTATAATACTTTCAACACTTCTTCTGTAAAACAAAACGTATTTTACAATAAAATACAAAATAGGTGTAGAGTTATTTTTATTTTTTTTTAAATGTATTCATTTTATTATATACATTCAAAGTGCGTAATTCTACAAGGTATTTGTAAATGGTACACAGAAGGGTGAAATTATCATTGTCGGATGTTCATTCCAATGTAGGAATGTCCTTTGTCCGTTAGCCAACTTTTTACAACACGAAAAACGGTTTTATGACTGTTTTCGTGCTTCAAAATGCGGTTATTTATCAAACTTCTCAATAGGTATGGTATCTTTTGTGTCTGCAAAATATTGAATTAATTATTTCTTTCGATAGTTCTTTTTACTCACTACAGTGGATCAATAAAAACATCGAGAAAAAGACTCCCACAAAAATAACGTACAAAAAGGCAAACGTTTATTTGATACTGTAGCTGGTAACAGACATCGGTCAGTCGTATAAAAAACAACGTATGCACGATAAAGTTTCAAATTCTCTTTTCTCGAAAATAAAGCTTCGTACTACAATCCACAGTTTCATCTATGAATTGTTTTTACACGAACTACGTCCTCTTCAGTGGTATTAGTAATTGTAGGAGTAGTATTATAGTAATAGTATTTCCAAAATTGTTCAGGATGCTTTAGTGATATATTAGAATTGTAAGTTTCAATTGATACTCCTTTCGTTTGTTTTTTTCTGCCAAGTTGTAGACGAAGTTACTAGATAAAATGGAAAATTTTTGATTTCTCGACAAATATATTCGAGGCTCGGCGTAGAGATGTGCGAATAAGAGAAGCGCTTAACGTTCTTACATGCTTTCTATTATTAAGCTCTTTGTCCCCGCATGAACACAAGGATTGCGACGGTTCTAACACATTTCGCGAGTGCGCAAAGACTATAACGATACCACGGAAACACTCCGTCCGTTGTTAAACATAGTCATGCAGGAAGAATAGTATCCAATTTCTCATGTTTTTCGAATGAATTCTCGGTCTGGATCCAGATGAGCTACCTCCTTCAACGTTGATTAAATGTTGATCGTTAAGTTATCATATTCCTCGTAAGAAGGAGTGTAACATTTCTTTCTTGCATTTTAATTCTCCTGATTTTTAATACCTGCCGGAAACAGATTTTATGATTTAGTAGTATAAACCTCGGGTAAAAATAACTTTCTTAAAATATAATAATATGCAACTGCGTCCACACTATTTAATTTTCTTAATTCCTCTATCAGGGTTTACAAATCTTTGCGTTCAATTAATTAAGTCTTGATGATAATTGCATGAACAGAGGTCTAGACCATAGAATAGATTTGATAATTTATAAAGTGAAAAAGCATAAATTTTGGATGCTTTCGGTAACCATGGTTCATTGCATACTGACGATGCAGCGACGGAAAAAATGAATGTTTATCGAATAATAAGAAAAATATGTTCTGAATCTCTGTTTATGAATGTACCGGTGATTGTGAAAGTCGTGTAACTCATGTATTTTTTGTTTTGAAAATTTTTTCATAATAGTGAAATATTAATCGATGTATAATAAAATAAGAGAGAAACTCCATTTTTTTTGTTTATTTAACTTACACCACTTTCATAATCATGGGCACAAATAACGGCACGAAATACCGAAGGCACCTTATATATATTTACAAGAAAAAATAATAGGAGACAATATAAGGTAAAGTTTAATTTTTTCGGTCCCATGTAATTTTATATTATCAAAAAGTTACATTAAGCTCAATTGTACAAGATTGACAATTTTGCACAACCGTCAGTCATAGAAATATGAACCATTTTTTAACAACACTCTATACAGGGTGGACCTATAACTTAGACCACCTGGAATATCTTTGATATTTTTAGAGATATGAAAAATATTTATTTACAGAAGTTGTACGGTATCAAGTGGGCCATAACATGCAAGTCTGAATTTTTTTGTAGATATAAGATTATCGGAGGTTTCAAGGTCATCTCTACTTTTTTTAAAATGGAATGTTATACTTTTTATCCGTAGTAAAATAGCTGATGTTTGCATGATTTTAACGATCTGCGATACAAGGTCATTCGACATTAAGTAATAGAGTAAAAGGACGGCTCTTGTGCCATAAACCTCTTATAACGTAAACATTGTTGTTTGATCCTTTTATTTAACATCGACTGACATCGTTTAAACATCTGTTACTCTACTAGGGATGAGAAAGTTCAGCATGCCATTTAAAAAAAGAGAAGCTACTTTGAAATCTCTGAAAATCCTCAATCCATCAAAAATTATCACTGGCATATTATGGACTCATCGGTCCCGTACAACATTCGTGAATAAACTTTTCTGATATCTCCAAAAATAACGAAGACATTCCAGGTGGTGAAAGTTATTGGTCCACCCTGTATAGCTCAAGCCACCGTGTACATACGATCATAAATAACGTACTATGACTTGAGCGCAGTATCGTATTGCTCTTGACGTTTGCTTTCCCGCGCCGCAAGTCGCCGCATTCCGGACAATAAGTTGGATTGCCGCGAAGCACTATGAAACGCACGAAGTCTCGCTTTCGTTGGCAGTCTGCCGGCTTCCTTCTGGGCTCGCTGTTATTCTTGTCAAACTTCCCTGAATTTACGAGGAATCTTGTTTACAAAAATGAGTAAACCGTTAATTAATTTTCGAGTGAAGTTAACAAGCGAGCCTATAGATTACATTACAGTGGAGCCTCGATTTTCGGAACGCTCTGTGAACCGAATATTTTTTCATCGGAACGTTCTGTTATCTAAGGAATGCATTTCAGATTTCGAGTGTATTCCACGCAATATGTGCAACGTTCCAGGTGTATATAGGGTGCTAATAAGAATGTGGGATACTTTCACACGTACGTTGATTCTACATGTCAGACTAAAAGACGAAAATCAAGAATGACGAAATTGCGTTCGAGGCTTCGTTCTCGAGTTACTAATTGTAGAAAATACAGCAAAAGTACGTGTGAAACGGCTTGATCTATGACCTACTGAAATTAATGAATGAAATAAAATGAAATGAATGAATCCAGCTCGTGAAATAGTTGAAGAGCGCACCCCTCGAGTAGAATACCAGAGGCTTCATAGTGAGTTATTTATCGATATCTCGAGTCGTTTGGTTGACGTTCGCGGCTCGAGCAGCTTAAAGTTTGGAACGTTTCATCACTCTTTGGCAACTTCATAGCATAACGGCTCCACAGTTTCGAGTTTGCAATGTCATCAGACTGTCGCCATCAGAGGTGTTTGAAGTTTGAAACGACATCATACTGTTTGGAGTTTGCAATGTCATTAGATTCTCGTCATTAAAGGTGTTTGAAATTTGAAACGTTATCAAACTGTTTGGAAGCAACCTTCAGTTCGAACGCTACGCAGTGATCGGTCTCAACCTGAACTGTCTAGATTCTTCTGTTAGATGTTTCGACCAAACCTGTTTGAAGCAATCTGTTCACGAACCCAATATTAGTTGTCACCCTACATCTAAGGCCTACTGTCCAGTAAGGCGTCTCGTCATAGACACGTCAGCGTAGCGTACAACATGACGATTACGCTACGCTTGAGTTTCTGTCCACTTGATCGTATTGCAAGCGTATAGAAAGCGTACAAAAAGCTTCATTTTCCTCATTCGCAAAGATGTCGGACGACGAAGAGGACGCTATCACCTTATATAATTATATTCCACGGCGTAAAAGTCGGAAAAGATATTGGTTACATCTTTACATAGAAAACAACATAGATGGTAGATTATTTGTTGCTGTGTTAGGATTAGCGGAAGCTGATCATGTATTTCATTCTTTCTATAGAATGAATAAAAGTACGTGCAAGAATTTAGTGCGTTTGGTGGCTCCGCTAATCCAAAAACAAGACACAATATCTATGAAGCGTCTATGACGAGATGTCTTAGTGGACAGTAGGCCTAAATCGCTAGCTTCGAAAAAATGTTCATCGTTTTTCCCGAGTTGCGATAAAGTACAGAAGCATCACAACGCTGGTATGAGCAACACAGGTTCCACGACTCTGCTGATTGCCCGCGTTAATTGAAAAGATTTACATTCGATGTATTGGGTTGGTATATAAATTCGTGCAGTTATTATTTCATATCCAATGTATCTCATAATAATTGCCTATCAGTTATTTGCTGTACGTCATTCGATAGCTTTTTTCTTTTTTCATGCTTCGTTTCATGCATCGTTCTGTACGATTAATGGTTTAAAAACTATGGAGTGGCAAGTTAACAAAAATAAGCAGCTCCGACATATTTTATCCTACGAATTCAATCAGGCTAGACTTTGTATTGCACATGAACAGTATCGCCCATTGTTAAGTTTGATTGTAACAGATGATGAAATCTGGTGTCTTTACATCAATCTAAATCACAGGAAAGAAAACAAATAACACCGCGTGATGAACCTGATTTCCATCCTCGGAAAACAATATGTCTCTGGTGGGATGTGAAAGGGATTATTCATTACGAGTTCCTCCAAACTAAACAAAGTGGGATCAAGTGGAATTAAAACCCACTGCACAGTTGTACACTGAACAACTTCAACGGCTGGATATAGGTAAAAACTTTTACTAAAATCTTAGATGGGAAGTTCTCTACCATCCACCCTACTTAGAGGACCTCGATTCCATGGATTACCATCCTTTTCGCTCCCTCCAAAAAGGTTTAAACGCAGTTTTGTTTAACGGCATGAAGCTACAAAAATGACTAGGAGCTTGGTTTGCATAAAAAACCGAGGAATGTTTTCAAGCGATTTACATTCGATGTATTGGGTTGGGTTGGTTCTACCAGCACGTTGGGGAGAAATTGTACATAATCGTGAAGAATATATAATAGATTAATTCGTATATTAGATAGTTGAAAAAAAAACTGGAATATTTTTACATACGACAAAACAGCACGAGCTTATGGACCAACCCAATGTATCATAAATTTTAAGATTGATATGTTTGTATAAGATGATATTTTAAAATTGATAAAATGCATCATGCACGAATCGCGTAACGTCACCATGGACGAGTTCACGTCCCGACTGATATTTCCGTCCCTTCGTTCTACATCGACGAAAAGTAATATCTACCGTTAATCGACAGTACCGATTCTCGATCTTCTCGTGACGCGCCCTTCTAGTTTCCATGCAATCTTTCGACCGGGAAATGCCTCACGGTCTGCCTTATTTCCGTGCGCTTGATTCTCAGGATCGATGAACGTGGAAATGGCGTAGCAGTTGGTGCCAAGGTTTCAATACGAGAAAGAAAATGAGCGCGTAATTAATTCAGTAGATACGAATCGATTCCGGGACTTGGTTCCCTATACCTGGTGAACCATGAAGACACGTGAGAAGGGTTCGATACGTACCGGGCACCGATCGCCAAGGAACCGTAGTCCATCCAAACGTCTCGTTCCACTTGCTTTTCTAATTGTCGGAGACAATCCAATCGACCGGCTACTCGTAACTTATGAATGTGTTCGTGCTGCTCGATGCATTCCCTTGTTACTTCGTGCAAATTAAAGGACAGTCGTGAAATGTTTATTTGACGCTCGATCCACCGTTCACGAGGGCTCGCCATTTATCGTTGATTGGTAATTATTAAATTATCAGAAACGTGTTTCGTGATTGATTTCTAATTCTGCAATTTAAAATACTGTATTCGGATGTTATTGTATACTAAGCAGTAATAGGTGTAGAACTAGGATTAACATAAGGAATTCTTAAACGTAATAAGGTGTCTGAATATTTTTATAACATGAGAATTCGCGTTTTTTTTGGTTTTTCTTCTACTGGTTAAATAACGACAGATACTGAATCAACAGTTTGTTTTTCATTTTTGGCATGTATATATTGTACTGTAATATGGCGTAATACATTTTTGTTGCTGGTTGTATATAGGGTAAAGGCTCCATGAGAGTTGGATAGGAATGTTCCTCGTGAGAGTTTCTACGTTATCCCCACTACTTCGGGGAGGCCGTAGAAACTGAAGCGCATACTTCGTTGCCTACCCCTCCGATTTTGTTACAGAGGGTCGGGCTTCGGACAAAAAATATATTTGTGATGCATTGAAGCGATTCGCGGTGCACCGTGCAAGTTTTGAAGCGGTCCCAAGCTTTAAACTTTCATGTAGCCTTTACTGTATGTTCAAAATATTGACCTTAGAAGTCAAAACTATACTGGTATCCGAATATTTTTGTGACGGACTGCGTAAATATGAATATTAGTATCGTCTTGATATTGTAATTAAATTTACACTACCGGTCGAATTTTTAAAACTAATGATACTATGTATTGCTCTATTTATGATAGAGTCGTTACTTTCAACATAAGTTAATAAATCATTAACAATCTGTCTCTACGTACATTGAATATAACTATGTAAAAATTATTTCATTATAACAACATTTTACTATCTGAAGTGCATAAATACTCGCAGTAATTACACCTTTTTTATTCGTTATTGCGAAACTCTTTATTTACCTATATAATGATTTCGCCCATCTCTGGAATACACGCGTACCAGATCAATTTTCAAACGCCAATTCTCTCGATAACAAGGCTCTGTATGCAAAAATTGTATTCTAAATTTTTTTCATTTGCATTTACACGTAAAATAGTCTCTCTTTTTCAGATAAACCAGACATTTGATCGTATCCTGTATTTCCATTAATTCACCACAATCGGTCAGTTGTGTTCGATTAAATATTGTTCTTTCACGATGGACAGTTAAACGCATCCAATGATTTCGTATCGAGTGCAGTTTCGGATCGAACCGCGTGGCGAATGGTGAATTCGACCGATAAGCCTTCTATGACCGACCAAATACGTGATAAAAAATGAGCGGATTAACGGTCTCGTTAGTTTGTACGACGTCATAGCATTGAATGCTTACGAGAAGCCAGAGATGTTGGCCCATGCACCGCCTCGACGATATCATGATTCACGGTAATGGTAACTGCACGGATGCTGACACGCGATGCCCACCATATTGAATTGCAATATTCGAAAATGGTGTCTTGGTATAACGGCCCCTAGTTCACCTGCTTTTCATCGAAAATTTTTCGTTAGGTTCTTCTTCGACGCGCGGAAACTATATAAATTCTTTGTCGGATTTGTGTCTTCTCCGTAAAATACACGTAACGTCATACAGGGTGTTGACACTATCTATGTAGAACTACCAAAGCAGTCAAAATGATTGGTTAGTAAACTCTTATAAAAATTATCAAAATGTCATAACTGTGTATTTTAACTTTTACTGTAAATATATACGTGAAGATGTTCGTTAATTTATCGATTTGCATATTTACGATAAACTGTCCCCTTTACCAACGTGATAGAAATAGAACCACGCGTATCTTCAGTAGTTCTAGTGTTATTAAAAACGTTCAACAGGGTGGATTAAACATGCCAAAACTAAGACGAGAATCACTAATGATGGAATTGCGTTCGAGACTTCGTTTCAGGGTTTTTTATGGGTCTTTTCGTTGGGAACGTGGGTGAAATACGCGCGGGAGACGTTAGTTTCATTAGCAAGGAAGAGTTTTCAGATGTCCACCTTTGATTGCTTTGGTTTCCGCATATTCTTTGGAGGATCGAAATATAACAACCACGTGTTATTTTTTTTATTTTGGCCCGCTTTCATATTTAGGGGGTGAACTACCGCTCAAAGTGCATAAGAAGAGGTAGGTACAAAAGTTCCTAGTGTTAGTTTACAGAACTTTATAAAATTGTGATGAATAAAATTTCATATAAATTGAATTTGTGTCATAATTTGTTTTATGGATTAACAAATTTTATAGAAAGGTTGAAATAAAATGTTGCTGATGATATGTATATTCCAAACGAAAGAAAACCGCTACCAATTCGTTGATGAATTTAATATAAGTTAAAATATTTTCTGTATTTTAGTATTATATCATAATAATAATTTTAATTTTAAAAATATTTTATTTCTTTGCTATGTAAAATACTAATATCTTAATAAGAGTAACTGACGACATGAACGTCATTCACACAGTAAATTATGACGCAAAGTAAATTTATATCAAGTTTTATTCAACACAATGATACAATACTCTTTAAAGTAACAATTGTAAGTTCTGCACCTCTTCTTATGAACAGAATACGACAGAACATTATTTGTTGAATCGATTTTTTCGTCTATCTATCTATTTCGGAGAAAACTCAATCGGTTACTTTATAAGAATCACCCTGTATATTGAATCGTTTTCTGGACTCTTTTCCGTTTCATGTTGACACGAAGAAGCTTTCACCCCTGCTCTTCTTAACGACTCGGATCGAGATAATAAACTCTTCGTGCCGCGGATATTGTTTGTTAATCATTCAGTATTTAAAAGTTGCTGGTTTTTATGGACTACAGTGACGTGGCCAAGTTCCCGGCCGCGTAAACTTTTTACTCAGGTTTTTTAAGGAGGGCCTCAGGGAAGTTTTAATTAACATCGTAATGGTCGCGAGATAAGATAACGATTTCCCGAAATTTGACTGTTCATCCTTGATGAAAAAAAGTCGTTTATTATCTATACAGGGTATCCTACGTGACGCGACTCACTATTTTTTTGCTATTTCCGGTCATGCAACAAAAAGTGTTATGAGTGCTCTACAGATGACAATCAAAAAATTCCGAAAATACTTGGTTTACATAGGAAAACCAAGGTCATCTTGGGTAATATAAATAGGATCGCATGTTTTTTTAATGAGATTCTAAGGAACTTCACGACAAATTCAAAAAGTATGTGATTTGATATTTTTATTAACTCAGTACCAGGTTTACAGTAGTGGAAATAATATTTCACTTTTTAATATATTTCATTTTCGAAGAGTGTAAATTGTAAACACATCTAGGACAGACTGTAAATAAAGTCTACTGTAAACCTGGTACTCAGTTAATAAAAATATCAAGTAATATGCTTTTTGAATTTGTCGTGAAGTTCCCTACAATCTCATAAAAAAAACATGCGGTCCTATTTATGTTAACCAAGATGACCTTGATTTTTTTATCGTCATTTGTAGAGCACTCGATACCATTAAAGTACGCTTTAAAACACTTTTTGTTGCATGGCCGCAAATGGCAGAAAAATAGTGTGTCGCGTTACGTGGGACACCCTGTGTATGTGAGCTGAACTTACGAGTCGCTTCATAGAAATGTGGAATTTTTTTGCTTCATTTTTCTCTCGAAAGGAATTTTCGATTTGACGTTGAAGATCGGTAAACGGCGATTCTGATTTACTCGTCACGCTGCATTTGGAATCAAGTAAGAAGACTTAGATGGCAGTATACGGGGAAACATGGTACGTTCGCATTAATCTTGATAGAATTGGAGCGGAAGCCACATCGATCTGGCTCAATCGATGTGCATACATTATGCACCGAGACTGACATGTGTACATTGCCAATTCATCGAAAGACACTGATACATATACATATGCTGCTATCTTACTAGTCTTCCGTCTGCTGGAATTGTTAATGTTTTACATCGACCGTGGAGTTATAAATACTATTGATAGAATCTCCCTAAATATCTCATTTCGCTTGTACCTAAGTCAAGTAAGCCTGTCTTAGAATTGAGTTCATGAATGATTTACAGTAACAATTGCAGAACTATTGATTTCACTTGGTGCTATGGTCATTAGACTATGAATTTTATGCATTTATGGCGTGTAGAATTGTCTAAAATTCAGTATAGCAAGAAGTATAGCAAGAATTTATTTTAGTGTTGTTTTTATTTTATGTGAGAATTGATAGAATCTTTGATGCCGTGAAGAAATTTCTCTTTGTTTCTAGTCTCCAGTAGTGACTCTTTAAAAATTGAAATTTGCATAAAGATTCACAGTGTAGTGATCATCCATTATATGGTACCTTAAAAGATGTCTTTTTAGATTGTATTATCAAAGTTAAATACTCATTACTCAGTTGTTGATGTTTCTGCATTTATGAAGTGTCTCATGTATACAGCACACAGCGCAATACATTTTTTCTCGACTTTTGTTTTGTATACAATATTCTGATAGTGTCAATTTCTTGTAAAATTCAGATCTTTTGAAAATAATTCTTTGAATGCCAGCATAATTATTTGAAGATATTTCTAACTAACATCGTTGAGTCAAATATTTTTTCTGCTATTGATTAATTTTTACTAGAAATTTAATTGAAATTAGGTTCATATACAAATTTTTAGAAGTTTAAAAGCATATATAACCACGATTCTACATTTGGTTTAAGTAGATTATCTACGTACAATTCATTGTAAACCATATTTACCTCATTTTACGGCAGGTGGAATTTATAATAATACAACACTTTATTGGATACCCTTTTTACTATTTGAATGAAATTAACTGTACCAATACAAGTTCAATCACATACATTTTTCCGTTCTTGTACATGATGAGGTGTTCCGTCAAAATAATTATGAACCATATATTTTTAATTTTCTTCGTTGTTGTTATTAAATCGGAAGGCAAAATAGTAAATAACATACGTACTACACGTAATAGTGAATTTCCAAGAAGGTAATAATTAATTTGTCGTGTGTTACACAATCATCTAAGAAAATATTTACATTTCTTTAAACGATCTACAACTATCACATGATCCACCATAAGTCCTCCTACAGTAACAAGAATAGCTCATTGGGTATCACCAACAAAACAAACCCTCAAAATAAGTTCGTACTTTTCAATTTCACCAGTGATCCACGTATCTTATTCCAATTTCTGATATGCCACGATGTACAGGCAAGCACGACCCGTTTTCTAATTAGGTTAGAGGAAAGTGTGGCTCGGCGATCGCGTGACGAGCTACTCGCACGTTTTAATTGGAAGGGTGGCTCCGCCATTTAGGCGAGTTTTGATAAGCGGGCGGGGCCGAGTGAAAGGTGCGATAATTGGTATTAGGAGACCCTCTGGTGCGAAATACGTACGTTCGTAAGCTCAGATTGAAATGACCCATCTCAGAGTTAGTCTAAATTTCTTCTTACGTGATTCTATATGATTTTTTTTATAATCATCGAATTTTTACTTATTTTTTTTAGAAGCAGCAGCAGTAGGGGTACATATTATAAATAATGTTGTTAATAAGTTTATTATCATCGTCATTGCACATACTTTTATTGGATCAGAGCAATAGTTTTGATATGGATTTTTTTCAGATAATGTAATAATCACTATGGTTTTATGGAAACAATAAACAATTATGTTAATATATGACGTGTCGTTATCAATGTAGTACAGATGATTTGTAGTATAGTATTCAAAAACGTTCTGTATTAGATTAGAAATTTCTATTGAAAATACATATGTCATAAAAGAATCAGTGTATGCTTCATTATATTATTATTAAATTATTATTAGTCTACTCTTTTAGAGCAAAATCTAGAAAAACTTTTGCAATCACCTAATATTATTTGTTAGGGTCAACGTATTTTAACACTAGAACTACCGAACCCGTCAAAATGACGGATTTCAGATTTTTTATTTTACAATTACAGAAATACTAAAGATTCTTTCATCGGAATTTATGTTGACCTTTAATTCTTTATATATACACTTCATATTATACTATAGGTACTAAGCTATATTGTATTATACATATATTACTCATATTAATAAATCGCACAGTTTAACTTAGCGTACATTTAATGCTGGTAGTTCTAGTGTTAAGTAGAGTTGAAGACGGATAGTTTGTCGCTCATTGACCGTTGGAGCATTTATGATTGGGCTTTGGAATGCGTGCGGTCCTGCAAGAGGGTGCATGAAATTAAATAGACCTGCAGCCGCATGGTGGCGGAAAACGACATTGGGGACCTTTGGCTATCGGTGACGTAGCGGGTTGTTTATGTGAAATAGATGAGTGAAAGTTAGAGATGGCTGGCAGACCTTTGTTGCGTTGCCTTAGGAATAAGCACATTGTTCTCAGAGGATCTGACCAGTGGGGAACGCAGAGATGCCTTTTGGTAAGAGGACTGTGATTGACCGCACGACATTTACCCAAGAACCACGAGGGAGCGTAGTTCTCCTAAAAATCAAAGGCTTCGGTTTAATATTTTTAGTATATCAGTGTTAATGTATGTTAGTCTGTTTTTATTAATGTTTTAATATTTGTTATTAGTGAATTGTGTATGTGTGTGAATATCCAGTCGTTAATTAAAACTATTAATGTGTTGAATATCGGAACAGTTGTCACTACATTAGTTTACCATGCTTACGTTAGTGTATCGTACGTTGAATCTTATAAAGTAATGGATTTTAGAGCGTTTTTTTAAGTTTTGGTATCGAAGGTTGTACAGATAGAGAAAAGAAGATTACTTGGTTCGGGTTTGTCTATAAGCGATGTACCTTGTACACTTTTCTGTTCTTCTGATTGCTGTTTATGCATGAGAACTATTCAGATCCTAATGAGTGGTAGAGCGTTAGCTTGGTCTTTTGTATTTACGTGTGTATACGTCCATAGAATCAAGTACGAAAATTTTGACATCTTATTTTCCAAAAAACGATTGTGACATATGGTTCCTGTTGAACTTTTTCTTTTCTGGTGAAATAGGACACGCTGATACAAAGAACCTAGTATATAATACAATCTAACAAGTGATAAAAGCAAAAAGTAACACTAACGTTTGATCTTATAGATAATTTTGCGGCAAGTTCTTTTCACAAGTGTCCACCGATACAGACGTATAGATGCGCCCTTTGAAATCATGATTCGAATTCATTTCTTTCACTCTTCACAAATTTGAGCAAAACATTATCCAATATACAATACATAGGCACATTATTAGTTACGACTAAGTAACTCAATTTTATTTGAACGACGTTTTATCGTTGATACTTATTTCGCGTGTGTATAATCGTCTTCCCTGAAAATGAGAAAATAATACCATCACTTTCCGCTAGATCACGTCGGCAAACAAGAGCATCATCCAGTGACCAACCGGTAGATCACACCGCACAGTGGGCCAAATAACAATTTTAGCGACTAATAATTTTAAAATTCAGTATTCTTAAAATCGTAAGATATTGAATTTACGTAGGTCGCAGGTAGGCGATTACTACCTGGAATAAATTGAATATACATAAAATATTATATAATGCCTAATAACATTAAATAATGCCTTAGTGTGAGGGTTTTTCCGTAAATCCGTCACGAACTTCAGGGAACATTCGTATGATTTTCCTACCTGTCGCACTATCTGATTGTGTCGCTTGCTGTGAAAGTCTCTGTGCATAGGTACAACGAATAGTTAAGTGTGTACATAGGTATAATCTACTCTTATTGTGTGTTTACTGGACTAGTTTGCTGGAAATATTATTCAAACGCGTGTAAACATTTCAGCACATTTCATTGAAAAATTTCCATTGTATTAGATATATTATACCGATTCTAATAATATTTTGGGAAGATAAAGAATGCGCAATTCACAGATTTGAAAGGATCGGTTTCGATTCATTTTCATTTTGTTATAATAAAAAAACATTTTCATGTTGTTCGGAAACCATTAACGTTTCGCGATCCATCGTATGTGTATATTTTTCATTACAAGTAAAAAACATGGTAAGCTGGCCTTCTGTTTCGCTCAATGCGCGCTGTCCTGAATACCTTAAAATCTGATAAAATTCTTTTCCAGTCACAAATGATTTGCTGAATAAGCTACTCCGAATTTTCTATTCCCGTTCCAAGAACACCTTGCAAGAATAGCCAGTGAAAATTAAAATTTCTAAAAATATCTATAACCTACTACCAAAAGTATCGCTCTAAGGAAGCATTCCTACTACTTTCCCTCTTTTTTTTTATCGGTTCTTGCACAAACTTGCAAAGAACTCGAGCAGAGATTCGAGCCGTAATTCCTCCCGACCCAGTCGTATTCACAAAGTTCGTCAAAATACGCGGCGGATAAACAGCGACGTTCCCCGTGACGTTCGTAACTTTTCATAAATCGCCTAGGCTTTTTATTCAGCGCGCGTCACAGGTACGGAGCCTTTCGAAATATCGCCGAGAATTTTCTGGAGGCTATGAGCGAGGCCACGCTCGACGAGAGTAACAGTTACGTCATTGTCGTTCATCGTCGTCGCCACTCGTAAAAAAGAACCGGGAAAACGGAAAAAGAGGGAAAATTTATTTTCGTACCATTTGAATAACACTTCCAGAGGCAGCGTCCCCAGGATGGATTCCGCCACCTGATTGGCGCTTTTAATTTTCCATTCATCCGGATGTAGTCAAGCCCCGCGGGGCCAGCCAACGTTTGACGTGCAAATCTCACGGCTTTGGTCTCTCGTGCCAGGTAGCACGGCCGCTTAATAAAATTCGAGAAAAATCTTGAACGTTACCATCGACCTCTCCCTCTCTCTCTCTATCATCGCAACGACCAGTCGTTACCTCTATATCTCTGATTGTGTACTAGAAATTGTTTGACATGTCCGAATTCGTCTTGTGACCAGATTGTTCGATTGTTTTCAACGATATGAAACAAAAAAAAATATTTTCAAATAATTCAGACCACGTCCTTTTAGAACTCTGTGCGGTTCGTGTTCGTATAACGTGTGCGGGTAAAAAGCCGATGGTAAAATAGGGGAAACAGGATACAGAAGGCTAGTTCTAAGGGAACACGCGAATCATTTCAATCCTAAACCGGGGAGATGGTCGAAATGTTTGCTAAAAAGGCGGTGGGTCGATTCGACCGTCACAACGCAGCTAGTGATGGGGACCGACTTTAGTGCATAAGTGCTCCTATTGTATATGTATCAGTCAATTTGATGCACATGGTTTTTTATTCGATCGGACTGTTCGCAGAAACAAGCGGTTCGATCTTTGTGTGATATCCTGTGGATAGTTCTTGATATTCAAATTACATGATTTTAATCTTGCAACACCTATTTAATCAATACATCTCGTTGTTGGTAGAATTCAATTGTCTTTTTTACGAGAGAATCGATTGAACCACTTTTTTTACATTCGATTACTGTGCACTTTTTGTATAATTCGTAAACGAAGACCGAGCTTTTTATATATACATATTTTTATTTAATGAGACAGACGAAGGCTATTGATTCGTTAACCACATAGTCGTCACTCTGAACATCAACCAGTATTTATGTTAGGTTTATTTCATTATTTGAAACGCCAAAAGGAAACATAAAAAATGGAGTATCGACAAAACATTCACTTCACCATTGTAACGTTTACTTGTTGAGTTTTGAAATAGGTACGGGAAAGGTGTCTAAAACGATCTCTCGGGGTAAAATGATTCCTGGCTGCCCTGTGGTTATTAGTGGTGCTATATCGCAATGTCGTTATACAATAGTTCTCTCCGCACGTCACTAGTCGTTGCTCCAAGTGCCATGTGAATATCAATGCTCTGTGTGTTGTCCACAAGAAAAATTTAAAAATTACTGCAATTTATCTAAAACAAGGTCTTTTTCAATGTTGTGTAACTTTTGTCATGAACGATTTAATGTGATAGCTGCTTTTTGCGCGGATTTAACCACAATTCAATAATACGTTAATTAATGTTTCGTTACCGCATGTATTAAGTTGATGTTATATTCAACCACTGAATGTGAGTTGGGTGTTGGGGGTCATATGGTCCCTTCCTAGTAGGATAAAATGATCCCAGGAATCAATTTACCCATATGCTATATTATTGTTTTTTGTTTTAGTTACAACAATACCCTTCAATATAAAAAAAAAAGAATGCGTCAAAGCTGTTTTTATTTAAATAAAATGTAATAACTGAAATGCTTTTTAATGTTCGTCGTATTTACTATCAGTAGGTATAAAGTGATCCCCGGGGATCATTTTATACACATACATTACAAAATGATCCTTAAGTATGCCTTCAAAGAAATGTGAATAAAAAATGTAATTGATCAGGTAGCAAAACTTTATTTACGCCAATGATAAGATCGATAGACTAACTTATAAAGCTACTTTTTTTTTATTTAAATAATGAGCATTTGTATTTTTTATATAAATTACGCCGTAAAGGGGTCGTTTTAGACACCTTTCCCCTACATTATTTGAATCAATTTCTTGTCCATTCATTGGAAAAGGCTGGTCCTCCGACGTTTGTTTAATCGTCAGCAGGAGTAGTGCGTATTTACCCAAACCGAAAGGATTATCGGATTATCTGTCGGAACAGAACCAGTACTTCTGATATACAGGATGTCCCAAAGTAGCTTCGACTCCCGAAAATGAGGGGTTTCTGGGATGATTTGAAACGAATTTTTCCTTAGCGAAAATGTTATCCGAGGCTTTGTTAACGAGATATTAACGAACATCCCGACCAATTAAACTCGACGCGCTCTGATTGGTCAGGGTTTTTCGTTAATATCTCGTTAAGATTGGATAACATTTTCGCCTTGGATAACATTTTCGCTAAGGAAAAAGTCGTTTTAAATCATTCCACGAATACCTTATTTCCGGGAGGCGAATCTATTTTGGGACACTCTGTATAATGAACCTGGTTAGTGAAATCAAGTGAAGTATGTAACAGAAAATACCACATGAAATCACGTCTAAGAATATTTGGAAAAAACAAATTATTTTTTTTTCAAAAGTGGTATTAATCCTGTCTACTTCATTCGCGCTGCTACAGCGGCATACATTGCCGTAAAATCTATTTGATATTAATTCAATACAAACGAATAAAGTTTCAATTATGACCACTTATAAATTTTTATCGAGACAGAACAACTCTTTCACTTCTTACTCAATCTAGCAGTCACTAGTTAGTCAGAATAAAAGAGTCTCAGACCGCAAACAGTTAAGTTGATGGGAAATAAATGGCAGGCCAACATTCGCGAGGATTGTAATTAGCTCGCGGAAGTTTATGCAAATTAAAAACTTTGGATACCTGTATTATATAAAAGCTCTGAAGGTGAATAGAATTTCATTTCCTGTAATAGAGGCTTCGGAGTATTAATAATAATACATGAATGGCATTAAACTCTATTAAAATCATTGCTTTACTGTGCTTTGTACATTAGGATATGCAATAAATGCATAAACATTCGCAGTCTGTGTAACTATAATTGTGTATCTATTTTTCACAAAAAGTGTAAAATACCGTTCACTGCGATTTATCCCCCTTTCTACAAACTCTGACCTTCCATTACCTTATTAAAACTGTTGCGTACTATGTAAAGAAAAACAAACCTCACCTGTTCGGCAATGAAGCACAAAAAGGAACAATATTTAATTTATGCAGTGCAACAATAGGCTACACTCTGAATCAGTCGGATAAACACAAAATATGTAATTTAACAAATTCCAATAAAAGAAACCATAATACATCGGTGGATACACGTGCCAGTTGACTGTCTTTTTCACTCTATATTACTCTGTCTTGTTTTTCTTTTTCTGGACAAAACATGCGTTTTATACCGCGAGGGCTTGCCACTAACGGTCAGTGACCAAAACAAAGAGGCAAGTCATGTATCAAGTACGCTCTGCATACATTCCACATAGGCATTTTTCTCCAATTACGCTGCTCGATAATAGCTTCCCACGTAAGGTACATGCATCCTCGAAGTGAAATTAAGACCAAAATATGGAGAAGAAATTAACACTAGTATAGGGTGGCGACATTAGGTACAATGTCACTATTCAATATGATTATCTATTCTGACCCATAAGTGAGAAAACAAGATTGCCACTTCAGATTATAAAAATAAAGACGACAAACTACATCTAACCAAAACAACATGATAGAATCACTTATTTTAAGTACTGGAATCTGATTCTAAAGATAAGTAATCACTATAGTCCTATACTGCGTGAAAAACAACAAACTGTCGCAACTTATACTGAAATTGCTGAAAGGTTTTGTTTATTTTTCCAGCTTGTTGTAATTATATTTAAAATCAGTTCCCACAGTTTCCACCAGGCTGCGGCACGTATGTTAACGCTGTAGATAAAATGGGGGACAAAATTAAGCACGGGGGCGAAATTCGGGACCCTTACCCTCCAGCAGAAGTAATAATAACCATGATCCGCTCTAACGTCCATTCATTCCCCACAGATCCAACACGATTTGTTACATCGGACAAGACAATTAATCAGGACAATTCGTAGATTCTAAAACAATGTTATGCCTGTTGTTGTCCAAACATTGCTATAAAAATAAATCATCTCCCAATACACGTGGTCTACATCGTGGGCGGACATGATGGCGTACGATTGAAGGATCCAGGTGTGCTCGGGGCGCAGGACACGCACCGCGGATGTTCATTTTTCAAAATCAGCTAACGTGCCACGCATAGCAAAAGCCACGGGGAAGATTTTCCACTCAAGACCCCGGATGCCATGGGTTTTTCACGGAGATGAAAATTCAAGTAGTCGAGCCAGGCAGACGCGGCGCGGTGACGGAAGCGAGACGGGAACGTCGACGTCTACGAGGCGTCGAGGAATACGTCGTTGGCTAATGCCACGACTTTCACGAAGCGTGGGTAATACGTATTGTGGCCGGAGTCGTGTCGTGATTTTCACCATACAGGCGCGTCGGTGTTCCCCGGGGCAGTCACGTCTTGCGCGAGATTCAATTTGCCGCCAACTCCCGCCATCCTCCCCCTGGCCCCATACCACTCGAGCCCCACCCCCGGAACTGTTCTATATCCCCTTGTGCCCGTTGCCCCTTTATCCTTCGTACTCCTTTTTGATCCATTCGCTAACGCAACCTTTCTTTTCTTTTTCTTCATCCATCCCTTCCCCTCCACCCTCAACCACTCCACCACCAACGTCGTTCAGCATCGACGATCGAACGTAAACGATCGGCGAAAAACCCCGAGGAAACAGGCTTCTGTTGGGCCACCGTGACAAGGATTCGAGATTTCTATGGGGAAGTCAAAAATTCATCGTTATCCGGCTCCTGCGGAGCATGACCAAATCCAGTTAGTCGGTGGTCTCTCGAGGATCCTCGGTGGAAACACGTGTTCCACCACACACTGCTTTCACGTTTATATTTTACTACGGCAGTCGAGAGTATTGCGTATTATGTTTTCGACGAATTAGAATATATGTCGTTTATCTAATACGAGCATTGATCTTTTTATTTATTTTTGGCCGTAGAACGATAATGTGGGGTCGTCAATGAACACAGTTAATTTTTAAATTTCCTTACAGAGGTGTAAATGAATAGTAGAATATTGAACTTTTGTTTAAACACCTAATCTTGGCCATGGTTTATGAAATAACCAAGAACAAAGAATTTTGTGTGAAGTTTTATTAGTTTTTATGAGCCTTGGGGTTGTCGATGACCCCACGGTGTCTTTAACGTAACGAAACTCTATCCTTTAGTCAGCTGAAGCATTTAAAGAAAACGATGGATTACTTTTTTCGTAATTTGTTAACAATTATTTTAAAAATGTGAAAATGTTCCAATTCTGTAATTTGAAAATGTGAACCTTTTTTGTAATATATTGGAATGATAAGGCAACAGTTAGTTGAACTTTTGTAACAATATATTCTGTTATGTACTATTCCGAAACATTAGTTATAAAGTTGCAACTTGGTATTTTAGAAGCAATGCTTCTTTTTCCAGTCAAATTTTAAGAGCGTGAGCAATTAAATAAGTGTGCTGAAATATCATTTATAAATTCATGTATAATGTATAATTTAAGCACAGTGCTGTTAGCAAAATGCTCTGATTATACAAAAATTATCACTCGATTTAACGAAAACCTATAGCGGTTGAAGGAAAATCTAAATTTTGGTGTACATATACACGTATTATAGCAGATTATAAATACTAGTTTCATACAATTGATGTACCAAGAAGAAATCATTTACTCCCTGCAACAGATGTTGTATTATTACTAGCAAACATGACGAAGAAGCAAATATACTTCCAACTTCTTCCGCTACAATATACTCGAAAGTAACAAAGTCATCGAAGCTAAGCCTTAAAGGGAGCATTCCACCAAGTACATTAATTATTTCTTCTTAGTATAAATAAAGTATACATATTCCGCAATTTCTGTAAAATTCGTATTACTTTCTTCTAATCATATAGTCTTTACATTCATTGCGTGCTTTTGTTATTATGTTTTTCTTTTGAACTTTCCTTTGGCCACCAATGCGATTGTCAAACGCCACATTAAATCGAGTAAGAATTTAATTTACCTTTTTTTTCCTATACCCACAAATCGAGTTTTGAGATAATTTTTAGTTCATTCGAGTAACGCGAAACTAATAATGTAATTTGCAATGAATTTTTCATATCAACCTTTCGTCAGTTATCACTAGACTACGGATGTTTACGCATTCATAGCATTCCATATGCCACTAAACATAGTAAAATAAACTACTGGACTCTGTGAAATTCAATGAAAGAAAAGACTATCATCAGATATAACAAGTTTTATATTTTATTCTGAACCCAATAAGGTACTTAATAGTAAAAAGAAATTCCTAGATTTGCTCTTGTCTTTATGAATTACTTTAAAAAATGTCATTTTGCATAAAAATCCGCAGTCTATAATAATCACATACTAAAATCACTTAGTACAGGAAACAAATTTCTGTCGAATTCTGATTCTTATACATAACTATTCAAAGTTGTGATTTTACATAAATATCCGCAGTCTAGTTATCACTGATAACTTATCAAACATACGGACTAACATTCGTTCTCTTCCTTTATTCGTTCGTCAATGCAACGACTTCTTCTTTTTATTCATCCGCTTCACCTACGAATATCGTTGAGCATGTACGGTCGAACGTGAACGATCGACGGAAATCCCGAGGAAACCCGGCTGCTTCTGTTAGGCCGTCGTGACAAGGATCCGAGATTTCTATGGGGAAGTCAAAAATTCATCGTTATCCGTCTCCTGCGGCACGTGGCGGAATGCAGCCAGCTACTGGTCTCTTGAGAATCCTCACCGGAGACTCTTGACCGTTTCGCGTTTACCACCCCCTTGGAGATTTTCTATGCGGTCTACGATGAAACGAATTTACGCGAAAAAAATGTGCTGAGTAAAATACATTTTATTTATTGTAACAGTGACTGGTGGGGTGTTTCAAATAGGATAACTGCATCTAATATCGACCTAGCACGTAACATTGCCACTCGTAATATCTCGTGAAGAAAGTACTGAAATCTGTTGGTAATGAACTAATTTCGTGGTTAAGCATGCATAGGAAGATATTATGGTTGCAACCCTGAACTTTCTTGGAAGATTAATAATAATTCCATCCGTTCGAATAGTATTAACATTGGTCGTGGAAAATTTACGAAGAAATAGGTGATTTGTAACATAGAGGTAAGGAATTTGTTAGCAAGTTGGCAATGGATACTATAGCCTGATATTTAAACACTTGCCATCATAGATGAATGTGAATCGAGTTTGGTTTGTAACAGTTTTCGCCGTATGACAGACTATATATGTTAATTATACATATACTAATTTCATGCAACAATCACTACCATACACATATTTTCTATTATATGAGGTAAATTGCTAATATATCACAAGTGACAGTAGGGGTTCAACCTAGGCGGCGGTCCAAATTCGGCAACCTTCCCCTATGTTTAATCTTCGGACAAGAACAAATGAATGGTAATAGCATTTAATATCACCACTTGTAATATCTCATGAAGACAGTTAACCTATAACGTTATATCATTTCAGTCGGAAACGTCTAGACAATTATTTCGTTTCAAAAGAAACTGAATAACTATTACTGTAAAAGCACGACACAGCTCCAAAGTTGAAAATTTGCAATTAAAAAAAATGATTTTTTCAAAAACTGGGCATGCTGGAAAGAAACGGTTTATAGATTCGTATTCAGCTCATAAAGATCAGAAGCGCTTCTGAACCGTTATGGGGTAGGAAAAAGGTTAAAATTTGTTGAACAGTGTTATTAGGTAGGTAGAAGGCGACTGAGAGTGGGGTGCCTGCGTGTGTGTAATGCGTGTGCGTAGGGGGTACTCCTAACGATGTTTATCCAGCAGGCAGTTATCGCGAGTTTTGTGTATTTGCTACAGATGAGGACGTGAAATTCGCAACGCTAGACAGCTGAGCTTTGTTTGCTCAACATATAAATGTGATTGTCTCAAAAAGTAATATGTAATAATATAAATATTTTGAAATTTTATTTCTTTATTTATTTTATTTTTATTGTAATCCCATTAAAAATGTCTGGCGTAAAGCCTCCAAAAGATTCATATGGTTCAAAATAATAAACACATGTATAAATGTAACTTCAGAAGCTCATAAACACATGAATTAATCAATATTTTTTCGGTAGGCGATATTATGCGTACTGCTTCGCGATTCTGAGTTCTGCTTATCGTCTTGTTTCTTCTCTTTCGCGACTGAAAATCTTTAGATTTTAATTTTATTATTAGACCAATAAGATACAAAAATATCAATTACCCTTCAATTGAGATCAATTTGAATTTGAGTAGGCGATATTAAGTGCGTTTACGCTAATATGGTTTAGACATATTAAATTTCATCCTAACCCTTGGTAGCAGTAACACGGCGATTTATACTAATTTTGTCGTGTAATTATCTTATCTGATTAGTAATATCGTTTTTTTACGCTAGCCTGCAGCGCAAAATATTAATATTCACATCTATTTTTAACCATTGATGTATGCACCATTGCTTTCTATGATCTCTTCCCATCTGTCAGGTAATTTCTGGATTGCCTCTTGAACAACTTTTTGATGATTCGATTTAAAAGACCTTATTCAAAGCGGATTTTATATGCTCTATATATTTGTATAGTGCTCAATATCGTTGAATTTTTTACCGGTTAAAAAATTTTGCAGTGATTGAAGTGAGTGGTAATCGGCTGATGCAAGGTAGGGGGAATATATATAACTTTTAATTTTGTTTAAAGTTGTCTTTACCTCGTGTGGTCTAGCGTTATCATGGTGGAAAATAATTCTTTTGCGATTCACTAATGGGGTCGTCTGTTCATTAAGAGGTTATGCCTACCTATAAATTAAAAAAAAATCGATTTTTGGGTTTTAATATTTTCTTACAGTACATAATTTTAGAAATGTTGTGCGGTCTTGGAAGTTTCGGAGCAAATATAAAGTGGTAGAATCCCTTTCCAGGGGTGCATAAGTCATGAATACTGTGCCCCAATGCAATTTATGGTTGTGTTAGTAAATACACAAAGCTATATGAAGCCGTAATATTAAGAATAACTATATATAAAAAATTTGCATTGATTCGGTTGTAAACCTGACTTCAAACTTTAAACGTGTTTTTCTCAAAACCACATTTTCTAAATCGGTGACCAAAATATCTCGAGAACCGCTGCACCGAACTGATTCAGCTTTGTTGGACTCATTCTATACATAGAAATCTAGTGCCTGATTGTGGCTTTTTGTATTTCATTGCGTAGTCTTTATTTTATAGATCCAAAATGAACGACTTTTTTGGCGAAAATCGATACTTTGACTTTGAACAGCCGCCATTTTGTCGTAAATTAATTTTTCAGGATAATGAACGATCAGGAATTAGATCATTTAATATATTAACCAAATTTTTTAAAAATAAATTCCGAAAGTACGTCTTTTTGCAAAGTGAATCACATCACTAATGTTCCACCACACGAAATTTTAAACTCCTTTATTCTATTCCTTTTTCTAACCCGTTCAATTTAATATTTTTTTGCCAGGGATAGGATTAACGTTCCAGAAATTTATGGTACAATTATTCCGTACACTTCCTTACAATTGATAGGTCCTCTTAAAAAATTTGGTACTTGAATGTGCAATCGAGAAATAGAAGTACCTATTGTTCCTAAGCGAAATAAATTAATTGGAACTCTTAAAAGGGAATCAGGGTGATTAATACGATGTCAAATAGAGCATACGATTATATAAACATTTTTTTAAATTATTGTCAAGTTCTCTATTAATCCCTGAAATGGGTCCCACATTTTACGGCACAACCTTATATAAGTACAAGTTTAAAACTCAAAGTTAATACATGGAACGATCTAACGGAACCATTTATCGTTCTCATATAATAGAATGCAAGATCACAAATTCTAATGCTTATAGTTTTTAACAGTCAAGTTTCATTTACGCCTGGTATCGTATCCTATTTATTATAATTACTCAAACATTACATTCCTATCAGAAAAGTACAAATTTCAATGAATAAGTGGAATAAAATGCTGCTAAATGTTCACCACAACGGCTAAGGATTAACGCGTCCTGTTATAATCAAGAACGTACGAAAGCCTTCTCGATTCCCTTAAAATGGCGCAATACTACTAAAGGCAGAAACATGGGTTTCCCTATCAATAAGTCAGTTCTGCGCCATCAGCAAACACGGTTGACTGCAAATAGGGGGTCGAAAAAAGAAAGTGAAAAGCCACAGGAGGGACGGACGAAGCGAAGGAACTGCCGAAACGGTCAGGCAAGGTTGCTCGAGTAGTAAAGGTCTGCGTCGGTTCAGACACGCGCTATAACCTCTCACTTTCGAAAGTTCCAGTCGACAGTTTGGACCTAGACGAAGTAGTGATTACGTTAAAAGCACTTTACACCTTATTCCCTCCCTCCCCCCTCCTCAACATTATAGTTATAGTGCAGTCGGTGATAAAATACAAAGTAACTCCTTAGTACAAAGTGACTTCTTTGCTGACTTTTCCCGTCCATTTTTCTCTTTATTACACCGTTCGCGCTATTTTACGCCCCTTTGAGCCCTTTAATGATGTCAACCTGTTTATTCTGTGCAATCTTTCTCCTTTCTGTTCCCTCTTCGACTCTGAACTTGACAAACTCTCGGCTCCACTTCGACGATTTTACACAAATCCCCGGTAGAGCGACTTTATGGAAGAATTAAGCGAGTGTCACTTCAAGAAAGTGTTTATGTACATTCAACAACGTGACAGAATGACAGAGTTAATTTTTGCCGACGATAATACGCCGTGAAAGGAATTAATCTCAATATTTTAACGTGAAAACTACGCATATTCGACGGAATAGTAGTAAATATAACGGACACTTTCACAGGGATCATTCTACATGCCAAATTAAAACGAGAATCATGGATGACGAGAGTGCTTTCGAGGCTTCGTTTTCGAGTTATTAATTGTTGAAAATACTGACAAAATATGCGGCAAAAGGTCTGGCGCGATGGGTTGTATAATATATGTATAGGGAATAGATTTTACAATTTCCAATTTTTTAAAATTTCAAAGTACGCGCTTTAATGGGTTCTTAGCTATAACGCTCTTAGTGGCTAAATATTTATTATTTGGTCCTTTACAAAAAAAGTTTGCCGACCTCTGGGTTATACTATTCGAACAGCTGATCCCGATGTGGCTGATACACGGGCTTCATCGGTGACCTAGTGAAACTAATGAATGAAATAAAATGAAATGAATGAAACCAATTCGTGGAACAGTTGAAGTGTGCATACCTCAAGTAGAATAACCTGTCGCATCAGACGTATTTTACGCGTTATTTCGACTGCATTTTTAGCAATAAATAACTCGGAAACGAAATCTCGAACGCAATTTCGTCATTCTTGATTTTCGTCTTAGTTTTGCATGTACCATCCATCTTGTGAAAGTGTCCCACATTTTTATTAATACCCTGTCTGTGCGGTTAAATTTAAGAACAGTAAAAACTTGAGATATTGACGTTGTGTTTCATTTCTGAAGCAATGCAATATGATCGAAAAATATCTAGTAACATATAGTTAATATAAAAATACTGACGATAGGTTTTGTAAGAAATAGAAGTTAATAAATCAATTAAGTTAATGGTTTTGAAAAATGGCAGAAAATATATAATTATGAATTTCAGTTATTTCTATAACAAATTACAGTGTGATAATCGATCAATTAAGATAATCGAACATTTTTTGCTTGTTCCACTTGTTTATTCTATTTTTTTTAAGTATGGAAAGATATGTAATGTTGATTTCATATTTCATTTGAAACACTGATTCCTTGGTTGTGATTTTTCTGGGAATACCGAAGCTGTCTTTTATATTTATTTAGTTAAGTCATAAGGAACTTTTGTCTTCTCTTCTTTAATTTGGTTTAGTCGTAAGAGGCCCTAAAATAAATATCAGTCTATCATGAATGTTCGACCACCCTATTAAACATTGATATTATTAACGAATTTGAGCACATTTATCGCTTTTATTATTTAACCATTAGTTATTCAATTTTCATCGCTTACTGCATAAGATATCGATATTTCGCCCCATGATATATTAACGGATATCAAAATTTCCATTAAGAAAAATCAAACTGAATTGATTAATTAACATAAACATTATTAATTGCTTGTCTTATATAGAGTTAGTAGTTGTTTATATTAATTCGTACGAAAAGAAAACCAATTCATAAAAGAAATTTGTCCAAAAATGCATTTAGAAGGAATGGTGCATAAGGATCCAAACGGACCCATGTTTCGTTGTTGCCAGTCCGTTTTACAAGGACGAATATCCACTGCATCCCCACGAACATGAATAACATCTTCGTTACTTTCTTTTCTAGGCGGTGCAATTTTTATGTACACCAATATATAAATTTACCAGCATGGTTTCCTGTAATCGGTTAGTTGATGAAATATTACTACGGCTACAATTACATGTTACGTTTCTTTTCTTATTTTGTCGACAAGATTCGTGGTTGCATTAGCGAATTTGTTGATCTTGCCAGGTTTGCTCCTTTCTTCCTCTTTTACGACACTTTGCCGCCTAGTTTCTTTAACGACTTCTTTTCTGTTCCACTTCCCCTTTCTGCTTCGATTTATTTGGTTCGTTCTATTTTTTAGTTCATCGTTGTTTTTGAATCGTCTTCCTCGCTCTCCTCTGTTTTACTTCTTGCCACCAGCGAGCGATAGCAAGCCACCAACGTAAAGCGAGCCTCTTTCAACCCCACTAGACTTTTACCAAACCTTATCGTGTTAGCCTTTGCGTCTGTTTTATTGCGTTCGTCGAATTCCGTTTCCGGTATTGCTGTTTCTTTAATTGCAACCATTTGTATGGTTTCTCATGTTTAATTACATTCCTGACGCTACTCGTCGACTTCTTTCATTATTTTATTATTCCCCCCGGTCGTTTAACGCGATCGTCCATATCTCCGCTGCTGTCTCTGATCCTCTGTCTAATTACAATTCCTTGAATCCATAAGGATTAACATTTCTCTTATTCATACTTTACACGATCTTAAATTATTAACGATTCAACTGTGTCTTGAAGGAGTGAAAATGGATTTGTAACCTAGGTGCGCAGTCATGCAGCACTTGTAAAAATAAGAGTATGTGTAGAAACGCACAGAATTCTTACGTAAGAAACTTCTAACAAACATGTGTTTACAAAGTGTAAGAGGTTTTATTGAGATATTTTTCAGTATAAACGATCAAAAGGTCGTAGTATACCATATATATCAAATGTCCTAGTATTCGTGTTAACATAGATTGATATGCAGATAACCTTCTCTTGTTATACGAAAACAATTTCTTATTTGTTTCTCAATTTTTGTACCGCATGAATTTATACGCTACGTCATATACTTTAACCCTTTTGCTAAGATCCAACAAAAACAACTACAGCTGTTTCAGCCGTCTAAGCCATAACTTGTCGTGGAAAGAGTATACCAGTTTTCTCGAAGTATTATTTTGCTATTGTTTACCGTATTTGTATTTACATAGATATTATGGGAATTAACATATTCGCAACTGGTGTCCCATACATGCGTACCGCTGTAATTTCCGAGTCATCATACCTTATTTGATAGAAGCAGATAGTGTTTTGGAATATTCACCTATACTTATGTTATTCATCATCTCTGTTTTAAAAAGTAAAAAAAGTTTGATTAAAAAACGGAATTTAAGAAGTTAAATCACAATTTAAAGATAACCTAGCAACGATTATTTGAAAAAATATTTATACCAAATAGAACCATTAGTTTACGAGATATTTCAATTTCAAAATTGTGAACTGGATAATATCTTGTTTACCGTCTTGAAGTTAATGTTCAGAAGTACGTCCCTCGGCTCGAATACACAAACTTACTCTGTCTCTAAATGAACTATCAACCCTTTCTGGCATTTCTTTCGAAATTTGTTGACATGCAATCCATACAAACGTAAGATATTACATGACCCACGCACTACGTATACTGAAAGGGAGTACCACTTCGCAATATAAAAATAAAAATATCTCCTAAATTAATGGTTTTTCTGACGTAAATACTTTACAAACAATCACTTCTAGGTTATCCTTAAATGGTTTTTAGGTATAAATACCTGAATACTTTTTTATAGGGGACGACGAGCTGTATCGACTAATACATCAAAGAAATATATTATTCTATTTATAAAAAAAAACAAATTTGATTTTCATATGTCCTCTGCGCGTCCACCTACAAAAAAACTGCTCGAAATCATTTAACTTTTAGTTTCGAAGATGTTCATAAGGATCGATTTAAATGACTCACCCTGTATAGAGGGAGTACTGTATTCTGAATTTACTCAGCCAACCGATCTGGAAAAGTCGTCCGACCGGATCTCAAGCGTCCCGTCTCGTCCGTAGAACGTCCTCTCGGCGCGCTTTAACAAGAGAATCAATGTCTCCGCGCTTCGAGCACGTTCTCTAAACGTGGTCCCGTTTAAACCCTCGCTTGGATATATCCAACGTGTCAATTACAGCGCAGCTGGCATACCCCTTATTACGCCACGACGTTCGTGACCCGCCTGTAAATTTAAAAAGAGAGATATATATATACCGTACTGCCCGCGGGGAGTATTGCCAAGGAGAAAAAAAAAATCGGAGAAGAGATACCCACGAATGGTGCTGTTAGCGCGAACGTCAAATTTATGACAAGGAAAGACGGTTTCCTGAGATTCTTCAGGTTACAGTCGACTCCCACGAAGACACAGGTGACCGTTCTATAAAGAACCATCGGACTACTTCCCAGTGTCATTGTTCAGTCTTAAAAACTGAACTAAAGAACACGTATGTACTCTCGTCTGCGAACGACATACGATAGGAAGCACCGTTAACACGTTGACTGTCACAGTGGAAACTGTCATATATAGTCAGACACACTTTATTTCGTTCTTTAAGTCAGTTTAAGTCATACATCATCGAAAAGATATGCGTTTAGTTAATAGAGGCTGGTGGTATTGTTTTAAATTACACAACAATATTTATTTTATGCAAAAGTTTGTAATGGTATTTAGATAACATAGCCTTTTTGCAATGTACGTTTCACCCATATTTGGATGACGTGACAGTTAAAGTGTTAAATTGTTTGTATATAGCTGATTTGTTGCAACGATGAATCGAATTTGCAGTTTCTGAATTATTAGTCTATAGAACAAACGGTTGTCTTCTTTTTATACGTTAAATCCTGCGAACCGACACTCGCTCTGTCTCTGTCATACATATAGGCTGCTTGACGGGGGCAGCTAGCGAATCCTGAATGATAAAGCAGGCGACTTGCCTTTCCTCCCTAGCAGCGAGAGAATCACCCTCTATATAGTCTGTTATGTTTGTTTCACACACGAGCATACGGTTCTTTAAGTCGGTTCCTAGGACTGAACAACAACTGTCCCTTTCGTTAGTTATCTACATTTCCAACCTCTAAATTGTACACGTAGTCACCAATTCTCACTTTTAGTTAAGACCTGAGATGCTAAACTATACAGGGTAGTCCGTAACTAGTGGTACTAGCGGAAAGGGGTTGATTTCATGTACAAAAAATGGGTGGAAAATATAGAATACAATTTTCTCATTCGAGACTTTGTTTTCGAGAAAATCGACTTTGAAAATCTGTCGGCTAAGCGTGCAATTCAATAGGACTTGGCTAGCCCGTCTGTTCATTGCCATCCGTCTCTACTTACTACCATGATGAATACACACGTTTCAGATTAATTTTCAAAGTCGATTTTCTCGAATACGCCGACAAGCTTTTATGTTATATTAACTTTCAGCCATCACACTAGTACGAATTTACACCACCGAAACATTGTTTCGTATGTAACATAACGGTTTGAAATTTTTATATTTTAAACAATTATTTCTCACGTTTGCAATCATTATCGTTGAATTTCTGAGAGAATTTTAGCTTAAATTCATTGAAATAAGAATTATCTTCAATCCGTACTCCTTCCACTTGTCGAAATAAGGGACAACTCGAAATGTATCATTCCACTTCGTTCGCCTACTAGAGGAAACTGTACTTCGAGGAACCATTCATTATTGACTCGACATTCACAATACGTGCGATTGTATAATATCCAATTTCGAGGTAAATTTTACCTCCCAGAAGAAACGATGGAATCACGCGATCGTTCGGGTATCGGAGACACACGTAACGTCGGGACGTGGCACGACCGAGAGAGGGAACGTTGAAACCCTGTCCCGTATTTTTTCACCGGGACAGTTCGCCGCGCAAGTCGATAATTGTGACGATTCCGGGGAACATACATCGACTGTTAAATTCGATTCCGTCGTGTTCTATCCACGACGTTTTAAGTCCCTTCGTTAACAGAAGTGCCTTCGTGTCCGCCGCGATGCTCTAGGATCCTAACGAACGGATTTCGTCCGAGCGATCGTCGACGAATTCGGTTCCACGGGATTTGTCGGAGTGAAAGGCCGCCCCCTCCCCTCCTCACCCTCTATTTAATTGCTTCTGTACAAACGATGTGGCCCACGTGACCGCGGGACTAGGATCGCTGTTAATTCTTTACAGCCTCGTGAACCCCGTATGAGAAAGCATCGTTCGTATGTGCCGTGCGGATTCTCCGTGTAAAGGTCCTGTTTGGGCACCATTCAGCGTTTGCCATTCAGATCGTTTGCAACCGGAACCATTGAAAACCTCTAATGATAGATGTTTGGGTGAAATATAGAAGACGATTCTTGGGGCATTTTGTTTACTATGGACGATCCTTGACGTATTCTTGTTTATGTGGCTATACAGGGTGTATTAGGTCGGGTAGTAAGGGAGATCGGTGATGGTAGGTCAGTTTTTCAGTGTTTGATTTTTAATAAATTATGTGGGCGAAATATCATTATAACAGTTATTATATTCGGCAAAACATATGTTTGGCTATATGAGTAAATGATTAAAGTTAACATGATGTGATAATAATTAAGTATTTTAATGTTTTTCTAACACCTCGTCAACCAGCCACATGGTCGGGATTGGTAGACTCACGGTATGTGATTGGTTCACTATAGGCACAAATGGTTAAGAAAATGTTATTAGCAACTTATCTCAGTGGTAATAAAATAACACAATATCAAGAGAGTTGTTTTATTATAAAATATTAATTATTTTTCTCGTATATTGTAATAATAAACTAAATATTTTTTGCAACAAGTTAAACACTAATTATAATTTGTTTACAAGATGGACAAATTTAAATCAAATACAAACATCTGTCTCCTAACAACGAAATAATAATTTAAACATTTATAGTAGCAACAAAAACTTATAGTATTATAGAAATATCAACATGTAGGTATCATTAGTCCTTAAATTGTGTGTTCGCTAACACGTTGACTGCGACAGTGAAAACAGCCGTACGTAGCCAGATATATTTTATATCGTTTTTTAAGTAATAAATCGTCAAAAACATATGCGTTTATAAATAAATAATCGGTAATTATAATAAAATATGCGGTATATAAATAATCTAGCCTCTTTGTAATGTACGTGTCACCCACATTTGGGTGACATGGCAGTCAAAGTATATTAATATGTCCTCATTGTTTTGTGAAATAAGTTATTAATTAATTTTTAGTAACGAAGAGTTAGTACGAACAGGTATCACTGGAGTTTGTTCCAGCTAGTCATATAACCGCAAACGTTATTGTTCAACGAGCCCCGAATGCTCATTTTTACTTCAATACTCTACATAATCTTAAATTATTTATATACATATAAAAAAATAATATTCCAATAGGTCGTCTAACAAACAAACTTTAAAATATTCCTTTAACATTTATTCTACTCTAACTCTCAGCGTGAAAACAAAATCTTTAAGTAAAAATATTTACTTATGAAGTTAATTTTTCGACAAACGTTGATAACTTTCAAACGACGTGTGATCACGGTTTCGGAAACGTTAAATGGGATTGTAAACAATTAGTCACCTTATTATCTCTCTAGATAATCAGCCCTGGTATCCCTACAACCGGGTAGGAAGTTATTCTGCATCTAAAAAGAAATCGAATGTATGGAATAAATTTTTTCCTCCGATGATTTGTTTTCGAGATAGTCGAAATAGAAATTCTGCTGGATACACGTACAATTGAATAGTATTTTGCTACCACGTCTGTTCATCACATCCTGTTTCCACTTATCCTCGTATGAAAAGAATTTATTCTTCTTTTTTGACTTATTTTTTCTTATAGAATTACCACCTGCCCTACTATACTACTCGACCTGAAACACCATGTACACGTCACCGACCGAATGAATTCGGACACTGACGCTTTTCGTTCTGTTTATTGTTATGGCGATGTTACAAAAGTTCTACCCTGCGGAGTCTTTACTTTGGTACGATGATGGCTGTCATAAAAGTCACCCGGAGATACGTACATATTACAAAATATAAAGTAAGCTGTATGTACATTTATCTGGATAAATGTATTCGGACGTTTCATTTACAAGCATAATAAAAGGTATTTATCCGAAAACATTTGTCCGGTACTCTAGCAGCCTTGCACTACTTGCCTAACAGCACGTGGATCTTATTTTACGTGATTGATGGATGTACATAAAGTATTCCGTCGAGCCGGATTTAATTGTACAAAGGAGTAGACAGATAATTATCATTCAGAAACGGCCAGTGCGGAAAATACGTGTAACCTATCTCTACGATGATGTTAGAGAAGGTGGGCGCATGAGAATTTAACGAATCGGATCCGCATTCCGCTTGAATTCCTACAGATGGACTTTTTTCCAGCTCTGTGTAATACCTTCCTGTACAAAATCCATGGCACGTAATGTAATTCACTGTTAATATTACTCATTACAAGAAGGATCCTTAGGGATTTAGGAAGTCTAAGAAACCGAGAATTAAGTAATAAAAAATGATCAAAACTACATGCTTCTTGCTATCCGATAGTCGTTTTTAAACATTGTGGGCAATGGAAGGCGCCCGAATCACAAAGTACGCTCAGCGGTGCAGGTAGTTAGCGTGAGGAAACGTACATCATCGATGATTGGACGGACGTACTAGAGGAAAACCGTATTGAAAAGCACATATTCGGCTGAAGAAGGCGGAGATATCAACTGGCAGCAAGACAGCATTTTCGAGTAACAGCAAACTCCGCTCAACCTCAGTTGCAACAAGGGGAGCATACCTCAATTTCTTTCCAAACGCTTTATACCGTGGACAGAGATGAGCAACCGTGCCTTCGGCCACGGACTCTACAAAAGACTTTACAAAAGTAAAATCTCGACAATTTCTTGGCGGAAGTGTCCTTGCTATCCTGACCGAGGAACGAGAGATATACTCAACGTCCTCAATCTTTTCCACCTCCGTACCTTCCGTTTTACTCCGTTGCGCCGTGACATTTTTTTCCGACGATGCCGGTACTACAACGTATATACAGGGTGAGCCATTTAAATCGATCCCCGCGAATATCTTCGAAACTATTGATAATACTGAACAATGGTTCAGAGAATAATTGAATGGTTTTGAGGGGAAAATAACTTGATGCGAGTAGTTTCTTTGAAGGTGGGTGTATGGAGGACATATGAATTTTTATTTCTAAACGCGATCATGTATTTTCTAATGCATTAGTCAATGAGATTCGTCATACCCTATAAAAAGGTATTAAGCTATTTATGTCGAAAAACTTTTTTTTTGTTTAGGAGATACAGGGTGGTCTATTTAAGGGAGCTAGACAGACAAGTTTGATAAAAATGTAATTTTTCTGAGGGAATTAATTACAAAGAAAGGAATACAAATTGTGACTAGTACTTTTGGGTAACGTTTATTAATACTATAAACTGTAAAAAATTTATTTTGGATAAATATACATGTATATGTCGCCGCTACTTGCTAATAAAATGCTAGAAAGGGTTGATAAGTTATTTAAAGACTGAAAAGAAAGGCACGTGTAACTATTACTACCTTTTGTTCTATTACTACCTCGGCTTGGTGCCGAAAACCGTTATGTTCGAAGTTTGTGTTTTTATTTTAAACGTATATAAAAAAATATGCGAAATCAAAGCTTCCTGGCTTTCATAGTGTTCTTTAAATTAATTCCCAAAAATCACGTTGAAAACGGCCATCTGCACAAGAATATCACCTTAAATGATTCACTCTGTATACAAAAATATAAATTTTCTCCTGACAAGTACAATACATTACGTTGCCGTGTACATTACCAACTAGTCTAACCATTAATTATTTGTCGTTATTATGCAAGTCCGGCGGACGTTCTAGCTAAATAAATAACCAAGTGTAGTACATCGAATATTTCCGGCCGGTGAAGGTATTGCTTTCCATAAAATAGGGCAAGCAAGAGGAAAAGTCGGGGGGTGTAGTCGCGCGCGGCGTTTGCACGCGACTTGATCGACGCGCCGATTCGCTTGCCGTTTCAAACTTAACTCGATATTCCACGTGGCCACGTAACCGCCCGTCTCATCGAAAAACTATTAGAGGAAAGGTTGAAGACGATGCTTGGAAGCCGCCGTTTCCGAGAAAAACGGCGTCGCGTGGCTGCCAAATCGATTATCCAACCGATTCTGGTAACCTACCGTGATTTAATTGTCGGAAGAGAAATACTTCGTTCCTGATTCATCGCCGAATTTAGTCCCGAAATTATGATTTAATTTTTTCTTTCTTTTTGCTTAAGGTGGTCTTCCTACTCTGAGGAGTCATTTTTAAGCAATTTTTAGAACTAAAAATTAATGGACCAAGGAACTTGAATTTTTTTATACATGTTTCTTCACATTTCAAGAGAGCACAGTAAAATTTTTGTGCAATTATCATTTATATTAACAAAGTTATTACATGTTTTTTGCAGCGTCTCGCTCTGGCTGGCTGCCACGATTCACGTTGTTGTATTCATCGAGAAAAAAATCATAAAAGTGGCTATGTTGTGAACTACTATGAAGAAAAAAAATTTATTAACAAAATGGCAGCCATGTGAAACAAAAATTCATTAAATTTGCAACTTCTTCGGGCGATAAAAAAGAACTATTGCAAGTATTGACATAATAGTAGTTCACGAGATAAAGAGACGCCTATTTTATATGTATGTCAAAGTTGAAGTCGATTGGTTACCTCTTTATTGAGATATCGTGGTAGCTAATGTGGAAAACATGGTTTCGAGAAAAACGTGTTTATTCGTGCAGCGATACACCGTTCTCTTAAAATGGTTGTAACTTCGTCGTTCCAATGAATTGTAGCATATCAGTTTTGGAACACATTTTCAAAGTGTTATACTTTAAGCAAATACAGTAACAAATAATTGATTTTTTGACCCCTTCTAATGGAAATACCCCCTTAATTTCAAATTCAAGTCAGATTTGCGTTTTGAGTTAGGAGCGGAGAGAGAAGGATATGTATATCCTTTTAACAAGACTTTAATTATCATTCGCTACAAAAGCTGCTACTGTACCATTGGCTTAATACTTTTTGTCCAGCGTTCGTTCTTCTTCTTTGCCATCTCCGCGCGGGGTTTTTATATTTTCTATTTACGTTACAGGATAATTTCGTTTCACTCTTTTTGCCCACCACTCAAAGCTTATTCCGCCCTCCGCTTTATTTCTTTGGCTTTGAGGTTAATGGGGGGACCCGCGGTTTCGTTGAGTACAACACTTTACAAAGTACTCCTCGTTCAACAATCATTATTTCCTTCCTTTCTCGTCCGCGCATCGGAACGGAGTGGTTACTTTTTTTCTTTCTCCTTTTTTTCGTCGTGGTGATTAAACTTAAAAATTAGCCAAGCCTTTACGTAACTTTCGATGGTGTACGATAACAAAGAAATGAATATACCGGTTACTCTCTAAAAATAATTCTCCCCAAACAATCTTCCGACTCGATAGTTAAATTCTGTTTTCCATCCGTTCGTGTAATTAATTTTCGGGTTCAATTAGAGGAACGCCCGGCTAGTAAATAATTACAATCTATGCGGCTGCTTGTGATAATGAATTTCGGTAGAATGATTAATAAGCGGTAATTCGTTCTTTTATGTAATACTATCAGACGTAACTACATAAACCTTTGTAGTGATCGCTGACCGGTGTCACGGTCTGAAATATAATTAGGTTGTCTATACATATATTCTTAGGAATTTTGCAATTCTAGGATCGATGAATTTTTCACTATGTAACTACTGTATTTAGCCATTTGAGCGCGGAATACTACAGAATCAAATACTGACTGTTGACAACACTCGATCACTGTTAACGAATTCGTATCACGTTCTCAATAGAAATATTCATTTTTTTATAGAACGTATTATTGCATTTCGATGTTAATCATTTGTAACGTAAAATTATATAAATATTATTTAATTGATAGAATTTTTATATAAATAGACATTACTTACCGAGGACAATGCTTCCCTTCATACCTACACGTGTTCAATGCTATCGTTGAAGGCATACATATGCTATCATCCGAAATTTTGGAAGCAATTATATTGTATAGTTACTATGTCGAAAGTAAACGCCTGTAAGAAATTAATAAATAGAGTATCGAAAATTTGTTTGGATTGTACTACAAATGAAGGTGTTCACTTTGATGCAGCAAAAATCAGATAAGAATAAGTTTGTATTTGGAACAGGAACGAAAGGGTTACGCGTAACATTTCGTTAAAAATAAAAAGCCGTTTCCCCGATTCAAATATCATCGATTACACACATTTTTCATCGTAACAAAGAATTTTTAGTACCTACCTCGATCCTATCGTCTCGACAATTTATCCAGCCGAGATGTCGGTCTCGTTATTCGGACGATCATTTCCTCGTAGTTGGACACGAAAGAACTTATTGTCCTATTTCGAGGAATCCGCACGGATACCGGACTATCGAAGACCCTCGGTTGAATTTATAAGAGGGACTTCTATCGATAGCCGAGGGACTGCGAAATCGGTGCAGTCAAACGAGAAGGTATTGTTAACGGGGACGACCCCATAAGTACCGATAAATAAAAGATCGTAAGCTTCCACGGGATTTACTGTCGCGATTTTTGGAGTTAAAGCATGGCAGGATTGCACTGTGATCGCCGTGAAACGAACGGCAAACGTATGGAGATATTTTACGTGAGAAATTACGGATCCGAGCAATCTTGTCATAGATGGACCTAACAGTATAACACGGGAAAAAACTGATTTTCGTCACATGTGTGAATTGAGATTTTTATGCGTTTTCTGTATTGTTTACCTTTAAAGTGGACTTTGTTGAAATTCCGGAAAACTATGAATATTGTTGACGACGAAACGAAAATATTATTTATAGAAGGTCTGTTTTAAAAATAACCAAATTTTCGAAAAATAAAAAATGGCAACTTTTTGGAAATATCAGCGATTTCATGGTCAAGCAATGTATCAACTGACTGTTCTGTGTCGTTTTGTATTTGTATTTGGATGTCATCCTAACGCTTTCCTTCCATAGTTACTTTATGCCGTGGAAAGAAAAAATTATTCACTAAGCAAAACTAAATCAGCAACATTCGATTTAAGGAAGTCCGAGTCTTTATCGACGGTTTTAATGATATCTATACTATGACCAACTCGATTGAATTTTTGGTCACTAGCCAATGTGTAAGGAACAAACAGTGCAGAAACCTTGAATGCCTTTGAACATGCATGATTATTCCGAATGATGTTTCAAATAAAAGTTGATGATTTCAAAGCGGATATATGCAAATGTCGGCAGTTTGTTCGAAGGTAGATGCTTAAGAGACACAGAGAAGTCTAAATTTGTTTCTTTTTTTTAAAGAAGACGTATAATTTTGAATTCAATAGCAAGTGCAACCAATCGTCCCCTACACATAACGTATTAAATAAATTGTTTACGTCGAATAATCACTAGTATTTTCCTTATTTTAAAATTATAAAATAGTTATCAATTTGATTTAAAGAGATTCTTAGAATTTGATTAATGATACGTTCCTGGCGTTTAAATGAAAAATGTAAAGATTTTACTTTAATAACGTATGTCGCGATCTAACGCAGGTAGGCAATGGTCGCAGCGCAGCGATCGTAGCGTCTTTGGCCACTAAACCATCATAAACGGAATTACTGGACAGCTGTCGATCACGTGCAAAACATTCACTGTCCTAAGAACCGTCCTTTATTGTGTTTTGACGCTGACTTCCAAGAATTTCAGAAACATAACATATCCCAAGCTCCACTTCTTCCACCTCCTATTACATTTTCTTCCACAACATACACCAACAAAAATTCTGCATTTTCCACCAATCATAGGTCAATCTGTTGCAACAAGGGACTACGCATACAACCACGAGTCAGAACACGTTTAACCATCAACGAGAACACATCTGTCGGTTAGAGTAGATACACCTAGTACACGTATACACGTACATCACATTCTGTTACATTTAGGTATATTGAAGTTTGAGTGTGTTACAAGGTAGTGTTACCTTATTGAAGTGACGAAACATCATCATCCTCATGTCCCCACTATCTTACAACCAGCTCTGAGGGATATTAATTTATCGTGAGTACTCTGCAACAACTTGTAATTTATTTCATTTCGTTTGTACAACAAAATTGTAGTGGTATGGTGGTACAGGAAGAGTATTCGAATTTGATAACGAGGAATTTGTTGAATTGCGAATGGCACAGACAATTGAAGTAATTTCGAATCGACGTGGTAATTAGGAACACTAAGTGTAGCATATAAAGCTAATCCATTTACATTGCACAATACTTTTTGGAACATTCTAATGATTCTTTCAGTTTAAAATAGTTTCATCTGTATAATTTTTCATTAAACAGTGCTGGTGGTCAGAAAGCTTATACATTAAACTGTCGAGCTTCATTTAACTTTAATTCATAATTTTCTAATTCAATTGAAATTACGAAGGTTAGCACAACTTGATTCCGATCCTTTGTCCGTCTTTGTTTCATCATAAACAAATTTCAACCCGTGCTATTCTTTAAACAAAGATTGTCTCGTAAATGACAAAGTGCACATTTGAGTTCAGTATGCAGACGTTGCAAAAAGTAAACCGAAAATCGACGTGATCGAGTGTGTTTTGTTATTTAAAATAAAATTGATATTCAGCCTCTTAAGAGAAATCAGAAAATGAAAGGAATCAACATTACAAACACTGCAAATAACATCTGTAAAAAAACCGTTGTCACTTTCACTTTTCGGTAAACTGTACATTTATTAATATAATTTATTTAAATAAATTTACCGAATAATAATATTCCAAAGATTTGTTTATTACAATAAAAATAACTATTGAAAATATATATGTTACAAAGGAATATTACGCATTTCATGAAATTATTGTTAAATTCTAATTAAACTCATTATCAGTCTCTCATTATCTCTTAGAACAAAACCCATCGAAACTTATGCACTGACCTAATAATTTTTTAATGCGACAGTCTATAAAATTAATGACTTTGACCGAAACAGTATTGTGTAAACATAGAATAAAATAATTCGAAGCGCATTGAAAATGGCACATAAAATTGTCTTGAAGGTGATAGAAGTTGTCACGGTTAATAAACGTCTAAGACGATTGGATCAACCCGAGCTAGGAGCCAGCAAACATTACCATATTTACATAGTCGCTAATCGAACACCTGTTGCTGAAACATTGTTCCTTCAATACATTCCGCCGTTTAACTTTATTTCATTTCACAACATTACCAATTCATCGTGTTTCTAGTTTTCCAGTAGCTTATTCGTGGATTTTGGAATTTATCTTGATAATTATCTTGAAAATCTTGAAAGACCCACGAGTCCGGAAAATGCTGCAAGTTCTAAATATTCGTCGGACTTTCTGGGCTTTTCGGAGGCTTCGGAGATTTCAAAGTTAGTCAAGTCTGTATTCAAATAATTATCCTAGTGATTTAAACTGATTATTTGTGTAGGAGTACGCTACATTCACATCCGCACAAAATATACACGGTGTTCCGGAATTTTCCGACCATGTTTCGTCAGTGTTATGTTATGAGAAAAATACGGAAGAAATTAAATAAACACAGGCTGTATGAAGTCTTAATAGGCTGCAAGAATTAAAATTTATAAGCGCGATAGAGGGTATACTTTCGCTGATGTGACCAAAGAAATTGAGACAAAATTCGTACATAAATAAATTCAACGTTCACCATTGACAGTTTTGTATTAACAAGGAGAGTCAACATTTCGAAATGAAGTATTGGCCCATTCGGAAGAAGAATGGTACGAATGCTAAAACGAGTGCAGGATCGTATCGACCTGTAGCAAACATTTCACTGTACGCAGTTTGACAGTTAGATAGAAAACAAATATAACGTGGATCAAAATTGACCCAGATGTGTCATCGAACAGTTAAAAATGGAATTCTTACACAAAATATCATAGATAGGGTAGATGTCCTAATTATTGCCACCTTAAAATTGTAGTGTAACTTCATTTAATCATTTTACGTGTTGTATAACCTAAAGATCGTTTCAGATTGGATTAATTAAAATCTGCGAGCATTCTCAGTGTTCCTATAACTGTCATTTCAAAAATGAAAGTAATTCTTATATACTTTAACAATTTATTTTTTACAATAGACACATTAGGTTGAATTGTCAAATTACGGCTCTTTCTTTAGTTTAGTATGATTTCGCCATTATTTTCTACTTACGCAGTCGCGTTTCTTACGCTCAAATTGCACTTTCATTTTTCATGGTAAATTTGTATTCTTTGGACAAATCATACGCGCGTAGATTGATTAACTAAATGTTTTTGAGAAATGTCGTTAGAACAGTTAAGAACACGGGCAACGATATGTTGAAGTGTAAGCAACCTACGAAAACAGGAATTAGACAAGACAGGCGTTGATTCCTTAGCTTAACTTCAATGGTATCCTTTTTTTTTAGGGGGGAAAACCTTGAAAAGGTGCACCGCCTCCGCTGGGAGCGGAGACGACCAATGCGGGATTTCACCACGCTAAAAACCCCCCGGTGACCCTCGGGCAGAGGGCTGGTAGCGGGATCACTCGTTATAACCGCGACCAGCCCTGTCAATGGTATCCCTAATTCATACAAATACAGCAAAAGTGTCTCGTTCTAAAACACTTCTCTGATACTGTATAAAGATTCTACACAACCAAATATGTAGATATTTACGAAACGTCCCGGTAACAGTTTTATTTACAAAAATCTACCTACGACAGGTAAAATTTTGAAGCGCGCCAATGGATTTTGGGCGAAAGGAAGGGTGAGAGGGTGGACCGTTGGTGGTAAGAGGGTTGACGCCGCGCAGTGTATCGTTAGAACGTTTAGAAGGTATCCGGAAAGCGAGTCTGGACAAGCCAGAGGGACGGTTCAGTAGAAAGGGAATCGCGGGGGCTGTTTCAGGTCCGGGCTATCCCCCGAAATGGACTTGCCATTATGGCTAAACTAAAGCTGGGTATTCAGCCATCCACAAGCTTATTAGTATGCAAGCGAGCTTGTTGCCTTAGGTGGCTTGAAAGCCCCGTGTGTCACATTCACGACGTGTTTCCCGAGACACGCAACATACTGCACCGTGCCACGATATATATACTCCTGGTAACATCCTCCCCTTGTCCTCTCTTTGTTTCACCCCGCCTCCTCCCCGCCCCACAACCCCTTCCTCACCCCTTTCGTTGCGCCACGGCTCCTCACCAGCCGGCAGTACGTCTCCATTGCGTCGGAGCGATACGTGAATATGTCTACGCAGCCGAGCCGGGTTACCTTCCCTTTCTACGTCGACAATTCCAAGTTAATTCCCCTAATTGCCTCCTCAGTATGCTCTGTTTACGTGCATGCTCGGTCTCTATGCCCGCTCACGGTGGTACGGCTGCATGAAGGATGCATACGATTATACGCCGTGGCTGTTTTTGGTACGGTGTATCACGTTCCCGGGGTACTGTCGCTGAACAGGTACCGTGAACTTTCGTGGAAGCATAATAATAATTCCCTATGTTCGAATGGTATTAACATCAGTCATGGAAAATTTACGAAGGGAAAGATGATTTGTAACGTAGAGGGAAGTCGATGAAATCGTACCCTTTAGGATATTTTATGTTATAGTTACTACTTGGGTATGAATTTGTTAGCAAGTTGGTAATGGACATTATAGCCTGATATTTAAGACACTTTCAAGCATGTGCTTAATCTTCGGATGGAGACAAATGGTAGGGCACACAATAGTAGGGTAATTGCATCTAATATCTCCACTCGTGATACCTCGTAAAGGAAGTACTAAAATCTGTTGGTAATGAACTAAACTACTGGCTGAGTATGTGTAGGAAGACGTACTATGTGGCGAAGGAGAAGTATTTCGGTGAATCTTGATAGCAATAAAAACAATCGTCGTTCAAAGGAGATTTACAATACAATTAAATCTCACAGAAGTTCTTATATTATGTTGATAAAAATTGCACAAAAATGAAGTAAAAAGGCTGTTTTTCTTGAATAAAATTAATAACATTTCTGGTTATCTAATGAATTTTTCATCCCTATGATAATTGCTTTTAAGAATTGACCTTTTACCCCGACTAAAATTTACGAAAGCTGATTCGTGCATAAACTCGAGTCCCTGAAATTTCACGAAGACAATTGCTCTAGCTATCAAGCATCGATTCACAAACACGGAATTCCTTTTACCATACAAATAGCCCCCTGTACGATGCATCGTTATTTTTACTTCATTGTTTACGATGATCGCAACCGCGAAACGATGTTCTTACGGGAACAACGAAACTACGTAACCTTAGTTAATCCCACTGATGCAGCAGTGCTTTTTGTTCTTGCTCATAACAGTTATGATGAACGTTAGCGTTTACCGTCCACACGCTTGCAGACACGCGAGCACCGGGTAATCCAACTAATGTCATTACGCAATGCCATAGGATTAAATCCTTGCTGCCTTTCATACCGAGCACGTATCATATACTTAGCATTCATTGCCCACGGAAACATTGCGGAGATGTTTGCTCTTTGCATTCCCCTGTTTACATTTCTGCCGTTGCGAAACAGACAGATGGAAACTGATTTTACACTTGACGAGATTTGAAAAGTTATAGGAGATGTTTGAAGACAGAAGAATCAGGCTTATCAATTTTATTCTGTGAATGAATATGGGGAAACATGTTATGTATGTATAATACATGTACAGGGTGAGTTATTTAAATTGATTTCTGCGAATATCTTCGAAACTGTTGACGATACAGAAGAATGTTCCAGATAAAAGTTGAATGGTTTCGAGAGGAAAATAATTTAATGTACTTAGTTTTTTTATAGATGGGCGAGTAGAGGACATATGGTCAAACTTATTTTTTTAAATGGAATCATATATTTTCTAATGCATTGAATGATTAGTTTAGGGGATATTTTAATTTGAATATTGCAAAATGGTACTCCATTTCGGTATAGCTAGTACGCGTGACAATTAATATACCGAACAAATACCGAAAGAAACGCCATAACAGATTGAAAGGTCATTTCGCGACAGAATAAATTTTTGCATTCAGGCCGATGAGCGTAGTTTTGAACAACTTTAAAAATGTAAACATCGTGTTACTAGTACCACTTCGCAACTTGAAATTAAAATATCTTTTCAACTAATGGCTTTTTCACATAAATAGGTGTAATATTTTTTTATAGGGAACGAGAAGCTGCACCAATTAATGCATTAGAATATTTATGATTCCGTTTAAAAAAACAAATTGGACCTTCATTTGTCTTGTACGCATCTACCTATAAAAGAACTGCTTACATCGAATTATTGTCTCCTCGAAACCATTCAACTTTTATCTGAAGCATTTTTTAATATTATCACAAATAAGCGAGATATTCCCTGTGATAATGTTAGGTGGACCACACTGTATAGAGTTATAACATAAATGATAATCGGCTATTTGTTTCCCATTGACTTAATCCCTTGTATTTCTGTACATACAAATATGTATATGCAGTATACGAAATATATATATTTCAGTATAATTAATAATCCCGAAGGTATAGTACTATTTATTTCTACATTCTTACTGTACAAAGATTTCTGAAACTTATTCTATTTGTATCATTGACCGCAATGCGACAATTTGGTATTGTTTTTGTGTCTTATGCAAGTTCTCATAACTTTTCTTGAACCCATTTCTGGATCTTAAGTTCATATACATATAATATTTGCTGTGATTTTTATTCAAAGAACGTATTAGCACAGGTTAATCGTTCAAGTTTAAAACTCGCTGTATATTAAATGTTGAAACATTGTAAGAACTCTAAGAAGAATGTGAAGGTGAAGTAAAGATTTTCTTTAAACAGTGACTTTCGATATTTCGAATGCTTATTCACAATCGATATGTTTAAGGTACCTACATACAAGTGGCTGTTGAAACTTGCCCGCCAAACTGTAATTTCATCATATCTCTACCATAACTTTTGTCACGCCCGTATTTGTTAGAAACAGGAGAAGAGATTATTTTGATGCAAGAAAATTTGTAATATCACGAAATCTGTGGAAGCAATGTATCCTCAATATCGGTATATCAAGAGTTTATTCGTATTATATCTTTTTAAAAAGATATGTTGAAATTACAGTTTGGCCGGAAACTGTCTGCAGCTACTGTATACAGGGTGTCCCAAAATAGCTTCGACTCCCGGAAGTAAGGGGTTCCTGGGATGATTTGAAACAAGTTATTCCTTAGCAAACATGTTATTGGAGGCTTTGTTAACGAGATATTAATGGAAAACCCCGACCAATGAGAGTGCGAGTCTGCTGGCCCAGTTTCCGCGGTAGCATTGGCTACCAATCACAGGGAACAAGTTGTTCCTTAGCAAACATGTTATCGGAGGCTTTGTTAACGAGATATTAATGGAAAACCCCGACCAATGAGAGTGCGAGTCTGCTGGCCCAGTTTCCGCGGTAGCATTGGCTACCAATCACAGGGCATAGCCAACGCTACCGGGGGAACTCGGCCGGCAGACTCGCGCTCTGATTGGTCAGGGTTTTTGGTTAATATCTCGGTAACAAAGCCTGAGATAATATTTTCGCTAAGGAAAAAGTTGTTCCAAATCACCCTAAAAACTCCTCATTTCCGGGAGTCGAAGCTAGTTCGGGACACCCTGTATGTATGAAACCAAAGACCCGAGAAACTTCACGAGCATTTGGTAAAAGCAAGCAACATTCGAACATTACGTTGAAAATGTTTCTGTTTCATCGTGATCCGTACGTCACATTAAAGATTCACTGTCGCCGAAATGTTGGTCTGGAGAATTCAAAAGCGTGTGGCATTCGACAGGAGCGGCAGCGTATCCGCGAGAATACGATGGCTGAACTTACGTGGTCAATACCCTATGTTTTACAGTCGACCATAAAATGCAGATGGTGTTCGCTGCACCGGATGTTGTATCTCGTGTCACGGTTCATTCCAGAAATCCTCTCCATCTGTTAGATATTTGTTGCTCGGTGTTCTGGTCCGCATTCGCGAGGTGCAGCGAAACTTTTTCGAGATCTCTTGTACCTCCGCAGTTTCGGAATCGCTTTACGCTTGCTGGCGTTGCAAGGTAACAGATAAAAAAGGCGCAATAGACAGATATAGTTTGGAACTTCCATACAAGAATTGAAAATGTACAGTGACACAATTTTTCGTCCTCTGTCTGAAGGCGAAAACCTGTTCAATTGATTTATACTTGTTCTAACACAACCAATGCTCGTTCTACTTGTGGCAACCTTGTTCTATTCGTCTGAACAAAAGCAGCTTTCTTCTATCTGTCTACACAAGACAATCCTTGATCTTAGTTTGGCTACAGACATTTCTTCATACTTTTTAACCCACCTACAGCGAATGCAGTGTCATTTTGACCCAGATACAGGAATACGAAATTATTCCTTGTTGAAAAGTTAGACTCTATAATGATCAAAACGTCATAAAACTTCGAAACAATATCAATCAAGGATATAGTTCTCGACGACAAAATTTGTATGTAGATGCCGCGACTAGTTTTTTCTATTTTCAAAAAGTTTGGATATTTTTATGGTAAAACACATGAAAATATATTTAAAATTTTATACACAATTCATCCTTCAATTTCGTATATAATAAAGTTTTACTTATGGGTCAAAATGACCCTGCATTCGTCCGTTGTATGAGTCCCAGAATCTCAGTCTTCCCACATTTAATAGCAGTCAATTCTTGCTACTTGTCAGACATCAGATGATATTTTCTGTTTGTCTGGCCACGGATAATCCTTACTGCTTGTCTAACGACAAACGACCACATTTATTTATCCCTTTAATGCCTAAACCTTTAAATCGTATTTCAAATTATGAGACTGACGTATACATATATGTATTGTAGCTTGTTACTTTGAACTGGAAAATATTCTTTATTTTTGGAGGGAATGGTTGAATTTTTTTAACTGAAAACGTGGAGATCTTCTTTGTATCAGATTTTTTCAGACAGAAGATAAATATTAACCGACGAAAATATTTGACGCACTTTTAAGATTAGTGTTGCACCGGTGCAACACTGAGCGTCAAAGGGTTAATAACAGCCAATTTTTATTATCTACAGTTAATCATTGATGAGCGTTCGGAAGCTCCTCGGCACAGAATATCGAAACAAATATAATTGGCTTCAGAATTCCAAGCTCTATCACTGTGCTAAACCTCATTAAAAAGTCAACGCTACACCTGGGAACTTCTCCTTGTCAGTGCCGAGGAGCCTTCGAACACTCATCGATGATTTACTGTATTGCTATTTATCTAATAACAGCTTATTCATACCCTGTCTATCTGGTCACAGTCAACTTACACGTCTTATTTATCCGACTATATGTATACATAGTTACACTGTTCTACTTCTACGACTACTTATGATTACTACCTTACTTGCCATTTCACTCACCTTATTCTACTAAACCAGTTTCACAGTTTTTCTTCACTTTGTATGGCCATTGACGATTCGTATTCTACCTTTCTGTTCATAAACGATTCTTATCCCACTTTGGCGCCAGAAGATAAGTACTCTGTAATTCCATTCACATGTTTCTATATGTATATTCCAATCCTCTCGTTCTGCTATATTTAAATCATAGGCATTCTTTGTTACACTTTCAGCGACTAAGAATCGCGCCATTATTAATAATTTCTCAATATCCAAGAATCTCTGTTGCAGTTTTTTGTTTAACAATAATCTCTAGTTTGTTTAATCTGAACTGTACAACCAGATGCAAGGCCTGTTTTGCTGTGCCTGAATGTGATAGTTGCTATTCAATTAAATTAGTTGCGGTCCCTATTCTATTTAGCGTAACATGTAACGATCTCAGGTCTGCTTTGTCGAGTCAAAGACGTGTTCTATTCAAGTGTGGCCAGCCTGGATACGTGTTAGTTCTGGTCTCGTTGGCTAAGTGAAATCCTCATCATGCTGTATCAGACTAGAGAAGCTTGTCATTCTAAGCTGGTCGACCACGAGTGATCCCTCTCGTACCTGTGTGACCGGGAACGGTTCCTATTCTATTTCGTCTAACAAGCGATGTTGTGCTCTGCGCCTCGTCCCGCATCCGCAAAAGTGTAACAGAACTTACTCGAGCTGCTATTTAGTTCTGGAATTTCAATACTCTATTGCACATTAAACTTGTATTTACGAAATTGAATTTCGAAATGGTACGGAAATGTCTGAAAATATCGAACATTTTCAGAATGTCTTGTAACGAAAAGTTTGTAACGTTTCAGTCGCAGTGTTTTCATCGCCTTTACATTAGTTGAATAAGAAATCGATCGATTTAAAGAACATGTACAGTCTACGCAAGGTATATTTTGACTGTTATTCATCATTTTTTAACGTTTCTGTGAAATGTAAAGGAAGAAATACGGAGTCTAAGTGTATATTCGTCACGCTACAGTAAAAGTGTAGACGAAACTACGTTGCTTTGACTGGAAAATTTTGAAGCGTTCACCCTATTTACCGGATATTATGTAGAAAAGAAACAGGAATAGTGATTCGAAATTATAAATGGAAAGTGATTTAATCAAAAAGGGTACGTAATTTCACGTAATATGGTACAGTGGAAATGATTTGTAAAATGGGAATTAGTTGTACAAGGAAGTGAAAACTAAATGTAAGAATGCCTAAATTATGAATTTTTAATGGAAAAACTAAAAAATGTCACATATTTTGTCTAAGTCTGGCATAGTATTTACAAATATGTGAATAAAAACAAAAATCTGCAATGGTGATGAAGAATACGACTTTGTAACAAATATGATATACCAGGCATTCACGTAATGAAATGGTTTTTCTCATATTTATGCACGACATCCTCCAAAACAATTTCTAGTTGAAATATAATTATAATATCAAATAACAATACTAAATAAGGTATATTGTTCTGAAATAAGTTTTAAGAGGTTCTCATGAAAGAACTGTCTCAAATAATATACAGAGGTTTCATTTGCAGTACAATATTGATCTGCATGACACACTGGAGTGTCTTTTTGTAGTAGCAGTTGCCATTACATCATGCCAATGTATCGATGGATGAGTAGTTTTGCTTTTAAAATGTAATTCAGCTTCATACTCACCATCATCACTACTCTTTTTTGTGAACAATACTCTGGATCATCTTCACTATTATATCCATAGATCTGAATCATCACTGTATTCTGGTACCGAATAATGCACAGATTTGTTTATGTGATTCTCAAAGGAAATGAAATGCAACAAACTTCATTGCAAAAGTTTTGAAAATATCGTCATTACAACCTGTTGTAACATTATCGTCGATTGTAACACAGGTATCACACACCCTATTTTGTATGCACTTTCATACGATAATAAATTATTCCAGAAATAATACTATACACTTAAAAAAAGAGTATCGAAACTGATTAACATTTTTAAAAAATCATAACTTACATTTAAACAGGGTATTTCACGAAAATTAACGACATCCTCTAAACGTTGGAAGGAGTTCACTGGTGTATTTAATTTTAAAAAAAAGTGATAATGGTGCAGCATCTGTTTGCAGGTGTATCACATATATGTATACTATGAATGTAGAAAAATAATCCGTGACCGTTTAAAGTTACCAACCTCTTTGCAAAAAAAGAAACAGATGTTTGGTATGTATCGTACATGTTACGGCACGCGTTATAAGCATACCGTCGGGGCCAAAATTCGAGATACAAATGAGATAAGCGAGATAACACGGCTCAACATAAGACGAAAAGCAACAATTACGGCTAGTGCGTCTGTTCATTACATTCTGTTTCTACGTACTACCATAAAGAATCCACGCGTTGTAGACTAATTTTCAAATTCAATTTTCGTGAAAATGAAGCCTCTAAGACATTCTCATTACTCTTGATTTTCACCGTATTTTGAGCCGTACTGTCTCCTTGACCTCATTTGTACCACGAATTTTGGCCCATCCAAATTTACGAAAGTTTAAAACAAATATTGTTCAAGGGATATCAAAGCTCGATGGATAACACTTATACGACCATGAAGTAATAAACGTGACCAAAAATATGTAATTTTTTTACGAAACATCACATTTTCTTTATACAGGCCATGTGTCCTAGTATTTATGAGCGGTAACGTATGTGTATAAAATAATAGACCACAAACTCCTCGAGCAACCCTATATGTGTATTGGTATTTATAAATTCGATACAATCATTCAGTTATCGAGTAGTTACCAAACGGGGTACAACATTCATGGATCGTGGCCCGTGGAAACTTGTATCGTGAGCGCGGACGGTGAATGTAGGAAGCACACCGTGTGGCTCTTTATTGCTAAACACCCGAAACCGCGCAATATCGGCCGGACGTTACGCGCGCCTGGAGTGGGTGTGTCCTGTGTGTGATGTGGCGAACCATCGGCTCTTTGTCATGCTTCGATGTATTTGCATCGTTGATTTCCGCTATCACGGGCTGGGGGGGTATGCGGCTCTCAAGGAAATTCTTTGATCGCGTACGTACGTGTTATCAGTGGAACAAAAAATTGAAAAGAAATAATACCGAGCAAAAAAACGGAACTTTAAGGCCCGTTTATACGTTCAGTTAATTTGCGTAAACTAACTTTTGCATTCATGTTTGTGCAAACTGACTCGTGCACTCCAATTTGCGCCAACTGACTTGTGCATTCACATTTCCGCAAAGCAATCGCGTGTAAATGGAAGGTAACGCCCTGGCAAATAATTATCATTACTTTTCTGAATGTTTAGTTTGTAATATAATAATAATATGATAATATAATAATTATAGTATATTCTTTGTATGTATACAGGGTGTAAGAAAAATGTTGAAGGACCCAGAAATGGGAGACTCGTGAAGTGATTTGAAACAAGTTTTTAACGAATTCAACGATGTTAAAGAAAAACCCCGACCAATCAGAGCGCGAGTCTGCCGGCCGAGTTCCTGCGGCAACGTTGGCTACCAATCGCAATGCGTAGCCAACGTTACCGCGGGAACTCGGCCGGTAGACTCGCGCTCTGATTGGCCGGGACTTTTTGTTAATATCTCGTCAACAAAGCCTCGAATAACATTTTTGCTGAGGAAAAACTTGTTTCAAAGCACCACACAAGTGTCCCATTTCCGGGTCCTTAAACATTTTTGTTACACTCTGTATAAAATAACTTTGCAAGGTGGACCGTATGTATAATGCACAAATCAGTTTGCGCAAATTCTTTGAACATATAGTAGACACTCTTCTATTATGGAGAAAGAAGTCGTAATTCAATGAGTTTTCTTACTTAATTTCTTATTTTTTATACTTTATCATACTTTATCTATTTAAGAATGAATTTTGTTAGCAGTTTGGCGGTATATTTTGCGTAAGAGTAATCACAAACTAAATACGAACAAAACAGTATAGACAAAATTAAGTGGACATTTTCATTTGTTTCATGTTTTACGCTTTTTATTTTCTTTTCATATTTTGTATTTACTCCTTTACCCTTAATGACTGCTTGTAAACGTGTAAAAATACTTTCATCTTATCTTTCGTTATACACTCCCATGAATGTCGTAAACCATTGAAGAATGAAGTTTTATTTGACCTGCTGGTAGTTGGTACTTCTTTATGGAGTAAGGACAACAAGTTTTCAATTGGGTTCAAGTGCAGATTTTGCGGTGGTCAATTCAAGAATTCTATTTCTGAATCATTGAAAAATTCTATAGTTTTCTTGACTTTGTGTATCATCTTATGTATGAACAATGCGCATTTTCTCCACAATTTCTTCAAAATTTTTAATTATGAGTTCAATATATCGACTAGTATTAGTGATTCCATCGATTAATACTAAATCTACAGCTCTAAACCAGGAAAAGCAGCTCCACACCGCAATGGAACCTTCACCGTATTACACAGTGTGCGAGATGAATTTTTGTCCGAGTGCTTCATTTGATGTTCTCCAAACCTTATCTCTCTTTTCCTTACTAAAGAATTCAGATTAACTTTCGTCACTCTATATAACTTTTTTCCGAAACGAAACTGGCATATTAGTATATTTTTTGGTGAAACTGAAACACTTTCGTTTAGTTAAATTGGTATTGAATGGTTTTGGTAGCGGTATACAACTATGCAAATTTGCGTCCTTCAATCTACAAGACACCGTTCTTTTGGAAAGTTACGTATTTACGTATTTTAGTTACGTATTTAAGTCGAATCTCTCAGTGAATTCATGATGTATAATAGTCGGTTCGATTCGGCATTATCAACAATCAGACATGACTAATTCTTGGATTTGATACGAAGTTTCTTTTTGATTCTTCATATTTAGATTAAACCAAAAAGTTCTGAAAAACAATGAAATTCAGTATGACGAAAACATCAATACCGACTGGAATTCGGAATATTCGTTATAAGTATATGTAAATTTGAAGCATTATGCCATCTACATGTCTTGATCTCATCCAGAAAACAATGTCCATTCAATTTCATCCACACTGCTTTGTTCGTCTTCAACGTGTAAATATTCTTATTCAAAATGAACAAAATTATTCCATAAACCTGCTTACGAAATTTGTTTCTAAATACGTAAACTACAATAATAAGTAAAAAAAAAATGAAGCATTAATTAGGAAGAATTACTAAATTACAACCTTTTCTTTTATAACAGTCGGGTGTCCACTCAATTTTGTCCCTGACTGTATACATATACGTCCCTTTACACCGACTTCGTACACCGTTCGCTCAAAGTTCTTCGTCGAGGTTGTGAAAGCAAAAAAGAAAGCGAGGAAGAAATTATATTTAGAGGAATGGTCGAAGCAGGCCGCGCCACTTTCCTGTTTTTCCATAGCCCGGAGCGTATCAATGAAATACATCAAATTAGCTCTCTTCGTCGAAATAAGATTTCCCAGCGGCGAAACGGCCATCGAGGTCGCCTCAGGTGGGGAAGGGTGGGGTTGAGACGTGGCCGTTGCCGGAGGAAGGATGGCCGGGAAAGGGGCCGTCAGGTCGAAGGCAACATTGGCAATATCCTGTTTTTCCAGGACTGCGGAATTAAATATTTGCCGCGGCGAAACAAGAGTTACGTCGCAGTTCGTAGCCATCTCGGGGGGGAAATGGAAGGATACCCAGGCCAACGATACTGGGCTGCTTTTCGAGTGCTCTCCGACGCGAGTCAATATACCAAGAAACTGCCAATATCTTCGCTTTCTACACCCCTCGTATCCCTTCACCGCCCTTTCTCCACACATCCACAGCTGTCGAATGACAAATGTTGTAATCGACTCCCGGTGCCTTCGAGCTTCTTGCCAGAAGCATATGGACAGTTATCCTTTACTCATGTATGTAACGTTGTTTCTATTTTTAGTTAAATTTTGGTTTTCTTCTTTGTTAATCAACTTCTAATCATCATTAAGGGAGAATTGCAAACTAACTTGAAAATTTGTTGGATACACGAACAGTAGAATAGGATGGGCTAATGCGTCTATTCATTGCGGGTAGTTTCTACTTATTGCCAACACGACTATACGAGTTTCAGATGAATCTTCAAACTCGTTTTTTTCGAAAGCTTAGCTACATATCGTCGCTAAAGTTTTTAACTGTTTTAACTGTAGTTTTCCAAAAAATTTAGTTAATTAATTGGCGTGTATCTCATTGGTCCAAAGAATACAAATTCACTATGAATAATATAAGGTATGTTCAACCTAGAAAACTACAAATATTCTTCTAAGTCCTAACTCCGAAATTTTTAAAGCTTTTTATTCATAATAGTTGTATTTCCAAATACTAATTGATATAAGAACTAGATAAATACTAGTTGATAGTAAGATAAAATTTTGTTAAATATTGTAATAGCTGTTTAGTCGATGATATTATAATCTGTTTGATAATTTCACTAGTTTCTTGCTTCTGTAATATTAAATAGCGTAAACTGTAAACTCAGTTTCCTCAGTTTAAAAACTAGCAGAGATAGAATACTGAAGAAATAGAACGATGATGTGGACAAATTTGATTCTATATTTTTGATTTACTTTTACAAGACTTTTACATGAACCTCTTTTCCGGTTCTACCGATTTTGGATACATCTTGTTTATATAAAATGAATGTGAAATATTCTACGATAAAGTTACTTTTAGAAAAATACAAAAATATAATACAACTGTATAGTTACACAGTTTTCAGTTAAAATACGGTCATTCAAAAAAGTCTTCGCATACCCTTTAAAATAGAACAACTTTTTTTAAGATTGGACCAAGTTACTTGCATTCTTTGTGAAGTTAGAAGGATTAGTTTACTAAATGGAGTGTGTTGTTTGAAAAAGTTCCAATTGGTCGGAATCGCGAATAAAATAGTAACGGTCGCTTTTTACAACTTTTTTTATCTGCGACTGTAATGAAAATTTAATAAATACATTTCGCAGATTCATGTTAGTTACTGTGTACATGCTGAAATTTTTGTTGAAATCGGTTGACGCAGCATCGAAGAATCTAAGAATCTTCAGATTTACTAGAACAGTAGGTCGAAAGTTGCGAAAAATTGCGATTTTAAGCATTTTTAGCCGCTTGTATTTCGAAGCAACGTTTTAACAAAACTTTCAGCATGTATATAGCTAACATAAATCTAAGAAATGTATTTGTTAAATTTCCATTACAGTCTCAGATGAAAAAGTTATAAAAGAGACCTTTACTATTTTCTTCACAATTCCGACTAATTGCAACTTTTTCACAATTTTTTTATACATCATATAGTGAACTAACCTTTCTAACATCACAAAAATTCAAGTCACTTGGTCCAATGTTAAAAAAGTTGTTCTCTTTCAAAGGGTGTGTCAAGACTTTTGACTCATTGTATATTGGTCACAATTTACATCAATCGTACTTCATTTTTTTTTAAATGTTTGAAGCACGCTCAAAATAGAATGTAATCTTGAAACTTTTTGGTTATATTTCTTATTGCTCATTTATTTTATACTTTTAGCATCAGATGTCGTTTATATTCATTAATTACAAAGAAATTGACGAGGTACGATTTTGGAGATCGGTACGCTATAGGCAACTCACCCCTATTGCGATGACTTCGTTCAACGACAATACTCTGTCTATAAAATGTTATTTACGTATTCACTCTAAAGAGTATCATTTCCTCGTTTACTTAACGTACGACAAGACGCATGATTTTTCGAGAATAATACATTGTTTACACAAGCCTGTAATATTTATTGGCACAACATTCTTAATTATTTATACAAACTACTGGTTTCTGGAGAACTAATTGTATTACAAAATGTTATCATATCAGGAGAATGGGTCAAATAGAAACCGCAGTCTGATTACTACACTCGTAATATTTGAAGAACGTCACAATGACGTCTCTGGTAGTTACACGGATGCATTAGTGGTAATTGTTCTTTGTCAACGGTGTTTTTTGCTTTCAATCATCGTGAGTGCATGACGGCTGCATGTGTTCGTTGCACAAAGAATTATATTCTGTCATTAAGAAAGAATATTAATACATTTCATTTCCAGGTTAGTCACATTTCAGCAGCATACACACTTTGGTCTGAAGATTACAGTTAATATTTACAGGAAAATATTTCATAACAAAATTTTCATTAAGGTTCATTATCTTCGAGATTTAAAAAATGAGGATTTTGAAAAATGTTAGTTTATACAGACTTTGATTTTTTTAATGAGAGGGTTCTAACCCTATAGAAACGTTATGGGGATTAGTATGAGAATCGAAGTGTTAAAACGAGTAATCTTTTTTCAGGATTTCGTACTCAGTCACGTCCATAAGTATAGTTAGACATATGAAAGAGTTGTTTTTGTCATATCGTGCATAAATGATTGAAGCTGGTAACAATATATAATATTTATCGATTATCAATTAGCCGTTTGATGTTCATATATTATACAGGGTGAGTTAGCAAGAACTGCTACCTGAAGTAACTCATTATTTATTGATTTGTGCGAAAAGTGTTCTTTTTTCTTTAATAAACATGTTATATTCGGTGTGGCTTGTCGAACAGAATTATTGTACGTGCTGGTACAAGACGGTAGTTTATTTCTTCATGTTTTGAGGATGAATGTCCCTTCGAGGTTACTTTGTCATAGGCCATTAGATTCATCTTTTTATAAGGCGTAAGGCAATGTTAGAAATACTCAAAATTACCTTGATATCTCGGTAAATGGAAGATATAACCAAAGTAAAATTCCTCCTTTCGTCAGCCCCATCGAATGCAACCGGCTCGATAAAAAAGAAAAAACATTTTTCGTTAAGGTCAATAAACAACGAGTTATTTCAGGTGACAGTTATTATTGACTGCCAGTCCATCAAAAATAAATGTTAAACTTTCGTCTGATTTAGCGATCTAATGAATATACCAATTCAACTGAATAATTTTCACTATAAATAAAATGCTTTTCATGTCCAGTATATGAACCTTTATTGCAGACAATGTCTTTTTCTCGAATATATGAATAATAAATACCACCTGTCCGGTTACACACCCTATGCTTTGTTTATTGTCGGTGCTCGAAGTAAAAAAGACACCCTTAAAAATCTGCACCATTTATTTTTCGAAACATTCTGTATCTAAAAAATGCAGTTCGACGTTGCTTTAAAGGAGGTTTTCAATCGTGGTATACATATTAGAAGAGAAAGGGAACAAAAAAAAAACAAACACGAAGCCTGTATTCCACGGAGCGTATTCGGTAGAAGCAATCCAGTGAATTATTACGTTGCTTCTGCGTGAAATCGATAGGTCTATTTGGTATAGAGCTCGCCTGTAAAAATTCACTGAATTATAGGTTTTTCTGTGAGTCGCACGGGATACATCGTATCGATAGCCCCGGTCATCCACCTCCACCCACCCCCTATCGAGAACCATGTCCATATTGAAATGTACGGCATACTTTTCGGGATTGTTCGGCTTGCACGAAAACCTGAGGGGTGCAACTGCGACCGTATATACTTGATTTCTCCATTAAAATTTTAGCCCGCAGGAATTTTGTCCAGTTTGCCTCCCGCGCACCGGAACTGGCTCGATGTCCACTCTTCGTTTGTAACCCAAGGCTGGAAACGTCGGTCTGAATAGCATCAGCGAACCGGGAAGACCCGACAAACTGTGCTGGCGACATTAACGGCGATACGTTGATTGAAACCGGCCATTATCGTTACCAATTTCGAAACGTGTCCGTGTGTCACGCTGGCTGAGATTCGTACTAGAATTACGGCGTATAATTGCGGTTGAATGTGTGGCTCGTGTATACGTAATAATCGACGATGATCGAGTTACTGTGTTGTGAAAGATTTACAATTCGATTCGGGGATAGTTGATGAACACTATCCTGTACGTGTAACGCTTAAAAAGGTATGATAATTTGCCAACGAATATCCAACGTTCGGCCTACAATTATTATAGTTGGTTAATTAACAAGAAATTTACAAAGATAACACAACATTGGCCCATCTAAAGTTTGCCAACATTTACAACCAAAAACTTGTTATTATATTTCAAATTGATTTTTTTGTTTTCGATATTTATGAATATACTCACAATTTGTTACTGTCGCGCAACACGTTTGACATTTGACATTTTGTGAAAATAGAGTCAGGGGACAGAACATTGGAAGTAACTTATAATAATTATTTGTAATAATTAGCTACATGTATGTGGGAACGGGTCCTCCATCTAACGCTCCTACATGTATAAATTGTAAAGGTAACTTTGCTGGTAAAACACTTGGTTATCTGTTTAATATGCATATACAATTTATACGTGTATATAATTATTATAAATATTATTTCCAGTGTTATACTCCTTCAAATATTTTTAAAGGTTTTTCTGAGAGTGCAGTATAGCCAACTGTCTCCCTATTGTTGGTTTATTGTAAATACGCAACAATGGGTCCTACAGAAAGAAACTTCCAGTTGGCTCTTCGTATTATAGTGACGTAGGCCCAACGTTGTGACGGGTGACAATTCTAACTGTTGGCCAACCAATACTGCAACAAAGGCCCAACAAAATGCCAACAATAATTGCTACTAGAGTAATGGCCATATGCGGCTGAACCATGTATCATTGGCTTCAGAATTCAAAGCTTGATAACTATGCTAAACCTCATTCAAAAGTCAGCGTTATACATGGGGACTTCTCGGTGTCAGTGTCGAGGAGTCTTCGAACACTCATCAAGAATTTACTGTATACTTTTCAAAATATACAGAAAAAGAGAAAAACATAAATTAACATTTAGGAGTTGGTGTCACCCTGACGAACCGAACATCAGCAGGCAAAAAATTGCTAGACACTTTCATTGAGATTCCTTATAAACCCCCCGAGTTTAAAAGAAATCTAAATTTTCAGAGTTGCGAAGTTCCCTTATAGGTGTTATCTACCCCCCTGAACGGTTCTTCGTTGTTTTAGTAGAATTACTTTCTACTTCCCTTACTTGTTGCTAATATCCATCAGCTATATTATAATACAATACAATACAATTATTTTTACCCAGCTCTCGCACAGCCTGACATGAATAGGCGTCGATTAAACAATGCCGACACTGTTTCTGTTTCACTGACGATCGCGCCCGGTATTTCATAACGAAATTTTTATACGTCGAACTGAATGGCTATGGGGGTGGAGGGTGGGTGTAGGCGCAACGGAGGGTAATACATATAAGCGAGCCGTAATATTTTTCGGGAAATGAATATGCGTTTTCCCAGCGCGCATTCAAAACAATGGCGCTTCGAATGATTCACATGCAGCCGTTGTCGGGCTGATGCGAGAGTTCTCCCCTTTGACGGCGGACCCGCTGTTATTGAACTCCACGGGGTTACGCAATTTCGAGTGTTCCCGAGACACGTGTCGCGCCACGGATAATTACAATAAAGCGGTTCCGTTAAACGCCCGGACCTGTGGTTCGTGGCACGATCGCGGGGCATCGTTTCGAACACTCTCCGCTCTCGACACTTTCTCCGCGTACGATTTATAACGTTTCACGAGCTCGTTTAACCTTTCGACTGCCGGCGTTTTTCATAAAAAAGTGGTCTTTTTTGCTAAAAATTTATATATATATAACTATCGGCCAAAAGTATGGGAGCTGAGCTTATGAATGTTGGACGAGTAATTCATTATTCTGTTAGGATATAATGAAAGTTAAATATTTCCAATAATTGTCGTATAATATTTTACTCTTTCTTTAATTATCAAATCTGGTTTCATACTTTGGCCGGTGGTGTATACAGGGTATCCCACCTAACGTGAGCACCTCGAATATTTCACTTACCTTTGATTTTCACATAAATTATTTTAAAAAATGGTAAAAAAGTCTATCAACTTCCACAAATTTTTGCATTAATTTCTATACCGTACTTGGTTTATTATTTAAATCTACTTAGTTACTTTTGTGGATTTTTCCTACTCAAGGTCAAATGAAGGCCAGAGTATTATAGGTCATTGAATTGGTCTTGACCTCAACTATTACACCACTATGATAAGAATATGTAGTCGAATTTAAAAAAATTCCGATGACCTAGAAAATTCGAAAAATATGGCCTTGAGGAAGTTTTTTGTTTATCACAATATTCGCCGCTTCCAACCAAATAACATTGTCCCCTCACATTTTTTTTGTATCTGCAAAAATAACAGAGATATTGAAGGTCCTCACGGTAAGTGGGACTTCTTGTATACATATGTATACCATACACTCTGTGCTCAATTTCGAATTTTGTCAATGTCCTAAAAGGGACACTTTCGACAGGTTATGGTAGTAAATCTTAAAAGTGCTTCTACTTTCTTTTTAAAGTATTTCTGGGGGTTTCCGATTTCGATGATTACGATTTTGAAGTCAGATTAAAATTTTGTTCAGACCACAACGCTACCTTGCTAACCTAGAAGTGCATGAACAAACAAACATGTACACAAATTTATAGAAATTTCCTTTAACATTACCAATAATTAATGACATGGAAAAAGTAAACATAAATTTTTTTATTTTTGTTTTCTAGTTATTTTTTCTAGTTCAGTATTGTTTATATGCACAAACGCACGCACACATATAAGATGTATTTATATCATTCAATGTTTATTAACCTTTAGACTACCATCATTTTTCACAAAAAAGTGGTCTTTTAATTTATATGTATATGAGTACATAACGTATGCACTGCACTGAATTTCGTGTTTTGTCAATGTTCCAAAAGAGATATTCCCGGCAGCCTGAAGGTTTAATTATTGTCGTCGTTTTGTTTGATACATATTACCACGCGATCGTGATTCTTTTTTTTTATTATCGGCCACGAGACAGAATTTAGTTTTTCGGCGGTACGCGATAGCATAGGACAGCGAGAGGCGAATGAAATTTTTCAGTTAATCAAGTTGCTTTTCCAGTCCGCGTATAATGAACAATGCCGGTTTTATGAATTCATTCGTTCTCCAATGCAGATTTCTGGCTCCCACTCCCCTGGAGTAGCAAAATTGACCGCGCAATGAAACTCTCCGTCAATTGATTCACTTCGAACAATGAACCCTGGCTATTGAGGAACGAAAACTGTAGTTATTTTCGGTGAAACGGTATTGTCTACGCATTGGTGCAATTAGGGGACATGCGATTTCACCGATTCAATAGATATGCGATGACTTGACCGCGAAATCTAGAAATAAATAATACTAAATTCAACTTTTAATGAAGCACATCCCCATTAGCCGTGTTTCATTGAGCGGATTAGTCAAGAGAATAAGTGTCAATTTATACGTAAAATATTCACCAAAGTTTCTGTATTTTTATTACTTTTATTATCGCAAATACATGAACGTATAACCGCGTACAGCTTCGATTCTGGCGTTTACTGCCGTAATTCCGCATCGATAGTTTCATTATCAGAAACAAAAACTCCTGTCGCGCTTTGCCAATGAATGAAACGGCTGGACGGAGCACGGAATCGTGTTCGCTCGAATGTAAAACTACATAGAGACAGAATCTCCGATCACTTTTATTGCAGATTTTACCGTCGAAAGGTCGCTAATTGAAGTTCACCCGACGAACGAAGTTCTCGTTTAAATGTCGCGTATTTTCGGATGGATCGTTGCGGTAGATACTATCATTGCTGCGCTTTTAAAATACCGATAATACCTACATATTATATGATAATTTTGTTTAAAATCTGTCTGTCTAGGGTAAGTCCGGGAGAGATGGACCGGCAGTAGAGACCGATCAGGAACGTATTTCTCGCACTAATCGTCAAACACACCACCGGCTAGGATTGTTTTATTTGAATGAAAGTTATTGAACGTGTCTGTAAACTCGATATCGAAATTTTAGCAAATTTTTATAAAAATCAACATTTTAATTTATGGTAAGGACAACATTTTTTGTATCTAGTCATAAAAAATAGAATTACTGTGTTGTTTGAGCAGATTATTGCGACATTTTCATAAACTAAGCTTTAATAATGTTTAGGTATAATTATGACCATAAACAGTTATGCTCAAAACGACCACAATGGGGCAGATGGTCAATCTATCCCATATAATTCGGAATAAATGGACCCACATATACTCGTTAGTGACGGGCTGCCCGGTCTATCTCACCAATAATGTCTTAGTGTAATCGACATTATTTAAATCTAAAATAATGTAAAATTATTTAAAAATTAATAATAACAGTAATTAAAAAAGTAATTGATTAGTCAATTTTATTAAGTAATAATCAAAAATTTTTAATTAATTTCATAACTTTCAATTATTTCATTTGTAATAATTGTAATTATTTTAATTTAGAATGTTTTTGAATTTGGAACAAATTAAAAAATATTTGCAATTATTATGGGAAAAAATAAATAACTGCTGAGTGATTATGATATATATATATATGTATATATATCAAACTTTTTTTTTTGGTTAATAAAACAATTTTTCCGATGAAAATAATTGTTACGGATCAAATTAATGAAGGAATATAACTTTTATAAAAGCAGTCAGGGACAGATGAACCACCGCGCAAAACTTCATTTTCTTTATTCTGTAGCTATTTATTACAAAGATATTGTGTTATACGAATAACAAGTGCTATAAAACAACATCCATTACACAAACCACTCAGTAGAATGTTTATTATTTCTAAAATATTCGATTTTCGGACATTTTTAAAAACGTGGTCTATCTCTCCCGGACTTACCCTAACTTTCCATCACTTTCTGAAGTTCTAAGCAAAGAGAAGATAATTGTTAGAATATAGGATTCGAATGTAAGGTTACAAGAGTTATTGTTCTATCCATTCAATGAGAAACCGAACGTTATTCCAGCTGCGTTCACGCTGTTCTTGTTTTCCTCGTCTGTTTTTGAACTGACCTGTTTTGATTCGTCTAAACCCAATTGGTCTCTTTTCGGCTGGTTTAAATTCAATCGATCCCTTTTCTACCTGTCTGAACGAAATTGGTCCCTATTCTACTTTCCGCAAACTACATATTCCTATACTACTGGTCCGACAGAATTCGTCCTATTTTACTTACAATCTTCCCACTTGCCACTTTTCTATTTGTAACTGGACTCCAACTAGAATTCAAGGATTTTCTTAATTTAATTATAATTACGTTTCATTTGCTTTACTGAATGTCAAAATTTTCATTAAAAAAAATGTTCAGGGTATACTAATTACATACTTTGTTTAATCAAAATAACTTTCAAGTTACGTATCTTCATTTTTTAGAGTGTATTACGCATATGACAAACCGTTCGGAAAAGAATTAAAAAATCATCATATAGTACACTTTTGGCCTTTGACGTGAACGAAAAATAAAAATCAGTGGAACTAGATGGAAGAATAGAATAACAATAGCAACTTAAAAATCAGACTGTTAGAAATATGCAAATCATATTTTGGCGCCGTTGAATGTCGGATAAATAAGGTAGTCGCTTACCTGGCCGACTGATTACGCACACAGAGACAGCAAAAAAACATGCGTGTAACGGAACCTCATGTTTAAAAGACAGAGAACTCCGAGCCGTTGTTCAAACCGGTGCGTGCACGACTGTCTGTTTTTTGTTCCTGTACTCCCGTTCCTCTAATAAAATATATTACTCATCTACGTTCGTTATACGCGTAATAATCATCCTATAACAACACATATATCAAAATCTTGATTCTTTTTTACTACTTTGTACCAACGAAAAATATATAATTTGTTACGTTTTTCTTCATCTTTTAGATTCATCCTGCAATAACATGTGTTTACTATGTAGAGGCGAAGTATCATGTCGATCGATTAATTATTTTGTTAATTATCTTGCACGACAGTTTGAAAAACATGGTTTCAAGAACAATGCGTTCAAAGTTTGAGGGGGTATTATATCATATTCTATGCAGCGTTACTTCAAAGTCACGCACCATATCATTTTTAGGAATTTCAAAAGAAAAACATTTTAGGGACGCATTTTTAATAATATAAGGTACTGAAAAATGCGACAAAAAAGTTTCCACTTTTCTTCACCGTTATACTGGTCTAATCCTTTAACACGTTATGAACTACTGTCCTTACACCCCACCAAGGAAGGCAACCAAGAACATTCTGCGACGTCAATATTTCGCGAAGTTATATATGTACGAAAACCACCGTGTATTTATAACGCCACCTGTTTCTATCCAGAGTAAGAGTTTTCCGAATGAACAAGAAGGAACGAAACGGAAAGAATATAACAGGTCCGACGAATTACTGATTTAATGCTGTTACGAGGATTTTAAGGCTCCATAAATGTCATATCTTCTCACGGTGCAACAGGTCGCGAATTCAGCGGTAAGAATCGGGCCAGGTCGTTAAGCTATCGTAGGTATATCATTGAAATAAATTTGCATCCTTGGTCATATAAAGGATGAATAACTCCACGATCGTCGTGCCTGTTAATTAACATCAGGCCACGCAATAAAAATTTCCGAATGATCGTAAACATTTTGTACCATTATCTCTTCTATCTGACGGAAAATTTAGATCTGTGACAATGAAACCGTCCTTGGACACACTTATTTTTTATGATTCATTTAACATCCTTAGGTTTAGCGAATTTGGCCAACAACATTCATAACGTTATTCTATTCGTTAGAATACGAGTCAATTAATACTCCAGGTCTTAGTCAATTTAATACTCCAGGCTATTAGAGTAAAACTATCATATTTGTCGCAATAACGTTTCCTATTTAAAATCACTGTCATTTGAATAGTATAACATCTAATATTTAACTCTTTCGATACAGCCATATCTGCTGCGAAACATATCACACGGTACGGCTGTGTAAACCACACGTATACTTTGGTGCAATACAAAAGTTGGCAATGCTTCCGTATGTTTGGTTATTAAATTATAAATGGTTTTTACATAAGAAATCAAATCTCCAGTGGAAACTTAAACGTAATAAAATTTGATATTAAATCTATTTTAACAGTTCGGTAATTATTTAATGTAGGTACACTGTAGTAACTTCGTGGCAAACGACTATAACCGCGCATAGAATTGAAAGAATTATCCCTGTTGGTCTCCTCGGGTCTATACGCTTTTATTATGTCTTTAAATATTTGTTCTTAATATTCAACGTATTCGAAATTTTACGTTCAGTTTTTCTGTATTTCGCACATTCTAAGAACTAATTAATCCAGTATTTGAGATCATTTTATCTTAAAGGATATAAACCCGAGGAGTAAGCGAGTAGATAAACAGGGTTAACACTTTAACACTCAATGTTTCATGGGTGCAACACTCATTTTAAAAGTGACAAATTCTGTCGCCGGTTAATATCTAACTTTTATCTTCAAGAATCCGTAGTTTCACTGATGTAACATACATCACCATGTTTTCAGTTGAGAAATTCAAGTATTCTCTCCAAAAGTGATAAAAAAAAAAATTTTTTAAATGGTTTTCCTTGATATTGATATTTTTGACTTAAAAATACCAAAATACAACATATACAGGGTGAACCACGAATCGTGATTAGTAGAGATTACTCTGTTATTAGCAGTCCGATCGCAATGTTTTTATCAGGTATAGCATGGTTTCAAGAGTGCTTTAACGTGATTATAGCAAACTTTTTGTCAATTCTCTTTTTTCATGATATTTCAAGGTCACTTTCAATTTTTTGCAAGTACACATATAATTTTTTTACGCCTAACACATGTTATGTTATGATACTTACCAAATTTGTCTTGAAATCCTCTAACAGATAGGCGTAAAAAAGTTATAGGTGTATTTGCAAAAAATTAAAGGTGACCTTAAAAAATCATGAAAAAAAAGAGTTGACAAAAAATTTGTTATAATCACGGTAATGTTCTCTTAAAACCATGCTATACCTGATAAAAACATTTTCGATCGGACTGCTAATTACAGAGTAATCTCTACTGATCACGATTCGTGGTTAACCCTGTATATCACTCTCGTAATTTAGAAATAACGATTCAAGGGTCTTGGCGCTAAACGTTTAAAATGGTATTTGAAATATTTCTTTCCCAAACTTTACCCAGCTCCGCTAATAAAATACCAAGGTTTTTGTGTAACAAATAACACGTAATGGGATTTCTATCTTACCAGTGAACGGGTTAACAGGTTCGAACAGCCCATTCATGGGTACCGATATCCACACTCTAAATCCCCACTCCGTCCGATAAGCTCTCTTCGTTTCACCGGCGCTGACATCCGGCGGAGCAACAGGTCGCGTACGTCTTCCGTAGTCTGGTAGCTAAGAATTCCTTTGGTAACGCAAAACTACGGGCCTCCCGAATTTATACCCCCGTCGGTAAGCTACGAGGGGCTTCTAGCGTAAGTTAGGCAGAATAGGCCACGACTACGGGTGTGCCACAGCGACGGTGATGCTCGATTATTTCACGTTAACGTTAACCCGTGCCCGGGGAAAAGTTCCTCCGCGGCTGGCGGTGTTCCGGCTTGCGGTTCGCTGTGTCACGCTGTGAAAACTCGGAGACTGTTGGCGGGTACGGCGGTGGTTACAAGTAGAATATAGAGGACCTGGATACCCCGTGGTTCATTTGCATTCTACGCCGGCAACGGTGAGCGAGCGCATTGGGATGGTGCGTGGGGCCCGGGCAGAGGGGAGCCAATGTTATTCGAGGCGGGAAGAACCGAATCACGGGGATGCGGTAAGATAAGACGATATAAAGGAACGAAGAAAAATATCTCGGAGGGGAGCAAAGAAGAAAACCGGGCTGTTTCTCGCAGTTTCGGAGCACAAATGCTTCCAGGAAATGAATTATGCCACGGAAAAGGAATTCTTTTCGGAATGAATTATAGAAAGACAAGCGGAGAAATGAATGAAGGAATTCACTGGGAAGAACACGACATATACTCGTACAGTTTACTTAGTAACATTAATATACTTGGTAACATTAATTGAAGAACGTTTGTAGAAACACCATAAGCGCCAAAATTGAAAACTTTTGTTTTCTTCGTGGAAAAATATTCTATGTGCCAATGGGAATACTGTAGTATAAAATTTAAATGCAATTCCCCTTTGTAAATAGTTACCAATAGTGTTTAAAGATAGTATCATTGGTACGTCCAACGTTCCCTTTGTGGAAAGCAATGCGAGTGACGATTCATATGTTATATTTTTGATTTTCTGTACAAGTAATCTGGGAAAACAGGATTGGCACTTGCAGCGTTTGCAAATTTAAAGAATGACACATTGAGTTTTCTCTAGAACTTATAAGAAGGCGCACATACAGGGGACAATCTTCTTTTCCATAAATTTGGACTAGATTAATACAAAAAATAGAAAATTTTGTGTTACATTTAGGTTATTATATTCTTAGCCACATTTAGCAATAAAAACAATTTAAGTCAGCTAAGCTTCCTCTTTCCGCTGAGACATTCGATTCTTGGCACTTACAGTGTTTTCTACAGAAATACTATTTTGTTTTTCCTAAGTCTGGACTGAATTAATGCAAAAAAAAGAAAATTTTGTGATGCATTTAGGTTATTATATTCTTAGTCACATTTAGCAATAAAAGCAATTTCAAGTCAGGTCAATTTTTTCTTTCTTCTAAAAAATTCGATTTTCAGCACTTACAGTGTTTTCCACAAGAACGCGTAGGTATCAATTATCGAATCGTCTTCGTTCCGAAATCCCTGTTTACCATAGAAACTTTACACAGCGAACCCTTTCCCCGCGCCTGGGTATCCGAAAAATTTCTATCTACTTCTGGAATTTCGAGCTGGCACAGAACCGTTACGCCGGCGGATTCAATTTCTCCCGTCAAAGCGGTTCTTTTATTTTTCATCCGTCATTGAGATCACGTCGCGATCGTGTTCAACGAAATTTCGTCAACCCCCCTTCTCACCCCGCATTCACGTCCGCTGTTCCACGACGGGACCATTATTTTACGGCCGGTGCAATCGCACAAAACACACGGGGCCACGGTTTGTCACGCTCCGGGCCCCGTACCGGGGGCGGCAGGGGGGTTGGCGGCGGTCGCATTTAACACAGAGAAACATTTGACGGAGATTGCCGGTCCTCTATCCCTTCAGGACAGCACTGACAGACAGACAGCGGAGATGAAAGGGCGGAGGACGACGAGGAGGAGGAGCAAGAGGATGACGATGAGGAGTAGTAGGAGGAGGGATGGAGAGGGTGCAGTTGCGCGAACGGGGCGAGCCGGGGCGAGGGCACGAGGACTCGCTTCGTCGACCGCAACTAAAACGCAGCCTCGACAGAGAGTTCAGTTGCCAACCGGTAATGGAATTCCTCTGTTTCCCGGAACAATGATACGCTACGTCGCGGTATGAACTACGCATAATATAGCACCGCCTCCCTCCCCTCTGTTATCCTGACTTGCATACGCGCACGTGAGGGAGAGAAAGAGAAAAGAACGGTTCCGGCTCTTCTGTGCGGGCACCACACGCGGAATATGAAATTAAAAAATTCTTGATCAAAACAGCCTCGACCTTACCAATCTGTTATCTCGTACCTCCCCCACGTGCTCCTCTACGATCCATTCGAATGGGAAAAATCCGTGTCCCGAAGATTCCAGTTTGCCCGTTGGATCGACCGGGTTCGACTCATCGATCGGCGTGGCCCCCTTCGCATTGGCCGAGTCTAACTTTTAGAGTGGGATTCGTGGTATCCTGCTTATCTGGCCTCGCGTAAATAAAATTCGAGGGGAAGAAACTTCTCTCTTTCTCTCTCTCTCTCTCTCTCTCTCTTTCTCTCTCACTCCCCTCTCTTTCCGACCAGCGGGGATGGTTGGTTCATTACACGGCACGTCGAACGAGACTTTCGAAATAAAGTTGGGGGGGGGGAGGCGGGCTGCGTGGTGCCGGGGGTAGCCGTGCCATTGTTGCTGCATCTTCCGCGTGGCGGAGCGAACGAAATAACTTTCATAAAAAATTTATCAGTACACCGTAAACGCCGGGGTATTTCTGTTTTATTTGATACGGTTTCTGGTGCCGTGATTTTTAAAAGTGTACTCCGCTCCCTTCCCTCTGCCCCTCCACCCCTCCCTCCCCGACGATACCTTAGTATCGGGGGTAGGGGATTGGAAAATATTCCGGAAGTGCATACGGTTGCGTGAGGATGGTTATTCGGATGTTGGAGTCGAATACTCGTTGGAACTTGTAACATTTCTGCGAGTAACGAGAATGTTATTGTTCGTCGGAAGTTGCGACGATTATATTGAGAGTATTTTATTAAGCTAGATTTAGTTCTCCGTGAGTTTCTTTTTCTCCAGGGAATTTCCTGTACATATGTATACATATTTCAGAGTTACTTCTTAGATATTAACTTGTAGAAAGCGGGAAGCCTATTTTTAGGCTCCAGGGTATCGCTCATTTTTCGTAGTACAACACTATATCAAACATGCAACAGTTTTAACTCGAAAATATAAAAAGTCATGAAAAGACCTGCCCGTCCTGGAAAGGTAAAACGTCAGCTAATAATGCTTGTCATATACAGGGTAAATCATTTAAATCGATCCCCGTGAATATCTTCAAAACCATTGATGATACTGAAACATGTTTCAGATAATAGTTGAATGGTTTCGAGGGGGAAATAATTTAATTCGAATAGTTTTGTCGTAGTTGGTTTCGCAGAGGACATAGGAAGGTCTAAATTGTTTTTGTAAATGGTATCATATATTTTTTAACGCACTAATCGATGCAATTCGTCATTACCTGTAAAAAAGTATAAAGCTATTTATGCCACAAAATCATTAGTTTAGGAGATAGTTTAATTTCAGTATTGCAATGTGGTACTCACTGTCGTGATAGTTAGTACGCGTCACATTTAACATCTTATGCTTGTATAGATTATATGTCAACATATATCGAAAAAAATGTTAGAGAGATTGGTAGGTCATTTACAGGCCGAGTAAACCTCTGTATTCAGGCTGAAAGATGTAGGTACTGTGCAGAACTAACAAGATAACCAGCGGAAGGAATGCGAGTACGATTGGTCAGAGTGGAAAGGACATACCTTGCGTCACGCGTGTGTAGTTTTGTCCAATTTTGCTCTCGGGAGCCCCCCCCCCCCAAGCGTGTTACCCCTTCCAATCTTTCTTTCGCGTCGTGTGCCTTCATAGAAACAAAGAAACTCAGAATCTTGTCTCTGTTACTCCAAGGTAACGGTGGATAGTGGTGGGAGATAGCTGTTCTCTAAAGAGCCAAACTGGGTAGCACTGACCTAAGCGTTCGTATACACATACGATCGAATGATAAAGCACTGCGTGTAGACCATTGACCGACAGTAGCGTGACAGGCAGAATTACGCATGCAAGCGGAGTACCCCTCTTGCCCCTGTGCCTTCCCGCTAATCATCTCGCCAGCTCTGTATAGTACTTTTGAGCATCAATCTTTAAAAGGTAAACATCCTATTACTAGTACCACTTCTCAATTTTGAAATTAAAATATCTCCTAAACTAAAGGTTTTTTTGATATAAATAGCTTCATACTTTTTTTTATAGGGAATGTTCAACTGCATCGATTAATTCATTCAAAACTATACAGGGTGTTAATTTTAACTCGAGCACCTAAATTATTTCCGCTACTATTGAAAGTAAGAAAAAATTACTAAATAGGATGTACATAGTTCTAAGGCGTGCATCTGATGGTGATGAATAAAAATTCTGTGCAGCTCATTTTAACGGTTTTTTCAAGGTCATCGTATGTTTTTGCATATTAACATGTATTTTTTATAACGCGATGTGGTAGTCGGTGTCAAGATGAATTCAACGACCTACACACCATGACCTTGAAGTGACCTTGAAGGCGAAGAAATCAGCTTCAGTTTGAAGAATGTAGAAATAAATAAACGTAATAAGAAGTAAAAAACATTTTATCACCATCAGATGCACACCTTAAACCCATGTACATCCTATTTAGTCATTTTTTTCTTACTTTACACAGTAGCGGAAATAATTTAGGTGCACGAATTAAAATTAACACCCTGTATGTTTCCATTTACTGAAACAAATTCGTCAGATCTAGCCGCAACGGATTATTATTTGTCCCGCTGATTACAGCACACCTCATCTTCTTTGAAACCACTTCGCTGAAATCAAACATATACGAAAATGCATCAATAACTTCGTTACCTCAGAACCGATATTATTTTCTTCGTAGCGGAATCAATTAGTCATCTAAAAGGTGGCGAGAAGTAGTCGAAAGCGAGGGAAAATATTTTAATGGCGACCAAATGTAAATATAATAAAATATAAATATCATATCTTTCACGATAAATAAAAAAAAACGATAGGAACTTTTTCATTGACCTAATGTATTGTTATGTGCATTGTTATATGCATTTTCAATTTTTAGAAGACCTCAAAAACTGTTACCTGACTGCTGTCAGAACAGCTGATTATGATGGGTCACATTTAACGAAAATTCAGATTATTAACAGTAGGTATACAAATTGGTAACAGATCGGTTGCAGAAATACGATTTCAGTGAAGAACGCGTACATACCGATCGAAATATTGATCAGCGTGCTGATAGCTTCGTGCATGTCTTCCGGGCTTCATAAAGCTCGGTCGACTTGTGGTCATGCGTGAACGCACAGATAAGATAATAACAAGGCGTGAAAGACTGCACGCACCGACAGACTCCCCAGGGAATTTTCCTCATGATCGCGTATACATACGCGCGTCGGAAGTGAAGACCTGTGACACGGAGATAAGTTCGACGGGCTGGCAATATTGACCTTTGGACCCTCTGCCGTATGAACTCGGTGCGCTATCACCGTCTCATATCGAGACGACTCATCCCGAAGGCAGATGGAACTTTATTGCCACCGGCAGATATTTGTCCGGTTATATAAACAAATGATTAATCGAACTGTTAAAAATTTGATTAATTCGGTATAATGATCCGTTTCGAAAAAAATTTTATGGTGGTATACAGCGTGAACCACGAATCTTGATCAGTAGAGATTACTCTGTTACTAGCAGTCCAATTGAAAATGGTTTTATCAGGTATAGCATGGTTTCAAGAGAGCTTTAACGTGATTATAACAAATTTTTTGTCGACTCTTTTTTTTCATGATTTTTCAAGGTCACCTTCAATTTCTTGCAAACACACCTATAATCTTTTTACGCCTATCTGTTAGAGGATTTCAAGACGAATTCGGTAGGTATCATAACATAACATGTGTTAGGCGTAAAAAAATTATAGGTGTATTTGGAAAAAATTGAAGGTTACCTTGAAAAATCATGAAAAAAAGCAGTTGACAAAACATTTACTATAATTACGTTAAAGCTCTCTTGACACCATGCTATACCCGATAAACAACATTTTCGATCGAACTGCTAATAACACAGTAATCTCTACTGATCATGATTCGTGGTTCACCTTATATGTATACAGTGGTGTGCAAAAGTTTCCGGGCAGATCAATTTTTCACATTATTTTCCAAAAGTGAAATTTAAAACAGTGTTAACTAAACTTGGATATATGGGTATGTTAAGGGGTTTTGCCTACCTATAAATTTTGAAAAAATCAATTTTTGAGTTTGAATATTTTCTTACAGTACATAATTTTAGAAATATTGTGTGAAAGTTTAAAGTTGATCCGACCTTTTAAAATGTACACTTTCGAATACAATGACGTATGTTTAAAAAAGTCTTCAAGCTTGTTAAAAATATATTCCGAAAGTACATGTTTTTTTTCGAGCATGCCGGTAGGCATAACCGCTTAAGTAAAAAAACACAGTACCACAAGTAAATACTTATGCACTTGCACCAAGTATTAGTTTCGTGCATTATCCGTGACAAGTTCTTGTACATATCGCTTTTCGAAAATGAAGTGACGAATCGGTCTGGCCGAAAACTTTTGCGCGCCACTGTATGTACATACTTTCGACACCGTGAAAAGCGGGACTTGTTTCTAGAATTCATTTCAGTAAAACTGCTCGATGAATGCATTTGATTTTTTTATGTTTGGAGTCAAAGTTTACTTCAAGGTCGTGCCATTATATATCTTCGAACACATTTTAATGTTAGCTGCAATATGCGATAAAAAATTGCACTTAAATGATAAAAAACACCAGTGACCTTGCAAATTACGAAAAAATGATCTTGGGATAGAAATAGTTTTTGTGTCAATTTCTTCTTTGCTATCATTTGAATTGCGTATAAAATTTTTTTTATATTATGACAACCGCAGGAGATACTTGGATAGCTACATTTAGATGAGACATCCTGTAATTGTCCTGAAAATATTAAAACTCAATAGTTAATACACTCGTTAATAAAGTTATAAAAAGGTGTGCAATATGAGCAATCTGTATGGAATGTTCATATTTTCTCCAATCAAAATTTGTCCCGATACTTACGGAATAGGGTGTATGTATGTATTAAAGTACAATTGAGAAGATAGTATTTTTACAATATACAACGTGATTAAAAAGAATTGTCTAACACTTTAGGAGGTCTTAGTACTCACAGAGAGGAGTAAAACGTGTCTAATCAACATACATAGGTCCTGATATCAATCCTTTCAAAGAAAAACACAAAAGTTTGTTTTTACATTTGTTACAGATGTTCCATACGTCCTTCTTGTATCTCAATAGAAAATTCACATCAATACTGAAGGCTTGTAATAGGTTTATGTCTATGAAATAATCTTCGTTGACATTAATAATAATCTGGTGTTATCATAAACCCTTGAATTATTATACTTCTAACCAATGTTATCTATTCACATTAAATATGTTGCAAAGACATCATTTACGATATCGAACGTTTGTAATTACGGAAGTTAATTTCGACCCCGAAAGAATTGATTTTAAGACCTATGTCGATTAGATTTTTCTTTCCTCTCGGTGAGTACCTACTATAAGCCTTTAAGGTTCTAAGGCAGTCTAAGGTCTTGGACCCATTCTTTTTAAAATCACTCTGTATTTTTTTTAATAGCGGTTTAAATTGCATCAACTGCAAATTTATTAGCGACATTGAAGGGTCCTCGTTGTTCCGTTATGTTTTGTCTATTAATTTTGTTTCCTTCATGAATCCGAGTAGATCAGTTACTTTGTTGTATATTCAGATTATCTTTAACAGAAGATTTCAGCTTGTATTTGTTACGAAGAAGGTCATACTTTGGGCAGACCAGTATTAGATGGTCTGTCGTCACCGGTGTGTTACACTCTTCGCATGATCGAGTGGGTTCATTCGACAGTACATAAGTGTGGGAGATTTGGGAGTGTCCTATTATTATGCGGGATATAGCAACCTGTTCTCTCCTGGACATGGCGGGCCTTTTGTATCTGTTCAACATAGAGTCGCTAACGTTAATAATATGAGTTAGGGTCAGGTATTGTTCTCTGTATTTGTTCAGCAATAGTTTCGATTGTCTATAGTAGATACTGTCGAAGTCCGTGCTTTACAGCGCAAGAAGGGGTTATCGTAAACAAGGTCAACGAACCCGTCGCGGCGTATCAAGCGTCGTCGCGTTCAATTCGGTTGCGTCCAGTTTTCCGGGACAAATCAACGAGTATCGACGAGTATCGACCTTCCTTTGACGATTCCAAAGGCACTCGAGCCTTCACCGGGTCACTCGCGAGACAGAATGACCGACACGATGGAAGGCCTATGCACTCGATATACAGGGATAAATCGAATGATGACGCGTGACTGATCGCTAAGAGAGGATCCCCGTCGTCGTCTGTTATCGACGCTGCTACCTACCCGTATATCGACAAGTGCATCATCCGTGACAATCGCCCTTCGTAAGTTTGGTACGCGGTAATTGAATCTGAGACGGGAATGAAAAAAAAAATTTTAAATCATTTACTAATCATTCGTTTCCTCCGCTTACTGCCAAAAAAACTATGGGCCGACAATCGTGTGGAAATTTGGATAATGATATTTGTTGAGGTCAATACGTTCGGGCTCACGCTACGCAATGCTCTGGTCTTTGTCGTTGTTGAGTAAGAATTTATGGTACTAAAATTGTATATTTTCGAAACTTTAGAGTAATAACTTAGCGAGTAGGTTTAGGTCGCGGTGTAAGAGACTACAGTAAATCCTCGATGAGTGTTCGAATGTTCCACGGCACTGACAAGGTGTAACGTTGAGTAAAAAGTCATTAAAAAATGAGGTATTGTACAGTGATAGATCTCGGAATTCTGAAACCAATGATACTTGGCCATTGGTTTATGAAATATTTAATGTTTAGTGTCGAGGAGCCTCCGAACACTCATCGAGGATTTACTGTATTGTGTTGACTGAGATAACAATACAAGTAAAACAAGCACGACATCACACAGAAAGGCAGGTGACTAATCTGCTCGCGACTCAGTTGACTAGCAGGTTTAGCTAACCTCGAATAATTTTGTTTCTTCAGTCTGGTTGTTAGGTGATTTGAATAGACATCTAGGACATTGTGAAAAGGAAGGAAAAGTTGATCAGTGCGGTGCAGATGCGTATGATTGTTTGGGATTCAAAGCATACAGGCCATTTAAATAGATACCTAATCGAGTTTAATTCTAATCAACAGCATAACCACAATGTGCACGCTATAACCTGACTTAACTTGATAGTCAGCTAAATAGTCAGCTACATCGCGACCTAAGTTTGTTCACTATATTTTGAATCGAAACTTTTGACCCTTAGTCGCGACTGAAACTCTCATTCGGGGATTTTTAGAAGACTTTCCGTCATTGCGTCTCAACGACATTTAGCGTATCGGGGGCCCACACGCAGTACGACAAATTTTTATGGGTTTATTTTTCCCAAACGGAATAGGGATCCGTGTGCAACGTCTCATGAACCACGTGGACAGGACGAAAATCGACGTCGTGGGTGTTGGAATTTTGGGGAAAATACTATGATCCCTCATTGGTACTTTCATGTTTTCACCTATTTGCATGCCCCTTTCAAGGCATGTTTCAAAGATGGATTCAAGATATAATTGTCAAGAAGAGATTTTGTGGATGAGAATAAAATCAGAATGTTTGAACTTGTTGAACCAGTGGGACGTACAGTGGTCTCAAATCAAGATTTAGTAGTTCGGAATCACCAAAAGTAACCTTTTTAAAAGTTTGCGAGATGTAGCATTAGGGATGTCTAAATATTTGTTAACAATGCTGGCAGTCATGGTTCAACATGAAGTAGGATATAAAACAAAAGAATATAGCGATAAAGAAATCGGCAGTACAATTTTACTTTCTAAGTGTTGTCTTTAATTGTTGTTATTCAACTAGTACTCCTACTTTTTATTATATTAATTACCTTACTATTATATTGTATCATTCTAACTGATACAGTTACGAAAAGTAATGTTTATTTATGTTTTGCTTACTTAATAAGTTAATACATTAGAAAATGGTCCAGTTAAAAATATACCACAGAAATGATTTGCAGAGTGATTAATATCACTTTAAAGCCTGCTAGTGCTCGACTTCATTTGTATTTTATTTTGTTACTTACATCTAGTGAATTAAATTATAACTATTTCTGGGAGCGTCTTTTTGAGGGTGTACTAAAATATTTATGGTTTCTGGATTCGATCAGTGTATATAGCCGAGACATTTTTAAGATTTGACTTGATAATCTTTCGAACCAAAATACATCTGCAGTAATATATTTATATCTTAACGAGAAATTTTAAAACAATGTAATTAGCACTAAAAAAGTCGTTGAAAGTTGGAAAAATTGTATTGACCTTGCTTTAAATTAAAAAAAGCAGGAAAATTTGCTCGATAAAGGCACTGAGATTCATTTGGAGTCAATTTTGAATATATCAAATTAGGCTTTTGATCTCCTAAAACAGCTTTCTGAACCACTGTGGGACGTTGAAAACTTCCCGAAGTATCAGGAAAATTTTCTAAAAATTTCGAAATTGAATCATTTCCCTGCACCTAAACGCAATATCATTGAACTGGCATCAACTCAGAAGCATGATACACGATACCACTAGCTGCTTTAGACATCGACTTTACTCCATCCCCGCTATATCTCTCCTACTGCCAACAATATTATTTCCTTCTCGAACAGTCAACATCAATTCTCCTTTGAGCTTCATCAATCTGTTTTTTTCAACACGATTTCAATTACTCATGAAAAAGAAATATTCATGTAGCTTGGGTAAACTGTCTGTCCATCCAGTTGGCCCAAGGGAAGGCTACACAAGGAAGAAGAAAATATGAACCACGTTCGACGAAGTTAAACGTTTCCGTAATTAAAACATCGAACCAGTTCATATATGTACATACTATATATACATATACATATATACTAGCGGAAAGAGTTTCACAGAATGTGTACCGATAACAAGAGAGGTGGAATAGCTGCGTATAACTAATAACAGCGATCGTTTGCCATGTGTAATCGTTGTTTAATGTTAGTATTTGCCTCGCGTACGTGTTCCCTCGAGTCATGGCTGCTACTCAAACAGAGGGATTCCTATATATTTCGAATGAAGAAAGTAAATAGATAAATTGTGCTTTCGTTCTGATCGTTTTGTTAACACATGGTCGCTAGTTTGTCAAAGGAAATTCGTCAGACGTTTCAGGGTGCAACGCGCTTTATGACCTGTCACCTTCGGCCTTGCCGTTCGGTGTTCCCTCTGTCGCTTCGGGCTATCGACGAAACAATCGGCATCCAACGTGTTGCCCGCTTAACAAAGGAAACTCGAATCTGTGAATGAAATCAGCGTATATCCGACTGCCAAAATCACGTTACAGGCAGCGCTGTTTGCGCGGTACAGACATACCGGGTGTCGATCGTCCACGTACACATTATACTTCTATGTTGAAAATGTGTTGGCTGATAATTATCGGACGTCTACAGGTATATTCTTTTAACAATATTTCATATCTTGCCCTTCCTTTGGGCATTACAGTAATACGTATCCTAGTTATACAGAATATCTGTTACATGAGATTTTCTCACTAAATAAACATTAACCTGTCGTGTCATAAATGTACAGAGCTATTACATATTTTCTGGAATGTCAACTGGAATATGTCCATATAGAATTAAACATGTCATAAACCTTAAAATAAAATATCCAGATAAGATACGAATAACACAATATCGCGTGCTTATATCAAGTCTTTATTTCTATTATTTATTAAGAGTGTACACGTTTGGCTTCTTGGGCTACTTACGAATTCCGTTCAGTCTCCTAAATAACTTAATAGAGTTTTATGGGCGGGCGCGTTATTTGCGGTACAAGCGGAGGGTAGGAGACTTCTGCATGCAAAAATAATCCAGACACATATATTTAATGGGATTTCACAATTTGTCATGCACACATGCATTGTTTTTGAATACTTCAACGACACAACGATATTATCCATTTTCCATCACTCTTAATATTTTCCATCTGCCATCCAAAGTCAATATAATCGGTTGCACAAATCGAATCGGTAATAAAAATTAAGTATTGTTTAGGAATTTATTATAATGAAAATACATAATGGAATGATACTTTTTGGTATTTATTATTATACATTTAAAGAACAAACAAAATTTTTGTAATGGTAAAATAAGTGATTTATTAGTGAGTTTCTCTTAAGGTCTGCTTCTAACAGATATCTATCCAGCAGGCAATTATTACGAGTATAGTGTAAATACAACGTTTCTCTTACCCCTTTTAGTGCCGGGCGAAATAGAGGTGCCTATGCGAGAAAAACCGGCCGAATTTCACAGTTTTACAAGGGTTCGGGAAAATGCTTATAAAAACCAAACGAGAAACGATATTTACATGATTCAAAAAGCTGCGTATTATAGATGAAATACAGAACTAAACAATGACACTAGTTTTTTTTGTACTCATTTGAGAATTATAGAAAAAACAAAGGTATATATGTTTATAAATGAAGTAAAAGTTGAGTTCTCTCGTACAAAACGTATTTGCACATACAAACAGCCATCTTTTCACCATAATTTTATATGGGTCAATTATTATGAAGCATATACTTTGTATTTCCAATATATTTTGTAACAAGATAAACAATATTACATAACAAAAATAAAACATAACTTGAAGGTACACGGTAGGCGCCAGGCGGATTATCTCTTTCGAAATATGTAATTGTTATCGGTCGTCGTCCACAAAGAGTTAAAACGAAAAACTATTTTTTTTTAATTCTCTCATAATGAAATTAGATCATTTATAACGTATTACAAATTTATTTTGAGATAGAGTTCTCCCGCAATGCGAATAGTAAAGCGCTACGAGGCGCGGGCCGATATATCGGCTCTGGCACTTCTCGCCAGTGTAGCAGGAGCCGATATATCGGCTCCCGGCACTCAAAGGGTTAAGGTCTGCTTCTAACAGATATCTATCCAGCAGGCAATTATTACGAGTATAGTGTAAATACATAACTTGAAATCATGGAAGCCTTAAGGCCCATTGAATGTAATTTCTTAACCTCTTGCGCTGGAACGACGTGCCACACACGTCGAAATTACACGCATTTGTGACCTGACTGCCAGCGCAAGTGGTTAACAAGGACCATGTGATTAACCCCTTCGCATCGGAGGACGAGATATCTCGCCATGTGATTTCGTTTATGATATGCTTTGGACGAGATATCTTGCAACGCAATGTCTTTCATGCGATGCTATGTACGAAATATCTCGCGACACAAAGTCGTTCATGCGACGCTGTGTACGGAATATGTCGCATGCCTTTTTATTACAACGCGAGATATCTCGTCCAACGATTTGTATCAAAATAAATTCGTAGGTCACTGTGAATGTGAATGTAGAGAAGGTTAGGAATGTCAAATGAAGAAAATGTTTTGTTTCTAGAAACTAATGATTTTATTTTTTCATAATGCAATTCTTATTAAATCATTGCAACATGATGACTGCACTTACGGAATGCTCCGTGAATACTGTTGTAATGAACTCCACGTAGAAGTGGAATACCATCGTCTAAAGCAACCGATGAGTGACATTCAGTTGTAAACATTGAAAAACAGGAACGCGAGCGCGAGATATCTCGTTCACGTAGAAGTGGAATACCATCGTCTAAAGCACCCGATGAGTGACATTCAGTTGTAAACATTGAAAAACAGGAACGCGAGCGCGAGATATCTCGTTCAAAGCAGCACGCGAACGATGTTGCTTCGCGAGATATTCCGTACAGAGCGTCGCATGAACGATTTTGTGTCGCGAGATATTTCGTACATAACATCGCATGAAAGACATTGCGTTACAAGATATCTCGTTCAAAGCATATCATGAACGATATCACGTGACGAGATATCTCGTCCTCCTATGCGAAGGGGTTAAATATAGACGACAAAATGGCATAATACCATAAAAACTAAATCCCTTCAAGCCATAACTTCCGATCAAGAAAGAAAAAGACAATTCCAAGCACACTCGATCGCGAAGGCTGTCTTCTCCACGAAATTGGCAAATCTCAACGTCGCTGCATTGAATTCCGTCTCGTCCGTCCCAATACATTTAACCGTCGCTCTCTCGTAATCGCGTCGAAAAAAGAAAGGAGCAGAGGGTGGCGGGGTTAAAAGGAGGCACGGACAAAGGATAGAAAGGGGTGGTTCGAAGAAAAGAATACGAGCAGAGCGGGGAAGGGAGACGTTCTCACGTCACTCACACGAGAATACGTTAGCGACTCAATCCTGGCCGAAGGAGCGTTGTCGGACAGAAGAATGGGTTTCAGGGTGAACAAGGGTGGTCGGGAGAGAGTCAAGGGTGGCTCTCGTTGGCCTCGAAGAATTTCAATAACCGCTTTTATTTCTATTACTTACCATCGCGATGAAAATTTCTCGTTACTGCGAAAGAAGAAGTCGGTCGGTGGCCCGGAACGATCGCCTCTCGAAAGGAACGGGGAGAAGGTGGATGGGCGATGGTAGTTTCTTCTTTGCCCCGTTGTCCTATCGTTCGGTCTTCTACTACCAGGATGTCGTAAACATTTTGCTGGCCTTTCCGCTACCGCGGTGGAGTAGCGAGCGTACAATGTCGGTTCGTCGTGATTTTTTTTTACGACAGGCTTGCTGTTATTATCGTTTTATACGGGTGTACGTTTCCACGCTTGCCTCTCGCCGAACAACGAACGGCTCTTTGCCTGATCAATTCGCTGCAGTCATTCTTCTTGTTAGAGGGATCATTGTTCTGGTGAATATGCGGGGAAGGAGCAGGATTTTGGTTGAGTGCTACTGAATTTGTTTCAGCATTTTTTCTTTCAGCTTACCACCGAAGATTTTTATTAAAGACTAACAAGGAATGTTCGTGAAGTGATACATGCTGACTTTTCTGTAACTTTGCTCAATTATTTGTGGGGCCGTACTATGAATTTTGCTGTACTTGGTTGGTGTTACTTTTAGACTTTAAGGGAGAAACCTTTTTTTATCCGAAGCGTCCCTTTTACTTATTCGCTTGTAACACAGTAGAATAATCTAAACTAATCACGTTATGTGGTCCACATACTCTGAATTATAAAACATTCAGTTATCATTCTTGCGATGTCTGCTTTTATTTACTGACTGTATTTATTCTTAATCCTTGAATTTTTCAAGTGATCCGAAGAACTTTTGGTAATTATTTGGACGGTTTCCGCTATCTTGGCTTTCGTCGATTTTTTAATATATTCTAGAAATCAACATTTGGAACAATTTTTTTCTTTGCACGTTACTGCCTCTTGGCTTTAGTTTCTGAGATACTTGCAAAAAACTGTCCGTACCATTACTTTCTTGTTTTCGGTGCTTGGTAAATACAAGGTGGTGTGTGGTGGGATGTTGAGTGCGTGTTTAACACTGATTGGTGAATTGGTTGACGCATCTGTTCGTTGTATTCCATTTCTACTTATTGCCAGCACGAATACAGAAACCTTTTTTTAGTAATAACTTTTCAACCATCAACAAACAACGGCTACAACCTTCTGAAGGTCACTCAAGTGGGAGACCTTAGCAATATATGTATGTCAAGAGCGCTGTCATTGGAAGTGGGGCCTCCAGACAGTAGATTTATCTTCCCTGTAGTTATACAGACAGTTTTTTGCGAATATCTCGGAATCTAAAGCCGAGCAGCTGTAATATGTAACAGAAAAAGTCGTTCAAAATGTTGTTTTTTATAACATATTAAAAAATCATCGAAATCCAAGATGGCGGCAGCTTTCTAAATAATTACCAAACTTTTCCTTTATAACGTTCGCGAATCGGCCGTTTCAACTGACGAAGTCAAAAGGCCAAACTGTCCCAGATTGAAACGTAGATTGGAACTGACAAAAAGTCAAATTTAAGGCATACTGTCCCAGATTCAAACGTAACATCAACTCGATCGTATTGTCCGACAGTATATCTGAAAACATAAGGTAACAATCTGCTCTGTTAATTTGTTAAATACAAAGTGTATCGGTGAGATATTGATTCCCAAGTAGATAGAAAAGGAAATCCTAGTTGAAGGTTGACTCGTACTTGCCACAGCGATCCAGTGTCACAATGAATATAAAAATCAAGGGATATTTCCTCTGCGAGAAATATTGTTAGAAAACAGAAACGTGGTTGCAATGCGGCTGCTTGCGGTTCCGTTGATCGGAGCCTGGGTTCACGTCAACGGATACACAGAGGAGCCATGAGTATAGTTATTGCTTCGGCGATATTAGATCCCTTACCACGCGTTTCCTGATAAAATGAAGTGGGGAGGATACTTCAAAGGGAATGCTAGGCAACAAGGTTATATCCACAGGGACATCGCATCCGTGTCGGCCCGGGCGTGCATACTAAGAAAACATGAACGAATACATGCTGTATCTTGCTTGCTCGTAATCCAAAATCTCATTGGAATGCGAAACTTTATGTTGGAAAGTATTCTCTCCTTGTAATTGTGTTTCGTTCAGTTCCTTGCAATGTCACTGTCATTCATCCTATTACAATGAATCCACCAAATAATAAGCAGGCTTCGTTGCATTCTTGTCGACATCTGAAAGAGAGAAATATCAGGTAACCAAGAAAGTTTGTACCGTTTCTAGATTATATAATTGTCTAACTGTACATGCTACAGTGTATCAAGTGTAGTTATCTCCTGCCAGTTGATTATGAAAGTGGTCTAAGTTAAAAGTCTATAAAAATTGAACGTATTACTTATTTGGTGTTACATCGATATAAAATAGAAAAATATATAAATATCGAATATAGAATATTTAATTGACTTAGGCCACATTCATAATTACCGACAAAATGCTTGAACATAGCTTATTTCACAGAGAATTTACTGGTGAATAACACTTATGGTTTATTGATGGTATTATTGATGATTGAAGGTATTGAAACAGGTCACTGCTTTTTATTTAAACTGATTAACTTGAGCATTGCAAAAATTATAGACGTGCGTATTAAAAATGAAGAATATTGTCCATATGCATGTTTAAAAAAATCGATTAAGTGTTGATTGTATTTCAATAAAATATTAATCAAATAACTAATTGACTCGCGCTTATTTAATAATTATAAAATGATATAATTTTCGTCAAAATATAAATGTTACAAGAAATTAATTACATTGGTAAATTCTTAATTTTCTGAACATAATGGCTAGGAATTTCCATCCACAATTGGAATTAATTAAACACTCCTGGGAATGACTATTTCGTTTTCCCATTCTGCAGTTTCTAAACAATGAAGGCATGTACTTTTGTATTAACATTTGGCTTAAATAACAAAAATATTTAATTTCATTTACTCATAAGTGAAACATTCAGCACACAAATAATCTTTAATTGCAATTGCTCATATATCAAATACGTTTTACCGGTCCTTATAGAATCAATCGAAATCATAGACTTGGACGTTGGTGACAGTCTCAAAAACCGTACATTTATTTGACAATAATGTGTTCCCTTTGGAGGTAGTGCGTTCGACAGCCTGACCGTTCCTTATCCCGTCCTCGAACAAAGGAAAGCCCGTCTCGAATGTGTATGAGACCACGGAGTTCTCATATCTATCACATTGACTCGTAACAAATAAAGAATTTAGCAAACACGACAGTCCTTTCAGACACACGATTATATCATGCAATCTCTTCCTGATATCCGGAACGTTGGTGCACACGATAAATGGGATTTCCGAGACAAGCCGAAACTACAGAATGTTTTCGTACAGAAGAATCGAACGTAATATTTTATCGGGAACAATTCTCCCTTACTTTAAAATATTCAAAGATAATGAAATTTCGTAGGAATTACTGTTTGTGGCGTACAAATTCTGGAGGTTTATGTAGGACATCTATGTTACATACATACATTAATTTACAGAATAAAAATCACAGATAAATTAATTCCTGTGTCTAAGGGGTAAGTCAAATTAAATATACAGGGTGGGGCAATAACTATGTCCACTTTGAATATTGCCGTTATTTGTAATAATATGAAAAAATGTTATATACAAAACTTACACGGTATAGGGGGGGGCATATTGTGACACAAACATTTTCTGCGTGGGTGTAGGCATAGAGGAGATTTCAAGGTCATCTATATTTTTTTTAATGGAATGCTATGTTTTTTTTATCGCGATGTGATAGCCGGCGTTGAGACGACTTCAGCGAGCTATCATTGAAGGTCAAGGAAGTATTTCATATTACGACCAATAAACTTTTCTTTTTCAAGCGTTGTCATAATTAATTTCTTCTCTTTGCTTCTTATATTACCTTTGGAATATGTTTCAATTAAAATAATTGTATTATGTTTATATCTTAACGATCAATGTATTAATGCATTGCATTGCTTCATATTATGTTATATTATGTTATGTTTTATTCATACATTATGTCGCGATGCGAATTCTATGTTATTGTATTAAATATAGTCCGATTTATGTAGGGTTTCGACTTATTTTCATCAAGAGAATCTCCTACATTTATTCATAACATTTTTAAGAAAGTACACTGAAAAGAGTAAAAGTTTAAATTTGTATTCATGGGTGATTCATTCCGTGTGTTATATTGTAACCCGAGGGCCCGAGGGTCGGTAGCCGGCGGCCAGATAACATCTTTACGCGTCGAGGCTTTGAGCTTCGAGCTTCGAGTACCAGAGCCTCGGGTCTCCCCTGAGATCATAAATCTGTCACCCGAACTCGTTCGAGTAGCTCGAACAAACTCGAAGTATCAGCTCGTTCGAACAAGCTCGAACAGCAAAGCTCGATTACCCATTACTACTGTCGATGGCACAGGGGCGATATCGCCGAAGCAGAGACAACTGTGTCACCCCCTCCACCATCGACAGTGAGCGCCCGTTGATAGATTTACCTGCGTCGACACGGTTTTCATAGCGCGGTTGTTTAGAACGGCGCGACCTTTCATTTTGTGCAGCAAGAGAATCACCCAGTATATACTTTATTTACGAAAATATTATAAATTATTATAAATATTACCACTTACTTCCATTGTATTAAGTGGGCGTCGAGGCATGTCCCGATCCGACAAGAAGTAGGCCTTATATTAACAATCTTATTGGCGTCGCCAATAAGAAAAACTATCTTATAAACATCAAAGACCGTACTGTGTTCGATTAGGGAGCTCCCACAATGCTACAGCATTATCGTAACGCATTCCAGCCGATGTAAAAGAAAAGAAAAATTCTGTTCGGAACGTAACAACATATTGTTCTTTCTTCGCGCGGATAATGGAACTCACCTGTCAGACCGAGTCATGTCTCTTATGTTGAGAAGAATGCGTTATGCTTCTATCCCCCTTGTTGCCCCTCCCCCGTTTCTCTTCTCACCCCCTTGCCCCTTTTCCTGTACGCCGCGATACGGATTCGAGGGGGTTGGAAGAAATCAATGTTCGGATGATCCAATGCTGATACTCAACCTCGAAATAGTTGTCCGACAATGAAACTTCGTAGCAACGTTCAGCCACGAAGCCGTACATCTTGTTCCGGCCGGGGCTGGTTTCAACGGAGAACTTGATTCCCACCGGTATCTAAACGGTAATATCGATGTTGTGTTTAGTATTAGATCACGGATGTGTATTGAAATGTAAATTTTTGTACAGAAATTTCAAGAAATTGAAATCACACGAATGTCTCTATTTTTATACCTGTATGTATATTGAAAGGTCCATCGAATTCCGAACAACGTAAAAATCATGTCAAAGTTTATTAAATTGTTTATTATATTGAAAGGAATGCAACCGAACCCGAATTACGTCGAGTATGTTTTTTCAGTTATATAAGAAATAATGTTTTCGACGATGATACTTAGTTTGGAATTAATTCTCGAAATATTCGTATCCTCTTCCGTTATTGGATGTAACTTTGCTATCGTACGAGGAAAAGCAAAACTTTACAGGGAAATATTATACGGTTATTTATCATCTAGCATACTGATCGAGAGGTTTTTTCGTGATGGACATAAATAAATTTTTTGTTGGTTTTTCTTTTTTATGAAAAAGACATTAATTATAGGAGATATAAAGAAATATTTTAACACTGTTACGGTCTTTGGGTTTATTTCGACCCAATCACGTTTTCGTTTCTTTAACGCTGATAGGTGTTTACACACTTTTTTTACGTAACTTTAAACCCCGTGTCTTGAATGTTTCTAGAATGTTTTTTTTTATTACTGTGAACAGTATCATACATTGCACGGATGAAATCTAGGTCCTGATTTTAGGAACACCCCATATAACCGTTCGTGCTGCAATGATTGGGTGCTATATTTCCGCCGGCCGCTAGGAGAGAAAAACGAAATCCTGCGTTGTGCCTGAGGGATTAACACGTCGACTGTTCTATGATGCACCTATGGTGATGGTTTCACTAAAAATTCTATAAAGCATATATCTGACTGAATAAAACAAACGTTGAGTGTATCATTGATCTGAAAGATCTTTTAGAACTGCTAAATGTGACAATAAATACATTACCGTTTTAAATTTTGCAACAATTTTCTATAAAAATATCCGATTTGTAATAAGTACTATGGAGATTAATAACCAACTAAACATAATGAACTAATAGATTTTAATTGCGATAAAAAAATGAATCATTAACTGGAATAAATTGTAACAGGGAGAGTAACATTCGAATATTATTATATTATTACTGATTCTCACATGTATCCACCGAAACGGTTACGTTACCTTGACGACTGCACAAAAGTGAACATTCTTTCTTCGATGAAACGATAACTTAAACCTTTAAAAATAGTGTACACAAGTTTTCATTAACTAGGTATATGGTTGTTAAATCAGAAGTGAGCGTTGCAAGTTTAGACGCGCTTGTCGAGAAACATTTACAATATCAGCATACTAACTTTATATCCCAGTATATTCAAGAAGCTATGCGATCAATTTATGAAGATTTATGCCGAGATAAACTTCCACAACGAAGTTCGAGAAGGTTTGCTTAAAATACTAACGATGCATTATACTAGCTCCAAAATCCATTCCAAAATATAACCGGTATTTTTTGTCGGCAGTCCAATGATATACACAAGTAAAGTTTATAAGTAATTATAGTTATCTTTCGTGTAACTATAAATAACGGAAATATTTAGGTATTCTCATTTAAGTACTACGTTCTGCACAGTAGAGCATAGTTAAATGCATTTCCTGGTTCGACTCATTTTAAAATCTGAACAAAGTGGCAACTAATTTCATGGTCTACAGTTGGAGAAACAAATATTGAATTGTAGGCAATACGAAAAATTTCCTTTATATACGTTAGAAAGAGCGTAGATAGTAAATTGTAAAATAAAGGATACGTTATTAATCAAGCACATTACGCAAATATTTCCTTCGTTACTGTAACCGTTTGAAATTATATTTTTAGTTTTTGAAATATTTTGAGACACGTAAGATTTAGTCAGACAAAAAAATAATAGTTAAAATTTGATGAACTTTCAGTTATTTATATTTTTTCCGTTGTTAGTAAAATTATGCACAAAACAATGATTAATTATCAGTAGAAGGCACCTATAAATCAAATTATGCAAAAATTTTCAATTTGAAAAATTGATTTTTTTCCTATTTTTGTCCCATTTCTGAAAAAAATCGATCACTCTGCGCCGCAGGACAGGGCTTCGACGGCTGCTATCTCTGCCACCTTGCATAAGAATTACCAGACTTACAGTGAGCGAAATTTCTATAAAAACACTATGATTTTTCTGTTTTTTGTACTAACTTAAAGCACTGTTCTCATACAAACTCCGTAACTTTCCTGTACGACAAATTATTATATATAGTTTATAACAAAAATATAACGATTTTTCAGTTCTTAGTATTTTTTTCTTATTTTCTATCTTTCCGTCATTATTACTAACCTATCCATTACTTTTAATAACGAATTACTTAACATTTTTTATTAAAAACAGTAGTCTTCTTATAGAAAGTTCGTTCACTGTATTCCAGTGTTTGTATAATTACCACGAACAAATAAGGTGAGGAGCCCAAATTTTGCCCCCAAGGTTTTTTGGTTCTTGTTCGAAAATTAATCTACATTATAGTCTGCCAAATATATCACCTTTTCATAAGCCTATAATCACTTTTTCATAACACTTCATACAAACATATTTAAAAATAGAAATGTAAAAAGATACATTTTTCACTTCTCAAAAAAAGTGTTCCCAATATCGTTCGGGGGTGCCGGGGTAGCCCCCCCCCCCCTCGTCCACGCAATCACTTCAAAAAGCAGATATGCTAATAATATAGTGCTTATACTAGGTAAAATTTAAATTATGAAATTAAACATACACCTTCATATTGCGATATTTATTTGTTAATAATTTTTAAACGAATAATAAGGGACGGCTAAAATCTTCTCAATGTCACTCACGAGGATGACCTTGACCACCTATGTCAAAGTTAAGTTCATTGTAGCCCTTGAATGGTCAAAATAACTGCTACATTTTGCAAATTTTTTTGTCAATAACTTTTTAATAAAAAACGACCGACGGCTAAAACCTTCTGAAGGTCACTGAGGAGGGTGACCCTGACAACATATGTCAAGGTTAAGGTCATCAGAGCTGCCTCCTCTATTCTAAATATTTACTTAAACTACATCCAAGCAAAACAGAACCCCATAGACTCATTTACCTTAAATGCTGAAATCTGATTTGAAATACAAGTAGTCACTACAGTGCACTGCATGTAAAACAACAAAAATTGTCGTAACTCATATCGAAATTGTTATTCCACCAGATTATTAGAATCATAATTAACATAAATTTACACAATTGCCACCAGGCTGCTGAACTTAACACTATAGATTGGGGAACGGAATTAGGCATGGGAGTGAATTTGGAGCCCTTCGCCCTATATCGCTTTGTAAGGAAGTTGCTTTTAATAATTTCCGATAAAAAACGTGATTACCATACGACAGAATTGCCGTTTTAACGTCAATTCGGATGCTTTTAGGCCAGACAATGTAACTCCCCTCACCCTCGTCCGGCCTCGTTGTCCGGCGAACGAGTCGAACACTAATCCCGCAAGAAAAGCAGTCGAGTCGTAAACTTAATGGAAGCTAAACAATTCCGTGTGGAAATAAAGAGCGTGGATGGGGGTGAAAGAAAAGAGGCGGCGTTCTGGAACCGTAAAACGAGTCGCGCGTCGCCTGTGGTCACCCACGAGAGCCTTGTTGGGGAGCTGTTGCTCGCCTCCTGTCGCATACACCAGCCTCCCTTGCTCGCGTGCGAATAAAACGAATAAAGTGTAGCTCTTTATGCGTGCCTGGCCGGTAAATGCCAACGCGTATAACTGCATTGCGGAAGCGGCCGGGTCTCTCGTTGCCGAGGAAGCAATGAATCCTGTTTATTACGCCGTTCCGCGCTTTTCTTCATCTTCGCCCGCTTTATCAAAACCGCTTGCTTGCCGGAAGATTACACGCCCGAGAATAAATACGGTGGATCGACGACGGGGGGGATCCGTGCACTCGTTTGTTCGCCGGATCGTTTGTGTCCCTTGAATTTTTAGTGAATGGCGCGGGTGGATGCGATGTGGATGCTTTTCTCTTTTATTGAATATGCAACGTGCACGGAGAGACTCGGATTGGATTGCAGTTGTGACGATCCAGGCGGGAGCATGGAAGAAATTCCAGTTCAGTAGGTCATAGGGTGAAGTCGTAGAAAAAATTCGTTCAGGGAAAACAATTAACGCTGAAACATACCAGCGTGGAATGTGTGCTCCACTAAATTTTATGATATATGGGTATGTAATAATATATGGGATGTACTTAGGGGAAAAAATGGCGTAATAGTAAGGGCCTCCTACCACTTGATAAATTTAATTCATGTTCTGAAATTAATTTGGCATTAATTTCAGAAACTTTCGTAACCACGTGGTAGGTGGTTCTTTCCCTGCATCACTTTTCCCTAGCGAAAGCTGAGTTTGCACGTTAGTGTATATACCGGGTGAAGGAGGCCACCTAAATGTCTCGCTTCTTTTTAATGATATGAGAAATGTTTCGAAAAAGAAATAATTTAATTTTTTCCGTCCTTTCAAGGTTGCTGGTATTTTCGTTGCGGGAAAGCATTTTTTTCTATTGTGTCTTGTAACAGATGAAAAGATGCATTCGAGGATGCCCGAATTATGACCTTCAGATGACCTTGAATATCTTAAAAGACAATGTTATTAGGATGCAAATTAGAAACTTATAGAACCGTAAACTAGACTATTATGCCTTGTGTCACACTTTGTCCCTTATGCACATTCCTCCTTATGATTTCTTTAATCCGTTTGTTACGACTGTTGCTACATGGCTACGTATTCTAAATTATGAAATAAAATTTTAGTGTCATGTATTTTGTCATATCTGTGAGTTAGTTTCTTCTAGTTGTGTATAGATGGCATGGCACAAACTTAAATGTGCATTTAAAAGCTCGGTATAAAATAAGTAATTATTGGTCCTTTGTCTCATTCATTTGATGGAATTCAAGCGTTGGAAATTGTTATAAATATAACAAAAACTTACAAAACTGTAATTTCTCTCAAATATGTCAACAGTTTTGAACATTGTTTTGAACATTGATCAAAGCTAAAAAAAATTGGATGTTGTTACGAATAATAACATTATAATGAAAAGCATTCTATATAACTGTGACAAAAGTGAAAGAATTGTCAAATGGCAACGAATGAAAAATGGCATTAGATGGTTTCAAAATATTAAAATGTTCTTGTGAATCATTTACATGTCATATAATATACATAAAAATACAACAAAATATTCCTCTAGCAATTCTTAAATAATTTGGAAATGAAAGAGTTAATGAAATTATCGTTTCTGAAGTTCGCAATGGTAACACTTATTTTTGAAAAAATAATTTTTATTCGATTGAAATACGCATCGTGATGATAAATATCTTTCTTTATGCGAGATATTATCTGATAAATTTCATTTTTATAAAAATTGGCATTTTTTGATTGTGTGAATCTTTAAAACCCTAAAACTACATATTTTCGCCAATCAGGGGTAAATGCGAATTTTCAGGGCGCTTCAATCTTCTTCAAAAAGTCAATCTGCCACGACAATTAAAACGAACAATAACAAGTAAATACTCGTAGCCTTGTTTTTGAATCCTCACTATTTCAGATTTTCTAAGTCTCTAATACTGCTTTGCCGTACGACGCGTATTCAATTATTATCATCGATGCAACAGTAGTTTCCAATATCATTGGTCACCGTGTGGCAGGTTAAGGGTTCATTCTCATAAAAAATTTTCAAAAAATTCATTTCTGTCTCAATTGTACTTTTACTGTGAAACTTAAATATTAATATCACCAACGTGGTACCTACTTTACTTCGACTCGAAGAAAACCGAATAATATTCTTCTTTGTTGAATTGATTTTCAAATCGCCAACCCGTGTCTGACGCGATGTTATAGGGCAAGGAGTTAAAGGTAATGATTTTACAGCCATAAGTTCGAGAGACATTCGGATCAGTTCGTGTAAGTATTTTCAGTACCAAGCAAAAAACAAAGAATACATACACCAACCTGCTCTAGAAGATGTTCAACAAATAATAAGGCTGCTATATGAAAGCTTGACTGAAGAGGAATTATTGAAACGATGCTTAGGGTGAAATATTCAAGTCAACAATGAAAGTTACAATTGTAGTTTGTGACTGTTCGTGACGAAACATATTTTCTATGATAGAAATGTGATAGAAATTGCCTCTGGGCGTCAATTTATATTTTTAATGAATGATGCTCCACGTTAATGAAAATTTTGTTTGTAATGTAAGTCAATGTTGGTCCTTGCGCACTTCCTTACGCCGAGAAGCGCGACGAAGAATGTATCAAGCAAATAAGGCGCGTGAGCACTGTAGCGTCGAAAGAAGCTCGCAATAAAAAAAAAGAATGGAAAAATCTGACTTACAGTAACAAATTGAGGAAGTCGAAGGACTACTTTATTAATCAGAAATGGCTGATTAAATGTTATTGCCATAATTTTAACTTCGTATGCATAAGAATCTAAAAAAAACTCAACTCGTTTTTCTCGGAATACGTTTTTTTCGAGTGGTGTACACGATTTAGGAAAAACTAATTGACTAATTTCAAAAATTTTTGGTGCGGTTCATTCGTAATTACATTCCCTATGGTATGACCTACGGTCCATAGTTTTGGTCCACGCAATTCTTTTGTATTCAGCTTTTTTAACGAAGAAAAACACGATAGTTCGGTATATTTTTTTCAAACATGCACCAATTACCGAATTTTCAGTATTGTGCTTTTATCGTAGGTCATACTAAAGCTATTCACATATATTTAAAGAAAAACTTTGCATTTTTAATTTCTGATGATCGTATCTCCATATTTTACGTACACAACTTCAACCTGTGTTTTTCAAAGCGTCACCTGCCTTGCAGTTTGTTTAAGGCTACGTGGACAAAAACACCACAAACATTTTTTATTATTTTAAGATGTGTACTAATAAATACCAGCAAGAATTTTTACTTTGAGTGTTATAGCTTTCTCTTTTTTTGAAATCTAAAAGAATGCATCTTTTTCACGCGTTTACATGAGAATGTACCCTTAAGCAGTTAACTGTAACCTGTAACCAAATCAAATTCATTCTACATATTACGAAATCAGCATCTCATTAAGTGGATAGTGTTCAGCACTTGACATCTGAAAATTTTCCTGTAACAGCCTCCATTTCTCTTTCTGGTCCTACTTGTACATACAACATTGACCAAAAGTATTAGGCACCTTCATTATTACAGCTTTCTACGAAAATTATTTCTTTGAAACCATTTCTATTACTCATCATCCTTTCTCGGGCAGTCCAAAGGAATTTTAAATACATAGTTGACGAAGTTTCTAATGACCCATAAAGCAATTATTGAGCGGTCCATAGACTACATTTTGTGTTTCTTCTTAAAAGTTAACAGTCTACTGCCTGTACTCGTTTCTAACACACATCAGCTTGTCTTTGGTTTTGTTTTTAATATTTTGAGTAGTTAAAAAGTTTCCTTGAAATATGTATGTCAAAAAAAGTGTGAACCGAGTGACCATCGACGCAAGTTATTTCTTTTTGTAAAAGAACAAGGTAAAAGTCAGCAAGAAATTGCTGTTATTGTCAATCATTAGGGCAAAGAATGGCCCAACAAAATATGGACCAAATTAATAGAGAGTTATTCTCTTCATACATCAATCATTTGAAATCCTCCTAATACAAAAATATTTTTAAAAAATCATATTTTACGTGGTGCTTAATACTTCAGACCAAGGGTGTATTTATTTTTCACTAGATAAATTTTATGAAAATTGGTCGTATTTCAAAAACGGTAGATAGAATGTACCTACATTTTCACTAAATACCAAAATAGTAATTTTCACACTGTGATTTTCGTTTACGAAAGTATACCGAAACATGGCAGCCCTTCTACGGCTCCTGAGAATAGAGTAGGCTGATGTATGTTTATATTCCATTTTCCATGTCTTCTTGTGGGATGAACGCACTATATTTTCTCTTATTACACGATGGAACCAAACACGAAGCCTCTTTAGTTTTCCGTGTTTGCTTATGTCGAGACTCGTAGACAAAGATCGATGCGCCAACGGCGCCTTACTTACCAAACATCTTTGACGTTCTTCTCTCATGTTCGTTTCGGTAATGGAGGGCGCCTGTCAAATTTTGTAAGGAAGATGGCCGTTCGTATAATATTTGCCCGTCGACATACTCTACGTTCTGTTATCATGTATTTATCCTAAGATGGTTCTCTTTTCACAGCCTGTACCTTGTATTCAATTTATAATATTTACCACCTAAATAAATGATTATGGTCATCCCACAAGTAGTATCGTTTTTGATGTTAATTTTCAATGAAAAATAATAATAATTACATTTATTTTTAATCATCGATGTTGTGACCCATCGTTTACAAGAGCAGATAAAGAATTCTGAAAATTGTTCATTATTTTAAGAGTGTACACGTTGCATTCTATGTTTGTTGTAATATTTTAGTAAATTGGGATAGATCCATGGTGATAATATTTTTGGCTTGTAATAATTTGTTACAGATGCTGGAGAAGTTTGTCAGTCATATTACGAAACATGCTAACACAGGATACCATCTTAAATGCCTCTGAAACTATTGTAGCAAGAGAGTAATATTTCGAATAACAGTTGTATTGCATGGAATGTTTTAAAATGAATAACATCTATTTCAAAATAACGTTCAAAAATTAAGACATTCAAAATAACAGCAGTTTAATCGTCTACCCTGTATACAATAATATCTTTAAGTCTAATTATTCTTATGTATACATTTAGTAAGTATACGTTGGTAGCAGCTGTCAGATTTCAAATTATCTCTCGTCAAAAGAACCATTGAAACATGAAACGCTCCGAAGAACGATCGAATAATTTCCACAATATGTAAAATTCGCTCTTTCTCAGATAGCCCATTTCGCTTGAAATGGCTTTTAACAGAAAGTAGAGTACTTCGTTTGAAAAATCCCAGTGAAGCATGGCCGAATCGACCTTATTACGTATCCTTCGTTCTCTTTTAACCTGAGACGTCATCTGTACGAGATAAACTCGCCTGTAATAAGAGACTTTTATGCCCACTGACGCCTTAACTAGCGATGGGATCAAATTCTGCGTGTAATCCTGAATATCAAACGATTCAACATCTAACATTCGTTAGATAAAAGCTTAGAATTAAATTTTAGAATTAAATTAGTATTTGTAAAATCTCTCGTTTCGCGTTATTTCGTAATGTTTAGCTGTTTTTGAAATTCGTTAGTTCGATATTGATGATATTAATACTTTGAAATGCATGCATATATGATAAATTGTACACAGATAAGTTACGTTTGCATATGAATGATTCACCTGATTCGATTATCTCTAATTGTTGGTCAACAGTTGCTTCGTAAGAACACTGTTGGGACCTAACTCAGGTAGGCGATCATCTTGGGCTGTCAATACAGTTAGCGAACCGTCATCAATGGGATCTCTGGACAACTACGCATTGTATGCAAAAAACTTAGTGACCTAAGAACCATTATTTACTGTATTTCGACGTTGACTTCTAGGAATCCCAGAAACAATATATACACCAACCCCACTTTTTCCACTTCATACTATCCACTTCTTCTGCAACATACACCAACCAAAATTTTATATCTTTCACTATTCACAACAAAACAAAGCACACAAAACTATTACACACATACACATACATCACATTTTGTTACGTTTACATTCAAGTTTAAGTGTTTTACAAAGTAAAGTTAACTTATTGAAACCACATAATATCAGCATCATCATACACACTATTTCCAAAGAGCTCTTCAGTATTAGTTAATCAACGAGCAGTGGTAATTCGTGAGGTTATCGTGAGTACGCTGCAACAATTATTATTCAAACATTTCCACTTACGTTCTACTACTCTTTATTGTCTTTTGAAAAACTGGTTATAGCCATCACAAAAAATTGATAGCGGTTTTGAAGCTATAAAATCTTCTGTACTTTTTCGAACATCCTCAACTTTAGTAAACTGTCTGTAATAAACGGAAATTATTTACGTCCATAGCTCACTAGATAACGTATAGATATGGCCCTTTTATGGGGAAAACAGTGCATTCAGCCTACAAAAATGGTACCCTGCCAAGGAGCAAATTTCTTAAAAAAAAGGATATCCTCTTCCTGCAACAACGATTCATATACAGGGGGTAAAAAAAGTATTCGTACATCCTTTAAAACGGAACAACTCTTTCGAAATTGGACCAAGTGACTTGAGTTTCTTTGTGAAGTTAGAAGCATTAGTTTACTAAATCATGTGTTAACAAAATGTTGAAAAAGTTGCGATTAGTTGGAATCGCGAAGAAAATAGTAAAGGTCGCATTTTGCGACTTTTTTTATCTGAGATTGCAATGAAAATTTAACAAATACATTACTTAGATTTACGGTAGTTATATGCGTTATTAACGTTGTTATGGGATACAAACGGTTAAAAATGTTGAAAATCGCAGTTTTTCGCGACTATTGATCTACAACTGTAGTATATTTAAAGATTCTTACATCTTTCGATGCCTGTTACTCGTTTCTGTATTAACCGATTTCAATAAAACTTGCATATAACTGGTACAAATCTTTGAAATGTATTTATTGGTCCAATGTTAAAAGAGTTGTTCTGTTTTAAAGGTTGTACGAATACTTTTTTTACCCACTGTATGTATATGGATATGAACTATGTACACTTGATCTCATCACTATGAGGCACGTCCTAACGAGGGGAATATCTTACATACAAATGCCAATTTTAAACTTTTCCTTATCCACCACTGTATCTCGATGTGAACTACGTACTCGATTGCGGCATTAGTTCTAATGACACGAATATCGTAAGCATGCATGATGTACGGCGTACACCGTAGAATTACACGGTCGTTACGTTTTGTATCCTGGGACAAGAAAGGAACTCTCTGGACGCTGAATACTAATTTCTCCAATAATCAGATAACAAAAGTTTACTCCTCGAAACGATCTATCTTCTGTTAACACAGTTTTTGTACCGTCGGTCCAGTAGTTCTCAGTGGATCAGCCTCCGCAATGAATCATGAAGACGATTTATCACGCGCAAAGAGCCTCAGGAAGATACAGCAACAGGTAAACTGTTCTCTGGCTTTTCTGATCTTATTTTTTTCATTCCTCGACGGCGTTTCTCCTTGAAACCTGCAACGCACTTTGATATTGTTTCGAGGTATTATAGAAGGTGTTAGAAACTTTGAGAGGTGTTTCTACGTATTAAAATAAGACGAAAATCAAGAATAAGGAAATTGCGTCAAAGGCCTCCTTTCTTAGTTATTGATTGTATATCTGTACCCTAGAGTCAGAGTGTATCAAGGCATGCTTTTCAAATTTTAGAGAGAAGCAAATTAAAGGTACGAAAACCTTCTAACTTTGGAACCGTTAGATAAGAATTGAGCGAGAAACGATGGCTATCTTCGAACTATTGAATGGATTTAAGACACGTCTCTAATGTCTCTATACGTAAAACTGGTGAATCTTGTATTAATTCCCCTATGTGATGAACTTTACACTGTTTTAAAAATAGGAACTTAATATCATTTTTAGACTGTTATCTACCTATATTAAAAACTAGACGACTTAGAACGAAATAATTTTTACCATCGAAAAGAGTGAAATGTTTGATATAGGAATCATGTAAAATGTAATTTTTTCAAAAGTGGACTTAATACTATTAATTATAAAAAACAGATCAGGGGCGAGTAGGAATGCGATCGAATGCACCGTGTTTTAATAAATAGTTGAATAACAAACGTGAAATAAGTAACGTTATATATTATCCGTGTTGTTCTGTCGTGATATCGTATTGTACAAGTTTCGAGAATCTCGAGACACGTTCGTTTATGTTTATGTTATTAGTGTTTTCGGTTCAAGAATTACTCTACGAAAATCTATGAGAAATCTTTCAAATTCTCCTTGAATGTTTTGTTAAAAGTCTACGGAAAATCTGCAAACATCTGCGTCTGACAGTAAAAAATCCATCAACGTGGTTCATTTGTGATTGATTATTATGCAAGTGTGACTGGTAGGTAATGTGTTGTCTGATTCGTGTTTGTGAGTGGTTGTGGGTAGTCTTAGCCAGAGTTGAGAATTATTTGAATAAAGTATTTCAAACACGATTATTTAAATAATATATTATTTTATTTGGCTAGAAGTTATTTTAAAATAATTATACATTAGTTTATTTGAAGAAGCAAATGTTTTTTTCCAGTTATTTCATTATTTGACTATCAAATGGAAAGATGTTTTAGTTTATTTTGTATTTGAATAAATGTTTTCTGAAATAATTTATCAAATAATTTTTATTTCTATTATATCAACTACGCCAGAAATATAGATTTTTCACACATACATATTACTCAAGGGCGACCGTACAAACATACAACGTCAATAGATCGGTGAGTTGACTTCCGTTTAGGATAGTTTATTAGACACCAGTAGTGTTAGTCCATGCTGTGTCAATCTATAATCATTAACAGGAAACGAGTAAAGTAATAAAAGCAGTAGTGAAAAGAATAATGTATATGCAAAATGCAGTATTTAAAATGCTAATTTATCTGCTATTTTATTTGAATGAGTTAACTAAAATAACATATTATTTAAACATGATTTATTTAATCTTGACATAAAGTTACTTATCGTAAGGTACTTTTACAATAAACCTAAAAAAACAGTTTAGATACTTCATCATCGTAAAATAGTCATTTGTTATCTTCGTTTCAAATAAAATTTGTCCAGGTCTGGCCCTGGCGTGGATTTCGGAGTTGGAGTGAAAGTTTGTTGTTGTTAATCTTAAGCTGTTGTCTGAAAATCTGACGTTGACGAACGGGACTTTATAATGGACGAGTTGTCCCTTCAGTTGAGGTGGTCGCACCTGGTACCCAAATGTTCGATAGGCGTGAGGCGAAAATTCGGGAGGATATAACATAATTTACCGCTAGCTGCCAGAAATTTTCCTGTTCCTTCCATTTTTGGAAACCGGGTATGCAGGGTGAACCACAAATCATGATCAGTAGAGATTACTCTGTTATTAGCAGTCCGATCGAAAATGTTTTTATCAGGTATAATATGGTTTCAAGGGAGCTTTAACGCGATTATAGCAAATTTGTTGTCAACTCTTTTTTTTCATGATTTTTCAAGGTCAACTTCAATTTTTTGCAAATGTATTTATGTATTTACTGATTTGTCTCCATATTGGTTTGGACAATCAACGTTCTACTTGTATACTGACTTTCCTTACTTGTCAATGTTAGCGAGAAATGTTTCCACGCATTACTCTTTAGTACTTAATATTATTATAATTTGCAGCGTATGTAGAGTTCCAACTGCAAACAACTGGGGTAAAGTGAGTTACAATATATAAATGTGAGAGTATTTGATATTTTATTTACTCTTTCTCATTCTTTAATGTTGTAAAATCAGGTACAAGTATATAGAATATTTCATAACTCAAGATTAAATGAATGATTACTGTAACGATCCTTCTTGCGCGTTAAAATTCATGAAAGCTCTTGAATAATTATTGTTAGAATTAACTTAGAATTACCAGAAAGTATGAAATGCCTTTGTTTGACATTTCTTTTATAATTGTTAATCATTTCAAAAGTATCTTATTTTCCAAAATTTTCTTCACTTTTATCGAAATCTACAGGTGATTATGTAATGTTATAAATTTGTGTTCTTTAAAATTTCTGTACATACAGTACAGCTAAATATGCATATCAGGACGGGTAATTTTTAACTCCTCACTAGATGTAGGTAAATATTTTATTACATTGACACCTCAGAAGTTCTTTGTACAATTATGGGATACATCCAGTGTTTTCATAGAAAATTAATTATCGTGCAGAAGTATTAAAAACAGACATGAATGTATTCAGAATAATAGAAAACACCTTTATGATAACAGTATACTTGTGAAATAAGAATTCTAAAATTCGTTATTTTAACGAGTCTAGTAGATCTAATATTAAAAATATTACATTTATTTTCAATATCCGCCGCATCAATCTAAGACGTATATATGTGTACCTGTAAATATACAATACAATTTCTCCAATGTCCTGTACCCTTCAAAAGCGTGGATACGTTGATCACATCGCTAAAGATATTATAGATGTACGTTAATCTTCGGAAGTTCTAGCGTTAAGTAACAAAATGTAGTGTGAATAAAGTACGGAGTACAGGAGGATCGAGCAAAGGGATTTACGAATAAATTAAAAACGATTCAATGTATTATGAAGCTGGCAGCTCGGGCAGATGGGAATCTGGAAGTTCGGAAAACGTGGAACAGCGGACACGAAGCTCCATTCTACGGTGCTTGAAGTTGGCAGAGACTCGCCCGCAGCAAGCGTTTTACTGAGCATAAGCGTTTGCATAACCCAAGATTGACTTTAAGTTCCCTAACCACCCTCGCCGGCGGATAAGCGAGCTTCTAGCTTACGCGACGGTGGAACCAATGAAAGCGTATGTTAAGTCGCGGCTATGCAAGCCCACTTGGGCAACTTCCCCTGTTCCACTTACAAAATACCAGGCTCTTCAACTACCGGGAATGTTTGCGCAACAATTTCTTTGTTCCACTTTCATGGTAAATTTAATAGTGTGAAAATTATTATCTTTATAGAATAGTGATAATAGTAATAATGAAATAATAATAAAGAGAATCTACTTAATTGGCATTGCAATACCAAATGATAAAAATTTTACACATAACGAACAAGAAAATATTACAGAATACACACCATTAGCAATGGAATTAAAAGAGCTCTTGGAACACAACACAGTAATGATAGAACCAATCATTTGCCACAGGGATCACAACAAAAAGCTTCCCCATTCACCTAAAAAACACTAGGTTTACACACGTACATATACTCAAGCATAAAGAAAGTCATGCTACTCAAAACAGAAGTAATATAGTCAGAAAAGTATTATAACAATAGGAAAGGAACATGTGATTTGATAAGGAACCCGTCACATGATCATCAAACCACAAATGTATAACTGAAATGTGAAATGAAGCAGCATGATGGAGGACAGCGACGAATATTATCAAATAGCGAAGAATTTCGTTTCTTTTCGAACCCAGTGATAAATATTAGCAAAGAATAGTAAATTACTCGTTAGTGCACGTATCAGTATTATCCTAATGATTTCAAAGAATTTTGGCTCGATTAGTAGAAAATTTTGAGGGGGTGATTTTATATTCGAGGACAAAGTTCTTAATAAATTCGATTGCGATGCCGCAAATTATGGGGTGCGAGTATACTAATCCACAACTGAAGGGATCTTCTTCGGCAAGCACGAGGGTGCCCCATTTTCCTTCTGCCAAAATATCCCCTCAGGACACTTAAATCTTCACGCGTTGCTGCAAAGGGGTACGCACAATTCCGTGTAATAAAATTATTATCCTTTATACCTGGCTCGAATCTGAACATGAATTGAAACTAAATCGATTTTCTGAGCTGGTGAGATTGCTTGCCTAGAACAGTGCTTCTTAACGAGATTAACACGATATGTATTAACAATTTCAAGAGTATTAAAAATCATTTCGTCACGCAGACTACTTAGTAATAAAGTAGGTATATTAATACCATTATATGACATTAGAGTATTTTTTAAACGAATCCGGTATTGTACCATTACAAATTATTCATAATTTCTTGAAGAATCTTATGAGTTTATATGTGTTTATATCATATTAAGAATATACTAGTATCAGATAAAAGTGATATTAGCTTGATGCATAAATAATGGGAGTTTCTCCATATGAAAAAAAAAAGTTTTTATTGAATCGACTATGTATATTTTTCATTATATGCTGTGTAACATATTCACTCCAACAATATGATCTGTTTTCGAAAAATTGTGGTGACAGTGATATAAAAATATCACTGAGAATTCCCGTTACTTATGCATCAATCGAATAGATAACCTACGAAATGTATGTTACTGTAACTGTATCATACGTAAAGAGCAAGTATACAGGGTGAACCTCGAATCGTGATCAGTAGAGATTACTCTGTTATTAGCAGTCCGATCGAAAATATTTTTATCAGGTACATCATGATTTCAAGAGAACTTTAACGTGATTATAGCAAATTTTTTATCAGCTCTTTTTTTTCACGATTTTTCAAGAATTCACCTTCAATTTTTTCCAAATACACCTATAATTTTTTTACGCCTAACACATGTTATGTTATGATACTTACCGAATTCGTCTTGAAATCCTCTAACAGATAGGCGTACAAAAATTATAGGTGTGTTTGCAAGAAATTAAAGGTGACCTTGAAAAATCATGAAAAAAAAAGAGTCGACAAAAAATTTGCTATATTTACGTTAAAGCTCTCTTGAAACCATGCTATACATGATAAAAACATTTTCGATAGGACTGCTAATAACAGAGTAATCTCTACTGATCACGATTCGTAGTTCACCCTGTATAACAGCAATAAATGAATGAATATAGTAATTGATAAGCTGCAGTTAATATCAAGAATTTTCTAGCAAGCCTGTTTAAAACATTGCCGAAATGTCTCGATATTGTCAGTGGTCATTCCGTAAACGATGAATTATAGACGTTCCTATATGTAGGTATCAATCCGGTGGATTCAGGGATGCAATGGAACCAGAGGACCTCCGTTTATCAGAAAATCGTTCACCCAAACAGTGCCTAGCTTCTCGGTTGCTACAGATACGATCTATCTTACCTACGCTGAATCAACTCGGAAGGAGCTGTTTACAGAGTAACGAGACCTACCTCGAGACATTGAGTCATTAGATAAACAACAAATGCATACGGAATTGCAGTCTACACATTAGTGAATAATTTGTCTTCCATATGTTAGAATTCCGTGTGAAGAAAAACTGTTAAAGTAATGATAACACCTAGAGAGTCAATGCACTAAAGTACTATTGTATACTCATTTTCTAGTCGCATTTTGTAGCCTGCTTATAGTCACATCTTAAGGTCCAGTCATCCTAACTATGCCATACGTTTAGACGACTATTTTAGATTTGACTTTGACAAGAAAGGAATTCAGCGACGAGTAAGTGAGAATGGTGAGAAGACAAAAACAAGTCGTTAACCCTTTCATTGCCAAATTATCCAACAGTTACGAAAAAGAATATTTTTCTTGTATTTTTATCTATATTGCATTACCACTGTGGCCAAACTCACGATCCGCACACGGCTCTTCTAGACCCTTATTGCGGCCCCCGTATACTTATACAATATCTTTTTATAAACTTGACACATAAGACTACATACACGTACCTATGTAATATTTTTGTATGTTTGCTGACTTTATTATGCAGTCAGTATATTTTGCTTTATTATGCTATAAGTAGTTTAATACCATTGCAATAGAGGATGTGGCTCTCGAGTATTTCTGATAGGCGATAAGTATACACATGACTCTTATCCTGGCAAGGTTTGGCCACCACTGTTAATATCGTCGTCCGAGTTCTTAATTGTTCTAACTATATTTTTCAAACAAATTTGTTTAATCAATTTTCATTTGTCTCATTGGTCTACAGAATTCGAATTCACCATAATATAAAAAAAATTCAACCTGGAAAACAATACATATTCTTTTAAATCTTAACTCCGAAAATTTGAAAGAATTTTTTTCTTAATAGTTATATCTTCAAATACTAACAATTAAACATTTATCCTGATAATAAGATAAAATTTGATTAAATATTGTAATAAATGGTTATTCAGTGGATGATATTATAGTGATTGATTATATCACTACTTTCCTGCTTCTATAATATTAAACTACGTAAACTTCAAACTCAGTTTTCTCAGTTTAGAAAGTAGTGGAGATAGAAGAATTCAGTACTAGAACGACGATATAACATATAAATGATTTGCAAGAACATTTCAACATTTTCGAAAGCGTTTAATACCATTTTTCATTTGTTGTCATTTGGCAACTTGTTTACTTTTAGCACAGCATGAAAAGCACACACTATATTTAAAAGCATACAATTATTCGTATAAATTATATGTCACACATGAAGCGTACGATGCATACAAAGCAACAGCAGATTTACGACGAAGGGTTAGATAAGGATTACTCCTAACGAAACAACGAAAAAAAAAGAGGATCGTTTTCTTATAAATGAAATTTTCGATAATGGCAGACTGTATTCTGTATCGACATCGCAGAAAAAAGTTCAAATTAGTATTACAGCCCCGTGACAAAATACTAGTATTTTAGTAGTCCAGCAAACTTGTTGAGTTTGAGGCGCAGGCATCGTACGAAATCCGATCGCCGCGTATGACCAATCGTTTCAGAAGCTGAACATAGGAACGTAATAGCACTCCTGGTGCAATCCGCGCAGCCATGAGCCGATGGATACCAGATGTAACTCGATATGACATCATTAAGCCATTATTCAGTGAATTTACAGCGTCAGTTCGGTGGAGAGTTTGCGGAGACATTTTACCTTCAAAACAGATTAAATTTCGGATTAATCGATTTCAGAAACAAAGCATGTTACCTACGGTAATACCAGCACACTGTATAGGGTGTACCGAAAATCATGGTCCAATCAAGCAGAGAATTCCTTAAGAAACAATGAGTTAAAAATATGAAATGAAATATTTTTCATATAAAGATTCGTTTTTAACGAAGTTTAATGTGCGTAGAGAATTCAGTATGATTTGACTGGCGTGTCCATCCTTTTCACCATACTTCTTGTATTAATGCTAGATGGAGGACAACTATTTCATTTCTCCCGTAAATAGAAGAAATCCACTAATTGAAGAACAACAATAATAAAAATTATCAACTGTTGCAAGAAATGTTCAAGATTTATACCATTAAAATACAGAAGAGTACTCTGGTAAATAAAATCTAATTATCAAATAACTTTGACTGAAGCAAATATCAAAAAAAGGTGTATTTTTCGCAATTGTTTCATCTAAAATCTAAAACGATAGAAGTGAGTAAGATCGATAAAAATCAAGTCACACTGTACCGTAAAGGACGAACTTGTTGGTCAAGACGTAATCAGTTGCTCGTGTACTTGACAAATTAGCAAACCTAGTTCTCTCGAAAATTTAGGATTCGCAAGAAAATAATTATTTCTATGTTTTATGTTGGCATGATGAAACTGTCCCCTTTGAATGTCTAAATAATTTAACAATTTCCATTTTTATCAAAATAAAACAAAATAGTAGGTATATACGGTGTTTTAATTAACTTCAGAAATTACAATCCTTCAACTTGTTAATCCAGGATTAATGTAAACACAGTTGTAGTTCGGCTGGGCGAAGTGCTTGTGTAATACAGTATCTGTGAAGCAATCACATCGATTCCAGTTCAGTGGTAGTGTAACAAACATTTCATTCCATCAGTTGTGGATTAAGAGTAAATTGTCAATAGATAATAAATCGTTCACCAATGCACGGAGACAGCGTGCACCTGTTGCAGAATAATTATTACAGAGAAGTTCTATATAAATCGATATTGTGTTAAGTTTCAGTGAATGAGAAATAGTATGAAGGTTGTCTTCGATCTGACAAAACATCTCTACCCTCTTTGAAGAAGTGGGAATCCGTGCAGTTTTCTTGCGAATTACTGTAAGAGCAATTATTTCAGTCTTACTCCTGACGATTCTTCGCTACCTCACCGATTTTTAACCTTTAGAGGACGGGTAACCTATTTTTAGGCTCCAGAGGAGTCGCTTATGTTTCGTATTAGAACATTGTAACAAATACGAGGTGGTCACGAAACATGATTAGCTTAGATTATTGTACTGCTAGTTGATCGATTGAAAATGTGTTTGCATGCTTAAGGGGCTATGCTAGTGTGACGGTTTCAGAAAATCGGATTTTTCTTTTTTGCAATTTGCAACAATTTTGTGAGGAAGAGGAAGGTGTTTTATATAGTTCGGAATAGGTGATTAGCTGTCTGTATGAAACATTTCTCTTTTTATGTTCTAAAACAGTACTTGAAATTTTAATCGCGTTTTTCTCGCCAATACTTTTTCCTAATCGGCGGCCATGATAACTTAAAAACTAATTGACCGATTTAGTTCAAACTTGGCATATTTGTTCATCAGATCTGTCATTCTAGCCCGTACCACGAGTTTTTCGATATATTAAAAATTATAAATTTACGGGTTAAAAAACCAGCCATTTTTATGAAAATAAATTAAACCTTTTATTTGGGAAAGCGCCTTTTTTTTCATTCTCAAATTTTTTTAAATATTCTGGTACGGGCTATAGCCACACACATACATATTAAGGTAATATTTGTTTTTTTTATTTCACACAACCACAAGAGTCTATACCATGGCCGCCATGGAAAGGAAATTTCGTTAAGACGCTCTCACAAACGAACTGTAACTTTCAAAAAATACATTATTTTTACTTTATAAAAATTTAGCATACTTTAAAAATATTATTTAGTTAATATATATATTATTCAAATTGATAAGTTCAATAGTTTTTCTTTAAAAAATTCCCCAAAATTGTCTTATTATATAGCCGTCACACTAGCATAGCCCGTTAATTATCAGTGGAGACGTCATAAACAGTACTAAGCCATCGTTTCTTAACTGTTTACGCAAGTGTATTGCAGCTAATGGACACCATTTTGAACATCGTTTCAATTAAGATATTGCTTGCTGAAATCGTTTAGTATCCGTTAAAAGATGGACGTAAAAACATTGTAGAATTATCTGTAAAAAACTGAAGGAGACCTTGAAAACTGTGGGAAAAAAAGGCTTGGCAAAAAATGGGGACTATCATCTTAAAGCTCTCCTTGAATCATTATATTAGCTAAAATAATTTCGATCGAAAAAATAATCTAAGCCGATCACGTTTCGTTGTCCATCCTGTATATAAAAATTCTAACTCGAGAACATTAAAAGTCATAAAAAAAACCTGCCTGTTCTCTGAAGGTTAGCAACAACACTCACGGGTTTTCTTCGAAAATCTTTCAAATCTTTTTGAAAAAGAAATTAACGAAAATCATATCAGATTGTGGTTATTATATCAGATTTTCTCGATCTAAGCGTAGAATATATGGATAGTCTCGCGCGAATTTCATCTTCCAGAATTGTTTCTATTAATTGGCGTCCCCTTGTAAATTCCGTTATCTAATGCTTGCACACGGCTATCCGCTAAAATCACTTTAAACGTTGGTAACTTAATGCGCCACGGGCATCCACATATTAACCATTCTACCCGTAAATATTTTACGAGCAAGTCTGTATTTACTAGGACGTCAATTATCGGACGAAGTTGCGAACAACATTAATTAACGTCCGCGGAAACCTTTGCTGTCCTGATGAAGTCTTCCAAGATAAAATTTTTAATAACGTTACACGTACTTGCTGATGATGTTTCACCAGATTTATTACTAAACTGGGGATGTTTATGCATTTCTGGCATCCCTTAACTTGGCAAATGCAATAAAATAAAGAATTTTATAATGTTTAGTGCTATTTATGTATTATTATTAACGTAAAGCCTTTAGTACAGAATTAAAAATTTGATTTCATTGTAATTTTTTGATATTAGTTTCTGAACTTGTGAATTTGCATAAACTTCCACAATTTATTTATCACCTATTTATAATGTATAAAATTATCTGCATTCGACTTCATTTTAAGAAAGTTGTTCGAGTTAGTGTTATTTTATTTGAACCAGCTACCTCAGATATCTAGATACTCGGGTGTACCTGGTCGCACTTCGTAATGTAAGGTGTTGTGAGTGAACCAGTTAATATTAAACACGGCGTTACTCGGTATATGTCGAGCTACGGCAAACTTCTAATAAGCTTCATGTAATATAGTACATAGACCACAACGTGTTCCGTGATGAAATCATGAGACTTCTGTAGTATATCTTAGATTATTATTCTAAGCAAAAAAAGGTCATAAACATACTCTGAGATATCTCAATTTCTTAAAAATTTCTTAAAAAGTACGATTGTTGGAAAATCATTTGGGACTATGAAAAGGCACAATTTATCGCATTTCGATCAAACATTTAAAACTTTGCAAGGTTTGTTCATGGTTTATTCGCCGCACATTGACCGATGACCAAAACCTTATCGAATTGATTATTCTCAAGACATCATTTGAACCGCCTATAACGACCTAAACCTTTTCAAATTAATTGGTACTGATTTATTTTTAGTTACTGGATTACTTTCTATTTTCACGGCTTCAAATAACCACGAAAGGAAGTCGTTATAATAATACCTATAGACATTAAAAATGTAATAGTGAAGCTTCCCAAAGACGATTACGTACAGTGCAATTATTTGATGCATAACGGAGAACATCCGGTTCGGACGTTCTGTACATTAGGGGAATATCTGAAGATCTTTAAATGTCATAGGAACTTCCAATTAACAAAGTGGCACGTTCTGAGGACGTTTTGTGTCAACATTCTCGGAACATTTACCGAATGTGTAAAAGTAACATTTTCTGTACTTTTTGAGTACGTTTGAAGAGTTTTTAAAAACGCTGTGGTAATATATTAAAAGGCGTATAAGAAACATTTCCCAAATGTTTAAAGTTACGGTTAGATTTCATTCTGTGCAAGGTGATAAACCATGGAATGAGATACTTTGGTCGATTCTACATGAAAAGGGGAGCCGAGTGACATATGTTCATACATATATGGTTTCTGCGGAAATTCCGGGTTTATGACATAGGTGGCAATAAATATCGGAATTTTGACCACTTAAACTAGGTTCAAACCCATTAAATGATATCGTGGGGTTCATCTTAGATATTCGATGGATGTCGCTAAAGGTGGGAGGGAGATGTTTCAGTTAGTTGTAAGTTTGCAGGCTGTAGTTGTTAGGTTAGTTTCTGTTGAATAGATAAAAGTTTAATTTTCCTACAAGGAATTATAATAAAAATATAGGTCTGGGGGATATGATCTATGTGTACATTGTGTTTATTTTTATTTTCAAAGCAAAATACTGATTTTGTGTTGGTAAGAGACAGTTATAGAAAAAAATCTCTAATTCTGTGTTAGAGACAGTTTAAAAAACACTATTTAAGCAAAGTACTGATTCTGTGTTGGTTAGATACTGTTTAAGAAAAAAAAATGTTGTTTCAAATTTGCTGAAGTTTCCGTACAAAACCACTAAAATTGTTACACTTTTCTATTGATTCTCTAAAGAATGATACCTTGCTCATGGGTATCCATCACTTTGCACGGAATGAAATTGAGCCAAAATTACTAAACGTAACTATCCGAAATTTAAATCCTGCGAATGTTCGTAAAACTTAAGAAACAGACATTCTTAGAACATGCAAAATTTATTTCTTGAGAATATCCGTAGGACTTTCGTGACAGATGTTTCTGGAATATCCGAAATTAAAGTCTTACGAATATCCTAGAGATGTTCAAAATGGACGTAGGATATTCGAATATAAACTGAACAGGAAGCGGACGTTCTTTGGATGTATGTTGTTATCTGGGATATGTGCATATAGTAGAATACAATAAAAGATTTTCTCCCAAAAGTTGCCTGTTTATTTACTTATTTATGGTTTATTTGGTGCGACGTGTTCTGTATTTTTAGGGCAAACATTGTACATTGTCAATCTTGTTATTTTTCAGACATTTTGTGTACGTCCGTACTCGGGCCTAACATATTCGTCGCGTTCGCAGTGTGTCAAATTGAAAAGAGAAACACACGTGTACACGTGGACATATACATATATTTCACGTATATGTACGTCAGTACGTGTTATTGTACATTTAAATATATGTGTATTTATTTACCCGTGCATTAATGCATCCTTATTTTAATTCATACAATTTTTACTACATGAATATTAATTTATGGATCGAAACTATGATTTCATAAGTTTCGAGGTCCACGATACAAAAATAAATTAAAATATCATTCATATTAACAAAATTTCTTCAATGAATTTCCTGTTTTCTAAAAGAAACTAATGTATTTAAATTTTCTGGTAATAATTTACTTTTTTGGAGGTCACTGTATTTCCAGCAGTTGAAAAGCATCTTTCGGAGGTAACTGATGTTTAAATGATTCATTGCGAGGTCTGTAATTCTCGGATAGTTAGTTTTCAAATTTATTTCTGTATCTATTTTGTATAACCATATTTTACTTTCCAAAATTAGTAACTGTATCCTAAAAATGCAGACGAATTAAAATACTGATACATTAAGACACGTGTCTTTAAACTAGAGATCTCGATTACACGTGTATCTAAATACACGTATAATTAATATACCCGTGTTTCATTACGTGGAGGTTTTAATACACGGGTAATAAAATACATGAGTATGAAATACATTAGTATGAGCCATCCCATGGAATTTTTATATGATGAAATTAATGTCATAAATGACGTTAATGTTGAATTTTAAACCTAATGTCATGCATTTTGTTTCATCATATTAATAGGATGATTAAGTTTTCTCAAAGTGTCTGTAAGTATTGACGTTCTTCGATTCCCATAAATCACCGAACTAATAAAATTTGGGTAGTATAAAATATACATACATCTTTCTATATGTTACGATCGGTGATAAAACTACAAACTGCCGAGGCGGTCGAATGAAATGTTTACAGTTTATCTTGGGAAAGCTATAGAAATGTTGTAAATTTGAAAAAAAATGGGTGGCTATGTTCACAATTCCCTGTGCGTTTTGACGTGGAAAGGCTCGTACCCGTGTATTTCAATACCCATGTACCCGTATACTTCACGACCCGTGTACCTGTGCCTGTGATTTCAATATTCGTGGACCGTGAATTAAAAACTACACGGGTATATTAATTACACGTGTACACGTGTATTTTTAATACACGTTCGAAACCATGAGCTCTAATTTAAACGTACGTGAAATAGTACACGTGGAATACTACACGTATACCCGTGTACTTAAAATGAACTGACGTACGTATACGTGAAATAGGGATCTCTAGACTGTCAATGCATTGCCAGTATTTTCGAGAAGCGATTTCCCTGATTCGATAATTCCCAGACCCAGCTATATTCACGATCGGCAGACGCACGTACACGCGCACACCGATTCGCGTTACCATGGAACGTCCAGCTAGTAAATAACGTTGTACGTCAATAGAGCCTACCATGTGACAAAATCGATTCGAGTGATATTTTATACATATATTTTGTGTTCCTCTGTTCTGTATGTTTTAGTCCGGATTCTTGTGCTCGCCTTTAATTTTTCGGTGTGGTCTCAAAATTCCTTATGAGTGAAAAGAACGATCGCGTCGGTTCGCGTGGAGGAGACACGGGGCGTCGAAAATAAAAGGAAGAAAAACTATCGGGCTGCCTGTTCGTGACAAGGTAAGCTCGGCTAGGACGGTTGGCCGGTGGTGGGGAACTGTGGGGTGGGGGGTTGAGGAAGGAGACGTGATTCCAATTGAAATTCTTGGTTAACCTCGAACCTGGATCATTCGTCTTCGTCTTTCCGTCCCCGGAGAAACAGCGAGTCATTCGTAATCGAAAAAGAATCCGCGGCAAGGCGTCGAACACCCACGGAAATCTTGGGCGTTAAACGTTTTGTATTCGGCCCCATTGGGATACCGTTTCCCCTCGATTTCTGTCCTCGAATCTTTCTCTCGCGCTTCGAACCCTTCCGCAGCGCGTGTCCTCGGGAGAAGAATCGAATACTCGTATTCGACCCGGTTTCACGTAATTGCATCGGTCACGACTATAATAGCCTCGATCCAACAGCGTTCCCCCAACGTTTAATCGCTTCGGTTACGATATAATATTATGAATCGATGGTGTTCGCGGGTCGAATCGCGCTTCGAATCGGCTGAAGCGAATTACCGTTTCGCTGGTCATTTCGTTCGCGTTCCGTGTCCCATCTCCTTTTCTCGATATTCTCTGTTTATATTCAAGAAAGGGCGGAGATTTATCATTGGGACTATGATGTAGAATAATTCTTCGAGGGAGTTGAAATAGTCTAGTTCATGAAAAATCAAGATATTTGATCAGACACTCGAAATATTTATTAGAACATCTGGCGATTCTTTAAACAAGTAATAAACAATTGCATGAGAGCGAACTACTTCACGTGGCATCAACTGAACTATAACATTTTTTCTGAAGCAATAGGTTTTAGTCCAGATTGTCCGTAAGTTGGGGTAATGAGGAATATGTACATATAGGAGCGATACTAGTCGAGCAAGTCTTTAACCCTTTCATTCTTAAATTATTTAAAAATCATCAAAGAAACATTTTGTATGTATGAAACAACATGTATTTTTGTCTATGTTACATGGCACACAAATGATTCACAAGAACATTCTAACATTTGGAAATTGTCTAACGCTGTGTTTCATTCGTTGCTACTTGGTAACTTTTTCACTTTTATTACAATTATATACAGGGTGTAACTAAAGTGTTGCAGGTCCCTGAAATGAGTTACTCGTGAGGTGATTTGAAACAAGTTTTTCCTTAGTAAAAATGTTATATGTGCGAGTCTGCTAGCCGAGCTTTGATTGATCGGGGTTTTTTGTTAATATCTCGTTAACAAAGCCTCGGATAACATTTTTGTTAAGCAAAAACTTGATTCAAATCACCTCTCGAGTAACTCATTTCAGGGACCTACAACACTTTTGTGACACCCTTTATATACATATAGTAATTCCCATTATAATGTCACTATACGTAATAAAACCTAATTCTCTTACCATTGATTAATAAACTCTCTTGAAATACCCGAGAGAAATTAAAGTTTTGTATGTTTCTATTGTACTTGTAACCATGCTCAACACCTGAATTCCATCAAATGAAGGAGACAGATGAAAAATAATGTCTTATTTTACCGATAAACTTTTAAATGCACATTCACATTTGTCCCACATCATCCACACAAGACTAGAAGAAACTATTTATACTCACAGATACGAAAAAATACATGGTACTCGTATTTTATTTCGTAGTGTAAAATATGTTGCCATATTGTAACAATGAAACCGGAAGGGTTAAACAGAATACAGAAATTTATTTAGCCAAAAACAAAAATGAAATCTTCTCTTCTAATGCTAAGGTAGGAAATAGGCTATGAAATAAATCAGTTCAAGCCATAGTTTTTTTATGATTTAATTTATTTCAAAACACTCGGAAGGCGCGTCTTTTTATACTAAAGGAAACTTGTAGAATCAAAGAACGCAACGTGAACAAAACAATTGCATCACTCTTTCTTAGAGACAATCGGTCTCGCTCGTAACGAAACGATGTATCGTAAGCAATACAGCTGAATCCTCTCCATCATTGAAGGAAGAAATATAATAGATGACTTTTGTATGTATCATTCATTAATATAATAAAACCAACAGTTAGAAACGTAGCAATTAGTCGAGGTCCGTAAGGAGCATCCATTAGGGCACTACATATACGGAATGCCAATTCAATCAGCTACTGTTTGTATGTATTGATCGCTTTCGATGAAACGACCCTTGACAAATATTTCGACTTTTGTGATAACAGATTCTAGTAGTCAGATGTTAGACTCACGGTTCTGATCTATTCTGAAAAGAAAGTTGATCGATTCTTAAGATTCTTACAAATACCAGAGTATCCTGTCACTCTTTTGGAAAAAGGAAACAAAAATTTGGTAAGGGTTGTTTTTGTTACGAGCCCCGCAAATGTTGATATTTCATGAAAATCTTAAGAGAGCAATATATTGTGTATAATGTTTACTGCAACCTGATACAGATATGCAAAATAACATTTTTCGAAGTGATATGTAAAGGCAGATGTGAAGTCAGAATTTTCCTTCATTTCTCAAGGGTTTTATTATGACAAGAATAAGACATAAAATATATTAGATCAGATGTTAGCTTTACTATTGTATTTATTATAGTTCACATAGTCGTACATGCTATGAATGCGTGTATTTATAATCAGCAATCTACTTATAAAAGACCAAGGAATTACTATCAGAGGACATTAAAATATTTTTAAATTTCTAAACGAAGCAAAATGATAACAGTAGTTGTCAGAATGTTGTTTTCAATCTGAGAAGATGATTAAACGCATCCTCCAATTTCTATCAATTTTTCATATAGAATAATATTTATTTTCATATTAATAGTTAACCTCAATAAACATGACTGTTTCACTCTACTGGTTTTCCTATCGGCAAAACCATTTCTTACGTTCAATGTTTCGTACGAAACACGAGGAGGGATGAAATGTGACCTAGTATCGCCGGTGGTTGAGGAGACACGCAAGTCACAGATTATAGAAAAGCGAGCGAGGGTATCAACGTATCGCGCACCAGTTCTCAAGAATGACTGAGTGTTTTGTCATTGTTGCATCGATCGTGTGCCAATTAGTCGTCCACATTTCAACGGTTTCGCCAGGCTAATTAGCGCGTTTAAGTCGAGTTTCGTGGCTGTCGGCAATACCAGGTTCAAGCCTTTAACGCACTAACGGTTGAAACTAATTCTGTGAATCGGTAAATGTCAGACGTCGACGTATTTCCTAGCTCGCTGAGTTTCTCTACTGGAAGGAAAGTCTTCGCTTTGTAAATAATCCTTTCACGAAGACGCTACGTTCCGTGACGGGTGTCCCGATATTTCTTTCAAATTATAAATATCCCGTCTGTGAACTTCATGCAGAAAAATAAAATAGAAAATTGCATTCACGATGAGCAGCGTTTATTCACGAAATACTTACGGCGTTACGGTACGTTCGTGCAAAGGAAAGCTTTCTCTGGACACAAAAAAAATCATTTTTATCCCATTCGTGCGTTTAACATTTTAAGAGCAAATTTATTAAGTGTCAGCCGAAAAGCTACAAAAATTGAAAATACTAGTAAACAGGAAGGAAGCTTATGACTGAACCGCATATGTGCCTGTAGGGGAAACTGGGATAATACCGGGACACAGACAATAAAGTTTCATAATATTGACGTTAATAAAATGAGAAAGAAATTTAAGTTGTGGTTTATTAAGAAAATCTCGTCACCAAACAATGGCTTGTATCTGTGTTTTTAGGAAAGGGAAAGATAGCAAATTTAAATAGTTTACCGTACTTGATATGCTCCCCTAGCATCGGAGCCTACGGAATTCATCCAATTCTTCGGACTCCAAACCACCTTATTATATTTTATTTATCCTTTAAGACGCGAAAACTAGCATAATTTATACAAAAAAGTATTTATCTAATACTGTTAGTGGTTGTGAAGTTTTAAAATGATCGAAAATTAAATGGGAGCATTTAAAACACAGAAAACATTATAACGCTCTAGTACCTACTAGTGTATCGCTATCAGCGTATGTAGATGAACTAATGCAAACGGTAACGATATGTCGTTGCAAAGATATGGGAAAATTTAAAACCGTCTTTAAAATAATAGTACAATTACCTAGGTACCCGGTTTTCGGGTCACTATAAATTAGAAGAGCATAGTAAAATAAGCAATTTAATTAAGTTTAATGAAGTTTCTTTTTATACCTATATGTAATTGAATGAAATTCTTCATTGCGTGTACATACGTTTTTTTAAAGCCAACAACAGGTGGTCTTTTTGTATAAGAAACTAAAAAACATTTTGATCTTTGGGTCTCAGAATTTTTAAATTGGGGCATTCATATTTGCCAAGAACTTTGTTCCTTCATACCTCATCCAGAAATAATGTTCTTGTACTTAATACAATGTTACGTTTGGCTGCTCGTCATATGTGACTTCCTCTCATCTATTCCAAATAAAGAAATAGATTGCCCATAGCTGGTAGGTCCACAGTGTTCATCAACCATCGCGTGACATCGGTGCTACTTTAATCTCTTTTTCTCAGGATTAGGCTATTTAGTCTTTTATTAGTCTCACGTCCTATCTTCTAGGACTGCGTATAGCCTAAGTCCTTATCATAAATCCTTCAAAGACTAAATTACTGCCTACCCATTCGCCTTCAATTCCACTCGAAACACACTGACGCTTAGATATAAATTTAAAGATTAATTGCGTCAGCATTTCCCGTCTTAATTAACGAAGAGTATGGATTTCCTTAGACGTTATTTTCTTATATACTAATAACCTTAGTAAAATCCGTATCCTTTCTTAAACTCTTAACATTTTTGTTCAATTATAAATAAAAATTTGAGAGAAAATCGATATTTCTGCATTCTCTTTGTTGCGTCGCTATTTCATTATGAATAATTACGGTATGAAATATGAGTATGAGGGAAAGTCTATGGATTACAAGTAATTTTGAATTTTTCATTTTAAACCATCACAGAGCTGTTATCATGGTAGCAATGAAAAAACTCGTGGATCGTATTTCAAGTGAAACTTTTTTAATATTGAATTCCTTTTAACATGAAAATTCCCAAATCTTTCCTAAGCATATATAAATGTATGGCCAAAGTTGCAGGTTAAAATGTTTTTTAGCTTCTTACTAGAAATTCCCTATTTTCGACTTTATGAAAATAGAATATCTGCCAATAAAAGAATTCTAATCAGTTCTTTTATCGAAGGATAGACAAAGGGGATTTCTTGTATTAGTATATCATACAAAGGAAATTATTGGATTGCTGTATATAAAGTGATGAATTTTTGTAGTAACACTTTACATTAAATTTCAATGAAATTTCATTGATTAGAGGAAAATGCACCATATTCTCACCGACCAAAAGTAGTAGATGTAGATGATATACAAACAATTGCTAACAATCGTCGCATCACTATTACAAATTTCGCAATGAAGTTTCTTGTGTTGTAAACATATACTATTAAAAGATCTAATAAGAAGAAGGTGTACAACAAATCCGTCCTACCGATACCTAACTACCTATCATACAAGATACATGTTTTCTGTGCATGTTTTATTAGATTCTGCCATTATCACATTTTTTCAGATTTCTTGAATATGCAATTGTGCCGTATGTCTTTAGTTAAAATTTCGTATAAAGTACAATATATCAAACAATTAAATATATTTGTATCTACAACTTTTGTACAATGAAGTTTAAAGTAACGAAAAATGGTTAAGCTAGCTTAATCAGAAATCCATTTTAGGCTCAATCGAGGTCTTTCGTCAATCGATAGCTTCGTCAATGACAGTTTCTTCGTATATCGAAGATCGACACGAGCCAGCAGCAATCACGAATACTCCAGAGACAACCTGCATCGTTTCCACATTCCACCGACAGTTTAGTTGGTATCTGGTAATTAGCAGGACCTTTGAATAATTCATCTAATAATACTACGCTATCAGTATCACACTACACAATTTGACAGAAGCAGCCCATTAATTTGACACTTGACGACTGAGATATTTAGTCTCCACTATTATGAGCCTCCCGTACTCTCCTACGCCTACGTTGCGAACCCCTACCCGCGCGGCTCTACGCGGTCGTCAATTCGAGACATATTCTCGATAAACTTTCTATTTCGGGAAACGTGAATTAACTGTACATACTGATTACAGTACGTGTGATCAAAATAAAACACTCTCTTGTTTCACGAGAATTCCCTCGAATTTACTCTGGACCTGCTCTGGAATAAACCGAAAATAATTAAAGACCATGAAGTGTGAATAAGACAGATGTTACAGGAAGTCTACGAATTGTATGCATTACATTCAAAAATTCATTTATTTATTAATATCTCTATTTTATCTTTAATACAGTTATTAATGAAGCACAGAATATTCTACTTATCAGTGGTTAGGTATTTGCTATTTATCTCATTAACTTGGAATCAAAATTTCACATCAAATAAGTTGTGACAAACCAACTGACAGCAATTGAAGGCTTCCAGCACTAGTTTAAAAAGTGGGAGCAACGTTTTCAGCGGTTTATGGTTTCCCATTGTAACTATCTTGTAGGGAATAAATGTTGATTTGTGGATAACTTGACAATACAAATTTCTACGCTGTTAGTCCCGTACCTTTTCTGACAGATCTCGTATAGCCGCACCAAGGAAGGTGCCATTAGGACAAAATGGACGGACGGACCAGTGTTCACATACGTGGAGTGTTTCCAAAGTACTGGGAATTGCGATCTGGCAGAATAATGCAGGAGTAATGACGAATGATTCAGAGAAATCCTGACAGGTTTTCCTAACGATGTTAGTTAATGCCAATCAGAATATTTAGCTGCCGGGCAAACACAGATGTGCTGTTAAGTGTTAATTTTGCAACTGTGGAAAAAGTTGTAAGTTCATAAAGAGCTATTATTTTAAAAAAAATTAGTTTCAAACGAATTGCGCTGGGAATTACTTCCACATTCACCTTATTCTCCTGATCAGACACTCAGCAATTATGAACTGTTGTCAAAATTAAAAAAACCTCTACGTGGTGGACGATTTCAAGATTTAAATGACATAATGAAGAGACATTGAAAAAGATTTTCAGATGGTCTAAAAAACTAGTTTCGCGCTGGGACAAGTGTATACAGTTAAACGGAAATTGTGGTGGAAAAATAATAAAATAAACAGTTAATAAAACAAATAATTTATAACAATACTCAGAATTTTGGAAACACCACTCGTATTTAGGTATTTTTTCATTAGTTATCAGTCTGAATCGAGAGTTTGGGAACAGTAGTTATTACACAGGGTGGGCGAGTAGGGGAGGCACAACCGGACAAACAGTTATGCTATATGTGAAAATGAAAAGATAATCGAATTTGTCAATCTACTGAATACGTGTGCAATTGAATATGACTTCTATGAAATTCTATTGAATGAAACTTCTTGTTATCACCAACACATGCGTTTCAGACGAATTTTCAAATTCGATTTTCTTGGAAATGAAGCATCATTCCAGAAAATTCCACTGTATATTTTCGACTTGTTTTTGCGTGTAGAATAATCTCCTGTTCTTTTGTGTTGCTCATCCGGGCTCATTCTCTATAATCCAGTAAGACAGTTTTGTTTGAGCGAGCCCAAGTAACTAGACAGCTCTTGTCTGTGCAATATTTCGTGAGGTCGATCAAGTTTGTTATACCCTAACACACGATCGTCGACTAACAAATTAGGACCTGTATGGATACAATCGATAATTGGTAAGGGTAAGCATTATCTATGGACTCTCTTCCGTTCTAACCGAGCTCCTTCGCATACAAAGCAACAATCCCTGTTGCGGCTTGTTCGTGATAAGCTCGTGATTTGACACTGCTGCTTGATAAATTAATATCACAGAGCTCGTTGGAGGATGGTGTGATTGGGGATGATGATATTATGCGATTTTCAACAATTGAATAGGAATTGGTACCATACTTAAACTTTAATAAATGCAACAAATGTGATGTATATGTACGTATACTAGTTAGGGTTCATTCGGGTGAGATGCCCCACCGGTAGAGATGGCCCAGTTGCTACATTTCAGAGAATGTACGTAACGGTGGGTTATAATCTACATCATTCCTACAATTTAAGTAAAATAATTGAGTGAACAATGTGATTTTGTTGTGTTCTGAGCCTTTCTGGATATATTTACCACAAAAAAAAAGTATGTAGACGTTATACTTCACCTCTCGTACAAAACAGTAGTGTGCAAAATGTTATTTAAAATACACTTTCAATTTAATGTTCGTTTAATATCTTAGTTAAGAAGATAGTAGAGGTATTGAAGGACAGTGCAGTGAAAGTATTACGCTACAAAAGAATTAGGATAGATGGGGCAAATTTATGCCGCGTTTAGCCAACAAAAAGACGAATTAACCGACCTATTCTTATAAATCTAGAGAAAAATTTCATGAACCCTAAAAAACTCAAAGTCATTTTAATACCATAGAAAATATAAGATATAAAATAATTAAGATGTATCCTTCTGATGAGTCCGTTCAAATGCAATTCAATTCATTTAAAACGTTTTCCGATACAAGCAATGGGTAGCGAATTCTAGATAACATTTCTTAGCGACACACTTATAACAGTACATAGCAGTCAGATGTCTATAATCTAAACTCAAAACAGTTCCTTCGAAGAGTTTCTTAGCACCTTACGGAACGCCACATTGAGGTACTTACATCAAAATTAAAAGGTAGCGAATTTTAGATAACATTTCTTAGCGACACACTTATAACAGTACGTAGCAGTCAGATGTCTATAATCTAAACTCTAAACAATTCCTTCGAAGAGTTTCTTAGCACCTTACGGAACGCCACATTGAGGTACTTACATCAAAATTAAGTTATTAGCGTTGATTTAGCGATACATAAAGAAGTTGGCGTTTCTGTAAATGGCCACAACTTCGTTAAAAACCATCCGTTTTGGATGCAGTTTCGCTTGTTTGGAAGGCAAATAATCATTATTTCTGAAGTGCATACAAAATTCCGAACACTATTGTCTATGAAGAACATCCGTTCTCAAATATGAACAAAATTTTACAATTTAAAGGCCCTCTTTATCAGGGAAGATTTTACCTCTTGGGCACCAAATTAAATAAAATCGAATGAAATGTTCAGTCAGAAAGTAGACGGTTCAAGCTTTAATTTACTTTTCATTTAAACCAATTCTGACGAATATTCAGAAAGTTATGTAACATTGAATCTCAATAATTTTTCACTAGTGCACAAGTGAGGCGATACTTTTGACCAGAACTGTAGTTTTAGCACCTGTTAGCACCTAATTTTTAAAGAAATATACAAAGCAATGTCCAAGGATTAAAAAGAAAAAAAGTAAAGGAGTGCTTTGGGGTGGAAATAAGTAATTCAATGTTGTGTACTTGATTTTTCGAAAAAAAGAACACTGTTTTGAAATTGTTATTTTATCAAAACCACACAAAAAGGTGAAGGAAACAAGGTGCCAAATTACTCTACATACCTTCCTCTATATCCTACATATATTGTTATTGCACTTCTTTCACACTACACTTGTAATACATCACTTTCTTAATGTAGATCTCTTGGCATTTTCTTCGATTACAAGTTGACTTTCAAGCCTCAATTTGTTGCTAAATACTGCTGTTTACGAAAAAACAACATAGCAGTTTACTTTTATTCATTCTTGGGAACATAGGGACAAAGTTTTATTCATTTTGTCAAATACCCCACTGTGCGTCGTTGCGAACAGAAACAAACGGATCGAACCGATCGAATCGTAATTCGGACGTGCCCTTGGCGCGTTTTGCGGGGACACGCACGTCGCGGACGCAAATGAAATTCCCACACTGTCGGAAACAAGTTTTATTTCGCGGCACTTCAAGTCGATAGGGGTTGGCCGACCGTTGCGCCGCGAAGCAAGGGTGGTTTGGTCGGAGGTCGAGGGTTTCGGGGGTGAACGGGGAAAGGTGGGACGAGTAAGAGAGGATGAGTTTCCATTCTTCGACAAAACTTCTCGGCAACTCGTTTGAACGCCACGATCAAGCCCCTCCACTTTCTTCTGCCCCTTATGTTTCCCCGGTGTAGCAGCTCGAGAAAGCAGAAACTTACCCCCGATTTCTCCTTGGAGGTGTAACATAATATTTTCGTGGCTGAATCGCGTCGTGAGTGCAGAAAACAAAAGGGAGAATAAAATGTCGCGCTCCGTCTGACCTCGCAACAGCGTCTGAATTCTGCAAATCCCAATCATCCATAATCCATTATCAAGTGTTTCACGTCAGCTGCTACACGTCATTTACACCTTACTCTGGGAAAGCTGTTTCATGCATCAGCAATAAGCATTTCTTTGCCTCTTATAATGTTTGTACTCTCAGATGCAGCACTGAGTGATGGTTTCATACAGACACATTTCTCTAAATATAGACCCAATTCAGCTGTAACGTTAACGTAGTTCAACCGAGTTCAAACGTGACTCTGATCGAAAACATCGTTCTTCAATTTCCAAGAGCAAACCTAACTCAGACCTGATAAAAATTTCATTCACTTTAGGCGTTATTCTACTTTGACGGCCGAAATAGTTAAGCTATCTTTAGGGATTTTTTCTTCGTAAATACAGCATGTAATCAAATGCATCTTGGTAGTATTTATTGAACTACATACTTATAAATAATACAAAAAAAATTGTAAAAATAATTTTGTCATATTTTAAGTGTTTTCTTAGCATGAAAGTGACATGTCAAAAGAGGCATTTCTCAGCTCAGACTCGTCTGAAATAAAAAATTCAACAATATTCTTAATCAGTATGAGTGTTGCTATCGCAGGAACCACAATAAATAATTTATCTTCAAAAATAACGCAATGGCACGGGTACAATAAAAAGTGAAAGAAAAGCACTTTTTTCGGCGATGTTGTTATGTAATAAGTATGACAAATTACATATATAAATGTGATTGTAGTTCCTGCGATACCGACACTCATGCTAATTAAGAATCTTCTTGAATTCTTTGTTTCAGATCAGTTGAGTTCTGAGCTGAGAAATCACAAGATACATTTCCTTTGATGTTGTATTCCCAGAAAAAAAAATCCTCAAGGATAACTTAACTTTTTCAGCCGTCAAAGTAGAATGACCCCTCAAGAAATAATCGAACACGATGCTCAGACATACATAACTCAAGCCTGAAACATCGCTCCTCTTCTTTTAGAGTTCGGCGTAACTCAGCCTCGGGTGAAGACCCAATTCAATCAAGGCCTACTTCAATCAGTCTCACACGTGGCTCAGGTCCGAGACATCACTCTTCTCTTTCAAAAACCCTTACACATTCACACCCGTTCCAAGCATTCCCGGAACTGGTCCGCCTAACGTTCGGACAGCTTTCCCAGCCATTTAAATCTCGCGCACGCTCTTTCATACGTATGCACGCACGTACGTATGAAAGCGAGAAAAGCTCCCGGGGCGAGATATTTAAAAGAAGTCGAGGGGTTCTCGGTAGCGGGGCACTGGTGTGGAACGAACGGAACAGCGAAGGCGAAAGGATAGAATTGAAGCGAGGTGTGGCTCTCCTGAATATTTCAGACATAGCAGGAGTGTAGGAATCGGCGGGGTAGGAGGGCGGGGGAGGTCTGGAAGGAGGATATTTTTCGAGGCGCCTCCGTAATTGGCGAGTTGAATCATTGATTAGCCGGCAGGCAGACGGCTTATGCTCAACCCCTGCCATCCCTCTATCACCCTTATTCGCGATCCACTCGTTACAGTCGAGGATAAGACCTAGCGTAGCCTAAGATATTATCTCGCCAGATTAAAACTCGAACGAGTCGCCGGATAGGAACCGGCTCGTAACAATGCGGAAATTTAATTAGTCCCTTCTCGATCCTCTTTTTTTTTCGCGTGTTCACACTTTTCAAGTGTTCCTGTTCGGATTACTGCACCCGTGCGACGGAAAACGATTTTCTTCGGGAAGAATGCAGTGTTAATGACTGAGAAATAAAGCCATTGTTTTGGGGGTTTGATGAAGAAGTTAATATAGGGAGGTTTTGATATGCATTATAATGGGTGTTTGTATAGGCCTTGCTTAGTTTCTAATTATGCTTGATTCAATGTGTTTGTTTATATCTAGGTATTGATTTGCATAGTGGCAGGTTTTACTTTCATTATCTTAATATGGTGGGCCACATTCCAATGATTTACGTGGTACCGAGCCCATTCAACTTGTCTGGCTAGATATAGACCAATTCTACTTATGTGAATTGGAAGAAATTCTACTTCACTTATCTGACTAAGGCTAAATCTTATTCTTCTAACTCGTCTAATAAGAAACTGATGAGTTTTTATTTGTTTGCAAAACTCTAGGGTTATTTAATTTATTCATTATTTAACTAATTTCTTATTTCTGATTTGTAAATTGAAATAAAAGGAAGGAATAGTGTTTGTTACTTAAATCAATGCAAATAATTTACTTAATACACAATTTGTTATTTAGATTAGTTATTATGAAGATTGATTAGATTTTTTATTTATCAACGTACCTTCAACTATTATTTGTTAATTATTAGTTGGCAGTAATACTTAATGTTTACTGTTAAATATTCTGCATCTATTTTTAGTACAGTTTCACAGTAACATTTACAAAAAATAATGTCGTCATTTGACAACGATTGCTAAAAATACAGCAAGTAAGAGAAAATAAAAAACGTCGTTTTTTTTTGTACTTCATTCTAAATAAAAAAACAATTACCTTTTTGCAAATAAATGTTTCTAAATGCATTGTTTCTACGATATTGAAATAAATTTTATGATTTATTACAAATTATTTGAATGAAAATTTCCTCCAACTACATTTTCTTCACCAGTTCCTGATTTTCGTGTCAGTCAAGGAACAGGTATAATTCTACAAATGTAACTAGATAATATTAATTATCGAACTGGGAATAGCTTCTGTTCCACTTGCCTGATCAGCAATACACCATTCTACTTGTCTGACTAGGGATAGATCTGAATGTAGTCAGCGGACTAGAAACAGAACAGATTCCAAGAGGTCCAATTAGAAACAGGTTCTATGCTATTTGTTTGAATAGAACTTCATGCTACTTACCTGTCAAAGAACAGACATGGTTCTACAAGCGTGACTAGAGATCATGTTGATTCTGTTCAGACATGATTCTACACAGCCTCTATTCGACACGTCTCGTTGAGAACTGTATACTTGTCGAAGTAGAAACAGCTGCTGTTTTACCGGTGTGTCTAAATGCAAACTATGTATATTATCTAGAAACATATTTCATCCTATTCGCCTAACTAGATGAAATTTTAATTCGATTTACCTAACAAGAAACAGATCATACGCTTCTGGTTCGCCTACTAAAATCTTTTGAATGCTGAAAGGTGAAGGACTGTTAGAATTACTTGTACATAAGAAAAAGTTAGTACTCAGTCAGCAGAATAGCGTAATCTTTGATGGTGTTTATTTTGCTATACGGAACATTCGCTTCTTTACCAAATTCTGTCGAAATTCTGTTACTACCCATAGGAGGCACCCCCCGTTGATGCACAGCCTTTTCTTTTATCCAGTCTCTTCTATCCTCGAACATTCTGCGCGGCAAAGTCTAATACGTTCTTTTCCCCGGGATGATTTCTTATTAAATTTGCCTTTATCATTTTTCCAAGTAGAAAGCTGTAGGACGAAATGGCAGTTCTTTTGCGGATGACACGCCGCATAGAGCGTCAGCCTGTCCCCTTCTTGTCGAAGGTAATATCCTTCAAACTCGTGCCACCTTTTGGCTTCAGAACGCTACAATGGAATCTTCCTCGTTCGTGAAAGATATCTCGGGCATTTTTTTCAAATACTACTCATTCTATTATTATGTGAGAAGCATTACGTACATGAACATACATAATCTTTGCATACGAAGTAGAAACATGTGTTCAATTTTGTTTACAAACAGGTTTTCATTATTCGATAAGCTTCTGTTCCCCGTTAACATTAATGGTTCTGAGTATTAACCACCTGGGTAAATGATCTACGATTTTCTTGGATTAAGTATTGAACGTCTTATATCTTATTTATGCTCAACCAAATATATTTTCCTTCGATAAAGGTGGGCAATACATTGGGTGTTATGCAATCAGACGTTTAACGGACGTAACGGTAGACAAAAGAGGTGAGGCAATATATTTAAACGTATCTTGGTTATCCAACTATTAGAACTATGATAAAGTTTGTAAATTTAAGATGCCTTGAAAGCAATTTTCTAAAACTAGCTACCTAATGCAGCAATGAACAACCTCATTGTCCAGCATACAGGAAGAATGGTGGGCCTCAATATTTTTCTGTAATAAATTCTAAACGTAAGATTGTGCAAGAAATTTTATAATGTACATAAAATTTTTGATATTGATGTACTACCATTTGATGATAAATTTCTAGTACCTAACAATGTTAGCACAGATATTTATTATGAAACGGTACAGTAAAATGTTGCTGCCTGGTATTGTGTTTTTGTACGTTGCTGAAATTTTAGAAATAGAAATAAGTATAATAATAATTTCTCTAAAAAATAAAAAGTAAATATAATACAGTCTGTTCCACGAGAAAGGAGACATCAGTATTTCTAGAATACACAACCTAGAAAAAAAGAGGAATTGTTGTTCTTTAAAGTAGGCTTGAAGAAGTATTGTACAACTATATAATAGTGGGTTCAGTTGCCTCCATTGTCGCTAATTGCCTGGCATCTTCTTGACATACTTTCCACAAGTTTTTCTGCGTATTCGCAGGGTAGGGAGTGCCACAACTTTCGAATCCTGGTTGAGAGCTGCTTGGTCGTGTAGATTGGCGTTCCTCTGAACTTGAACTTCATGCAGGACCACAAATTCTCGATGGGATTTGCATCTGGAGACGATACTGGCCAGTCTATTGTAGTGATGTCATTTTGTGTTTTCCACGCAGTACAAAGACGGCTGCGATGTTTGGGGTCGTTGTCTTCCTGAAGTTCCCAGATTCTCCTGTGTTGGCCAAAGCATTTCTCAGCAGACTTCAACAAGCACTTCTGATAGATTTTTCGTGTCTTTTCGGCATTCAGATTGCTGGTAAAGAGGAAAAGAATGCCAAAACCACGCATGAAGAAACACCCCCAAACAGGTATTTTGATGGGATGCTTAATTGTACGTTGAATGATCCTGCCATCTAGGGCGGCTACGCCCAAAAGGAAGCTACGTCCGAAAAAATTACATTGGTGAAATCCTTGGTGAAATTTTCTTATGCCCACACCAATGGTTTTACGACATGCTTTTCCGACAGAAGGAGTTTTTGGATTGTGAAGCGATAAATAATTCTTAATTCAGGCAAACGCGGTCTGGTGGTGTTTATTCCAATGTCTATGCCCCTCCAACGCAGCAGAATTTGAGCTTAGCGCAATATTAGGGTAGGAGTTCGTTGAAAAATGCGAATGATAACTGCATCTTTGTTTGATGACGGCGCACAGATTATTCCTCTTTCTGGCAAGTCACCCATGTTTTCAACCTCTTTCGATTGTTGTACCTACTTCTGGACGAAAGTATTCGACTTCCAATTGCCTTTGCAGCTTGTCTGGTGGATATTTTTGGTCTTTTCGCATGAACAATAAGAAATACTGCTTCATAACGCTTGAGATACTTAGTACCCGTTGTATAAAATAACCACTCGCACGAAATTACCGATTAGCGTGGTGACAAAGCAGACATTAAACAAAAGAGCATACTTCAAGCTTCCACGTGCCTCGAGCTAGATGGCGCTGCAAGCAGCCGTATAAAATTTCTGCTGTACACTTTCTTGTGGAGTAGACTGTATCTATAAAATAAATAAAGAATTTCTCTTTAACCCCGTTATTTGTCGCTGGCTAAGTCATGACGTGGATTGTCGTGTGTAGGTATTTTACTCATAGACTGAAATACGCTCATCGGATGAGTGGGCGCCTACTGCTCAAACAACAACAAAATCAGTATATAATTAAAACTAAAAAAAATATGGCTCTGTGAACGTTACAAAGTTATCAGAATATTCCTAACGATCCGAGCAGGATGATTATATAGCGACAAATGACGGGTTAATTAACTTCATTCTTCAGGAGCTGTTTCTCATTCAAGTCTCTTCTGTTATTTTCTGTTTCAGTTTCATCACCATTATTGTGTGTTTGCTCGTCTGCCCCAATGACAGTCGCGTGCCATTAATATTCTCGTGAACGAAATTGCGTCGCTCGCGCACCATACTTACCATTTCGTTTCCAAATTGTACCGTGGTTTCGAGTAATTTAAATCAAAGTGCTGGTGAATAAACGTGTGAAGTCATCGACTGCATTGTTAGCGGTGCAACAGTCACGGGGTTTACATCAAGACACCTGAACAGGTGAGTGTATGAAAACTATTCGATTGAAATCGCATTACTCGGTGGCTAATCATACTTATACTACCCCGGGAAAAAAGTATTCTATAAGGAATTATTTACACATTTCTTGAATTGGAAAATATTATCACACGTGTGTCAAAGAAATGGAACAAAAGAGTTGGTATGAGACGAAGAAAGGTGAAAAAAGAAATAAATTCTTTCCTGTAATCACCAGATATGGAATAATTGACTATTCTCGAAAATATAAAAATTATTTTAAAAAGATGTGTAAGTAAAGTAACATTAGGAACTATTAAAATATTTTTATAATTCTGAAAGACAGATATGACTACAGAATCTGTCAGAGATTTTATTTTTCACATTTAGTACGTTGAAAATATTTGCATCAGACGTTTAGTCAGTTCGATGGAATACTTGTTGATAAGGGTAGTATTAATACTTTGAAAACTACGTTTGTACGTAACCTACTATAATTAGTTATTTCATTCTCAAAATATTTAAAAATTACTAAAGAAATATTTCGTTTCATTTTTGTGTATATTATATGACACATGTGATTCACAAGAACATTTTAACATTTTGAAACCGTCTAATGCCGTCTTTCATTCGTCATTATTTAGCAACTTTTTTTACTCATATTCCACTTACGTATAATCATTCGCATTATAATATTATTATGTGTACAAAATGAAACCCAATGTTTCTTGTCTTTGAGCAATATACCCTTTTGAAAATTTTGAAAAAAATTCTGGTCTTGCAAGTGTCTGTTATATTTGTAACAATTCTCAACACTTGGATTCCATCAAATGAAAGAGACCAAGGACAAATAATGTCTTATTTTACCGTTAAGCTTTCAAATGCACATTCATATTTGTGCCATACCATCTATGCAAGTCTAGAAGAAACTATTATATATTCACATATGTATATAAAGAAATATATGATACTAATTTTCGAAGTTTAAAATATGTAGTCATATGGTTACAGTGGGAACGAAAGGGTTAATAGTGGGTTTGTGAATAGACTGTTTGAAATATGCTCGGTCCAAACATCTGACGTACGAGTCGCAACAGTTCAGGCCGAGTCCCATAATCACATGGAAAAAACGAATTGTGGTAACGCTGACGTATATCGTCATAAATTCATAGATTCGCGATTCAGTTCCGTTTTCACGATTTATTCAGAATAGGAAGAAGAATTGCATATCAAACGATGCAACGTGTAGGTCAGAACGTGCCTTATCTTCGCTCTAAAAATATCGTCGCCGGTTTGCGTGATTTAACGCCTAAACAGTTCGATGCGGCTGCGTTTCCAAGTGACTTACTGCGCACACAGTGGCCGCACACGAATGTCATCGTGTGGCCTTTACTACTTCTCCTTGAAATATAACGTAACATTAGTATGTAAATCATAATCGCATAGTAAAATTTTCTGCAGTAAATCTGGTTTAAGCGCATAGATGCTATTATTTCTCAAACTATTGAAAATGCAAAAAACATGTTTCATATAAAAGTTTGTCGATTTCATTGAGTAAATTTAATAGAATGTTTGAATTTCTTTTTTAATTATTATTTACAGAGATTTTAACAACAATACAGTTTTCTTAAATGGAAATACATATTTTTATTACTGCCGTGTTATTAAGAACATTTCAAGACAAAGTTCTATTGGACTAATAATTTCCCGGATAAGTGTATGAATAATTCTGGCAAATAGCAAGTTAGGTTACTGTCTTTTATCCATAACGTGTGATCCGACTCGCGGAACAATATGGCGATAAAATCGGACCGTTCGAGATACACATAAACTTGACGTAGTCAACAAAAATCTTGACCACGTTCTTAACCCCTGAAACTTTCAAGCATTACTTTATCGTTAATAATTTCTCAGATACAAAAAGAATGTTATTCTTACGGCAAGTGTATCATTTACTCTAAATCTTAAATATTAATACCAATGAAACAGAATTCCACTTTGACTAAAAAAAAATGAATGGTATACACGTTTATTAAATCCAGTTTGAAATCGTCATCACGTGCCTGGCTCGATAAGGCAAGGGGCTATTAGTTTGTCACATACCGTTCGCCCTGAAGAAGACATTCCCACCCATCATACCAATTTGGAAAATCCATGAATTCTTCCGACTCCTACAGGACTGAACCAATCGCAATTTGCAATTTAGGAGACGCCTCCGATGGAGATTTCTGCCAATCAGGGATAAATGCGAATTCTCACAGCCCATAATGCATTGACCAATGGACAAAAGTAAAGAAATCAAACTTTACTACCTGAAACGTAACGAAACGTAGCTGGTAATGTGCACTTACAATTTTTATTCAACGTATCTACCATTTTGATCTTAAAATTGCAACATAAAGTTCACTGTAAAAATCAGTGCATTTGTTTAAATACATGCTATTGACTGACCATTTTTTTATTTAATTTGACTTTTATAATTTGAGTTCAATACTGTAGTACCTTTGAAACTATTGAAATGGTTTTAGTAAAATAGTAATAAATTGTCTTAATTTTTTATATAAAAATTTATCAACTTTGAAAAGACTTCTAAAAAATACTTCCAAAAATTTCTCCGTAATGTTTTGTTTATGCTTTTATAACACAATAAATTTTAAAATAGAATCGAATTCAGCTGCTCAAACTAGCTAGAACTGGAAAAAATAGTCGATCTCGTTGTTAACCCTTTGACTTCGGCGCGATATGCGCATGTTAGTCACTAACGAAAAATATACAAATAAAAAACATCTAAATTCTATGCTGAATCAGTTTAGTTAAACAGTAAATGTGTTATTGAAAGAAAAATTTAAAAGACGTATATATGTATACGACTTTCGTAATTAAAGGGTTAATACGTTGAGTCTCCAGACCTGTATCGCAAGCTATACAGCTATACATTATTGTACAGTCAGATTCAATCGCACCATTGTATAAAAACAAATATAGGAAGGTTAAAAAATCTGAATTCAAAGATATAAAGAATTAATCATATATTTAATCGTCAGATGGAAACACTGATTCTTATTCTGATTCAGATACTGATGCATTATGATAGTTATAATTAATTTGATTTAAAAATATTTCCAATAAAAGTTGCTCAGTATTCAGTTGACTACAAATTGCAATAGTAAATATTGATAAAAAACTTTTTATTCGATAAAAACTCAAGATCACCTTATTTTTTTTGGTGGAATTGTATATTTTTTATGCACCAATCGATGCATCTTTGTATTCTCTTTAAAAAAGTAGGTATTAGAGTACTTAGATCGAAAATTGATTAGTTCAAAAGTTACTCGATGCCATGTTTGTGGCCTATTAGTCTTCTTGAAAAATAGACTATAGGAATCAATACGAACACCATCAAGTGAAGAACAACTCGTAGTCTCGTTTTCGATTCCTCATTGTGTCAAATTTTGATACCAGTCGCACAATGTTAATTTGGCGTACAGGCGTGCGTTCGATTACACTATTGGACACGTATTTTGACCATTAGTATTGAATATACGTTCTTTATAAATTCTTATGCGCTGAATACGAATCTGTAACCCGTCTTTCGCCCCTAACTCTAGTTTTCGAGAAATTTGTTTTTGAAAAAAATGCAAATTTTCTCATTTGAAGATGTTCTGTGCTCAAACAGCAATAGTTATTCAATTCCGTTCAACATCATATTATTCTATGAACTGTTTCGAATAAAATCATACAAGCCATTAGTGCATTAAAAACATTTACCTAGTCTACATATTACCTATTTAATCTCCATAGCGTATATTAGCCAGCGCCAGAGATGGGCAAACTCATTATTTAGATAAAAATTTTCGAATAACGAATAAAAGATAAAAAAAGTATTTCGTCATTTTGAAATGTTCAAACGTGGAAATTTCAATTTTTCTAATAAAATAATACTTCTTTATAAATGAATCGACATTTGTCGAACAATTATTTAATCTCATTAACTGTTTAAAGCTCAGAACGACACCCTTAGTTACTGCTGCTTTTCACTGTGTATTATTCGAATAAAATTCTGCCCAACTCTGTCCAGCGCTGATGTCTCTCGCATTCCCGGCGGAGAACAAGCGGCTGTGTCCGTATTAGATATTCGACCGTAAAGATGGCAGCATAATACCGACCTCACGAACCTAAACCGTGGCAGTTTCGCGGAGGTACGGCCATGGGGTCGGCGGTGATTTGCAACGAAAATTAGCATTCTTCCATGCGACCGAGCTGTGCGTAGCTTATTATAGCGGGCAGAAAAAGACTGGATGGAGAGGGACGGGCGGTGGATCGACCGGATGAAAAAGAAAGAACACTCGAGAGGGGGGCCGTGGAAAAATGAACGTGTAACAAGCCACTGTGAGCAAACTGACGTGAACGTTTAGACAAAAACGCGGTGCTGATTTTGATCGTGCCCATTCTAACGGCGCCGCTGTTAACCATTAGAATGTAGGTATTTTTTCATTAAAAGAATGGTCTTTTTTAGTACAAAATCTATGTATACATATAACATGCACTGCGCTGAATTTTGAGTTTTGTCAATATCCCAAAAGAAATGCCTCCTCAATGGTAGTGAAATTGAAAAATTCTTCAATTTTTGATTTAAAATGCTTCTGAAGATTTTTTATATCGCTGATTACAATTGTAAGGTGAAATTTAAATATTTTCTTAGATTACAAAACCATCTTGCCAACCTAGAAGTGGATGAGCAAGCAGACATTTTTACAGAAATTTGGAGAACTTTCCTTGAGCATTACCTATAGTGAACGACGTGAAAAAATAAAATAAAACTGTTTTACTTTTGTTTCCTACTGACATACAATATGTATTATCGTTCAATAATTATTAATAGCTACTTACTTATTAATTAACTTAATGTCTCAAAACGGATACTCCTAGCAGCCCAAAGAATAAACGAGGTCTTTGATGCCCAGCTCAAAGCAATTCCAAGCCTTTCGCCACTGTTCTCTTAAGTTCGTAAATTTGTATTGGGTTGTTGCTCACGTATTACCGTATTTGCCTTTTCATAATCTCCAAAGGCAGTTAATTCTTTCAGTTCCATGCATATTAAGTTAAAATATTGAATGTACCTAGGTAGACTACTTTCCGATAAATTATTACTTGTTCGCAGAAGGAAAAAATACATATAGACTGTAACGTTCTTCTCGCCATGGTACAAGGTGTCCATTTACCGTATAATGGAACGTGTTTCAGGTGTTTTCATATTTCCTCCTCGGGGCGGTTTGCATTTCCGATCTTAATATATCATTTGCATATTCATCGGCAAACTTTCCGACCATTTTTCAATTTCCACGCCTTAAGATCATCCGTTGCCTCGGGAACGAACATCTTTTCCCCTTCTGTCCTCGAGCGCCTCCAGCTTTATTATTATCTTCTGTTGTCGATAATATTTCGCTTCCTCTCTTGCCATGGACAGCGAAACTTTTCGAAAGACAGAGAACTTCATCGATATTGAAAATAATCTGAGCATCACCCACTGAATGCTCGACTGAAGTTTCTAATTATTCATAAGATTCGTACTCTAGACCAAAGTTAGATGAAACGCAATGTGATGCATGATCGACGGTTGATTGCTGATAAATAATTATAATTAGCCAGTAATTACTAATTATGACTAATGAATAACAGAAGCAATCAAAGTGGATGTAATAATAAGACATGATTAATAAATTGATCATGATAATTCATGATAAATCTGTCATTATGATTGAATCAACAAAACAGTAAGAGCATTGAACATTCCTTTTTAAATTAATATTCATAAATAATTGAACGATAGAGTGAATTAGTTATTTAACAACTTCTATGGGCTCACTCGTGAAGCAGCGATAATAGGAAATTCTTATAAATATGGTATACTAGTAGAGACTAAAGTAACTTTTTATAGATTGATTTAAAATTACCGATTCGTGATTAAAAATTATAAATGCTATTCATGATCTCTGACTAATTTTAGCGATGATTAATCGATTAACAATTACTTCTTATTAATAATCAATTATAAGAATAATCAACTACTTACCAACTCTGAACTACAAATTTCTTATACTATATGTACATCTATCGGTTTTGTGATCTTGACTAACGTTAGGTTTACAGTAGTTTTCGTCACATCTAGACCACTTTAAAAATGTAGTAAAAAATGAAGTAATTAATCCTGTTATAGATCCAATCAGCATACGCGTTAGTCGTAGCTTTTCCTGTCGTAAGATTTCACTTTTTAGTCGTGTTCACTTAGGACAGCAAGGATTAAGCTGAAGTAATCAGTATGTATACATCAGGTCTTAAAAGTTTGGAATCATTTATGGCAGAAGTTGCGAAGATAAATTTTTAATAGGAAACATACATATATTACATTTACACAAAAGTCTGCAAGTTAAGCTTTTTTTCGTAACATACGTAATTCATTGCATTTTGAAATTAATCATTTTTGCGACCTAACGCAGGTAGACGATGGTCGCAGCAATTATCGTGTCTTGGGCCGTCAATGCGGTCAAGAAACCATCATAAACAGCGATTCCTAGACAGCTGCACATCACGTGCAAAACATTCACTATACTAAGACCATTTCTTTATTACATTTCAACGCTGACTTCCAGGAATTCTAAGAACAATACACACACCCAGTCCCACTTCTACCTTGTATGACCACTTCTTCTATAACATACACCAGTTAAATTTAACCACCGTATAGTACACGTTCAACCATCGTCCAGAACAAATCTATTAGTCAGAGCAAACAGAACTATTACACACATATACGTGCATCAAATTTTTTGTTACGTTTATGTTCAAGTTTGTGTCTTACAAAGTAGTGTTAATTTATTCAAATCACACAATATCACCATCTTCATGAACACAATTCGTAACAAGTTCTACGGTAGTAATTAATCAACAAGCACTGACAAATCATGAGCTTATCGTGAGTATCATTGTTAAAATATTTTCACTTACTTTCTACTACTCTTTTCCATCTTTTGGCAAAATGGTTACTTCCATTACAAAAAAGTGGTAGTGTTTTTTGGAGCTATAAAATCTTTTGTGCATTTCCGAGCATCCTCAACTTTAGTTCTTCCAATAAAGTGTTATAATGATTGGAATTTGATAGTCTGTTAGGGCCAGATTCGGAGAATATACAGTACCGGACAAATGTTTTCGGACAAAAACCGTTTCCTGTAGTATTTGAATTAATGACACTATTGACGTTACTTTAAATAATCAACGTCTGTCGTGTGTAATTGTTGTTTTATTAGGTCGCCCACACTCGATATATTTTCTGAATGTCCTCCTCGAACAAATTGTTTATTTTGTTGAATATACAGTCTATTTGGGAATGTCCACACATCGAAGAAACTATGGATGATTGCGCTCCATATGTGCCGTCTGTAATGTTTGGTTTTAAAATTTTTGCTGAATTTTTACATCGTACCATCAAATAAAGGTATAATTTTAATGTTCTCAAGAAGATCTTGTTTCGATTACAATTTATGGTTGCGAATGAAACGTCCGAATACTTTTGTCTAGCTATATACATAGTAGCTCCGTGTAATCTTTATTAAAGCTTGCGTCGGAATAATGTAATCGTAAACACTCCGCTGGGCAGAACTTCAGTAACATCACCATAAAAACAAATACAACGAAAAATGACTTTGTCTGAATTCAATAGTCCGGTACTGTATCGCATACGGAAGACGTAGGAAGTACGACTTCTTAAGTAAATCTTAAGACAAAAAGCTGGTTGCAGCCAGAAAGTTATTGCAGAGGTCACTTTTATTTCGCGAAGACAAACACAGTTTATTACACACGAAGTTGACTACAATATTTAGCTTAAATTAAAAACAAATATCCTCGGTTCCGTTTAATTCCATCAATGTACAATCACATCGCTTTTCTACAGGTTTAATAACAGTGAAACAAATATTAACAATGTTTACACGATTTTTAATGAAAAACAAGTAAACAGAGCGTTTATTAAGAGAATGTTTGTATTTCGACGGAGAACTCGTTTAGATCACGTTGGGGGTTGTCAGTGTTTTATTAGTTTCAAATTCAAGCTGTTTTGCAACACAATATTTGGAATTAAATTCAATAAAAGGAGTATATTTGTATATTTGTATATCACATTTATTGCACTTGCTACCAATATACATTCGTATATTTTTCTAGAATTATTAAATTTGAAAACAGACTCGTCTATCCTTACCAGTCTCTGTTTCACCGATACATTGTTTCACTGGCAATAAGTAGACGTGTCCTCAATAAATTAACTTGTATGATTTGTTTTTAGCGAAACCATGAAAACCTGGAGACTGTATTATGCGTTCCGTCGTACAATTAGGATATTGGTCTGTGTTAACATGTCTGTCCATTGTCACGTACGCCAACAACAAAGAAGGCCTTCTTTTTAACCCTTGACCCTTTCTTGGACTCTGGAATATACATGTATAGGCTTAGAATAAAGACCGTCACTTCAGTGCTGATGCAATGGTCTAGATTTTCCAAGAATTACAGTTCCGATGAATGCATACGTGACTTTTGGACCGATTTTCGGGTGTATAAAGGGCCAAGAATGTATCTTCGACATTTACATTTCGAGTCTGATTTCCATAGACGAGAGACGTATTAGCAAGATAGGGTAATCTCCTTCAAGCATTCATAACCATACAGTACGTAAATTTACTGTTAGGCGTTACTTTAACGTGACCCCGCACTCTCTCTTGGTGCGTGAACATCGGGGAAGGAATTAATTTCCGCGACACTTACGACTCAAACATTCGTAAAGTCCTACGACTAATGTGGAATATATTTATATTACTTATTCTAGAAACGTAGAATTCAATTCAATTACAAGCCGTGAATCGTATCCGAATTCCTAGCTCGAGTAAAACCCACAACAGTACACTTTTACCGCTTGAAGCGTGCTGTATTCTTAATTACAAAGTTACGAAGCCTACCTATTCTTTCAACTTAAAGCAGCTCCCGGTGATGAAATAAGTAGGGGTGTGCGAGTACTCGAATTATTCGAGTAACTCGAATCTCGAGTCAAATAATGATCGGTCGGTCGAGCCGAGTCGAGCGTTCGAATTCTTCAAGTTACTTGAAATCGACGAACTGTTCGAAAAAAGTGCGAGCTACTTGTAAAATTCAAACGGTTCGAATATTCGAGAACTCGTAAGACTTCGATTTACTTGAAAATGAATTTTCAGCTCGAAAATTGTTGAATTACTCGACACATTCGAACAGATCTTTAACTTTCGAGTTACCCGTAAATATTCGAATTGCTGGAATGACTCGAATATTTAACTATTTACTATCCATTACTGATCTAATTGTTAGGAAGAAAAATATAAGAGACTAATTGACTGCTTCTGATTTATTTTCATGTTTTCAACAAGAAAACACACATCCTCTACGTAATCAGTTAAAAATTTTGTAATAAAAATTTCGAATAATGAACCAAAGATGGGAACATTTAATTTGTTATTCGACGTTCGAATAAAAAAAGTATCATTTTTCGACGAGCGTCGAATGAATAAATTATTCGATTAGAATTATCTGACGAACAGAAGATACTTTTTTTATTCAAAGTGTTTTAGTCGTAGCGTTGAAGAAAATGTTCTTCTTTTATCTGCTCCGTGTAATTCGAGCAGTTCGAATATTTACGAGTAACTCGAAAGTAAGAAATCTGTTCGAATATATTCGAGTAATTCGAACATTTTCGGGGTGAAAATTCATTTTCAAGTAAATCGAAGTCTTTACGAGAGCTCGAATATTCGAGCCGTTTGAGTTTCTCAAGTAGTTCGCATTTTTTTCAAACAGTTCGTTGATTTCAAGTAGGTCGGAAAATTCAAACGCTCGACTCGACTCGAGCAATCGAACAGAGTTCGGCTCAGCTTGTAAATTACGAGTACTCGCACATCCCTAGAAATAAGCATTGGTTCGTCCGCTCCTAACACACTACCTTACCTCAGCTATGGCGAAGGCTGCCTTTACTCCTCGGCTCGTAACACTTATTAGTGTGCCTTTAATTTTCTATTTGGCGTGTGACGTACTTTTTAAATTAAAACTTAATAGAGTATTCTAATCGTGCCCCTAATAAATTACAAAAGGTAGTGGAAATAAAAATTGATGTATAATAAACAAAGTTACATATTCTCCGCAAGCAATAATACATTTTGCATTGTATAATAAAAGAAAGGGAATGAATATGAGACAGTTTTGATAATGATTGGAAATCAAATAGGTATTATGGAGACGTTTGTGTATTTTTAATGAGCGTTTTTTGTTGCAGTAGAGTTTTTGCGTCTGCATATTGATGTGGAATTTACTTTGGTATATTTTGGGATTTTCAAAGAAACAAAGAAAATAAATTACTTATATTAATCGTAGTTTTAGAATATTAACGAAGATTTGACGTATATTGTTTTTAATTGCGGCATAATGACAGAAAATAAAATTTCTAATTCATAGCAATATGAGACTGAAATTTACATACCTGACTATTCTAAAACTACATGAATTATGATTATTTTGTTATTTTTAACATTTGTGTGTCATTAATACTTTTTTCAGTACGTTCTAACGCATTTTCATAATTTATTCCTATCAAAAGTAGGTAACACTGTCTTATATTACTACCCGAATGTCTACATGTCCAATTTTGCCTTAAGTTGGAAAAAGGAAAAAAAATCAAAAGTTTTGTAAAATTCACAATATTTACCTTCATACAGCACATTTCACATGAAACTCCCCAAAGTTATTCGTTCGATTTTTTCATTTATAGCCATTTTGAGTCAATAAATAAAATGGGTATCGTGAATTCGTACTCCCATCTCTACCATTCGTTACCTATATCTCAACCAACGAATCGAGTCTGTAACTATAAACAAAGGAAGGTAATATGAACATTTAGGCGTGACAGAAACAGAGACAGTCAATAGCAGGGCTTAGCACGCGAATGATTTGGTTATTTTACTGACTCGTCCCATTGGATCAGGTATAGACCCTCTTGTAGAATAACATTTGCTCTTATTTTAATCAGTGGACACATCAAAACCTGGTCGAATAGCAAACCCTGACCCCCTTCGCGGTGTTCCTAATCAAAAACAGATATATTAATAAAGTAGCTTTAATCAGTGTACTTTTGATGCGTGAAATTTCGCGTATTTTCGCCGGGTCGTGTTGGTTTGATGCCACTGAAGCATTCATACGGACGTCCACCGCGATATATTATGCTCATTTCGTGAAAACCATCGGTCGAGCAACGAAATGTCAGGACGAATAACGAATTCCAGAAATAGATAAACGTTTTACGGGGATGTTGAATTACCGGTAACGATATCCCCACGGGCGAGCATCGGCCAATCCCGGCAGCAGCATTTACTATCGTTGGACACGTAATAATTAATTAATCTGATGATTACTCGACCGATCGAATGATAACGGTGCATTATTTAAAGTAATCAGGCTGCATTATTGAGTGTCGGTCAAAATTCGCTTAACAGACTGCGCATGTTTTAAGAGAATCGTGGTCGGCGTGTCGATCATCAGAGAAAATACAAACGCACGTTTCCATCGGAATTCTGTTCATCACAGTCGTTCGCGGTACGAGGGATTGCGTGTTGAAAAATTCGAGAGTTGAACACGCGAGGCTTACAAAATTGCAGAATTGAAACGCGTAAGTTTTGAACGAAGTATTTATTATTCGTTGATAGTTTCGATAGAACGAGCTTGAGACTGCGATGGGTGATACTAGTGTTTGGACTCGTAGTCAATATACATATGTATGCAGGCGTGTGGTATGAGAGTATTTGGACAACATATGCTTATCATTGAAATGGATACATATGGAATAATATAACATTTTGAAAATGCATGTACGTTATGCGTTTTGAACGAGATGTGTGGAAATGTGAAATGTATATTTATGGTCGATAGGCAGTGGGTGTTTATGGAAATATCCATTTTCGCGAGCTATTTAGACGAAATCAGTGTCACAGAGAAATTAATCAGGCAATGAAAGGGTTTATTATGATGTCAGTTGTCGATAGTACAGGGGTGTTTTCAAAATAATAAAAAGAAACGTTTATATGGACATGTGTCCCATTTCATTTCGTTTTCGAGTTATAGCCATTTTTACTCTGTGGGGCTATCTGAATCCATTGGGCACATAATGCTCATGGACAGGGGAATGTTGTTGGAAAATCAGTTAAAATTGATGGAAGAATTACCTACGTCAACATCTTAAGTAGTAACGCCACGACGATAGACGAACAGGATACAATAACTTTGGAGATGATTTTAAAGAAATATACATATATGAATATATGAAGTTTATTAAAAATGTAACATAAGGTTTTTATGTTATGTATAAAAAAGGACAAAAAAAATGTTGTTTAGGATTTTTGAATAAAAAATAGCGGCGGAGTAGTTGCACGGCCGGTATGTATTTTCAACTGAAGCATTCTGCGATGGAATTTTTCATGTCCACACCGTTTGACTTAGAACAAAAGCACAAAAAGTTTCGTCATCGATAGACTTATTGGAGAAGTACCTAACTATAGAAGTACCAAGTATAGAAAATATAATCATAGGCATATGTATTTATATTTACTTTCGTCCAGCTATTTACCTTCACACTTTGCACTGCTTTAAACAAAACACACACATACTTTCTCATTCCTATCCATGATTTTGTTGTGTTTATTACTTTATATGACGCATGTATGTATGAAAAATTCATTATTGTTGCAATATAGGATGAAGGTATTTAATATCGCCTAGCAAAAGTTAAATCGCTGTTAATTGAATAATAACATTGATCAATAAAATTTAACTTTTAGTTTGTCTTCGAACATCCAGGTGCTGATTCGTATAGATTCTTCTGTGCTAAATACGAATCCGTAATAGTTGTTTGCCCTCACCCTCATTCTCCGAGAAATTTGATTTTTAAAAAAAATGCAAATTTTCAACTTCGAACATTTCCTGTGTTCAAACATTAATAGTTATTTAGTTGATTATTGCGTCAAATTATCCTGTAAACTCTCCCAAATACAATGGTATGCGTTGTTTTCGCATTATCAATACTTAAACATGTTTAAACAACGATCAAAAGGAAAAAGAACACCCGAAATGCACCAATTTTTACAGACATTTTTCAATTTATTTCAAAAAGTAAGGGTGCAGGACATAATCTCACTGCGTTAGCAGATACAGTAAACATTTTTCTTCCAGAAAGTATTAACAGAAATGGTAAGACACGTTTTCTGTTCAATACAGAAGCGAAATAGTTTAGTAAAGTCTGCGACGCTGGCAATGGTTTAGTAAAGTCTGACTTTATATTGTCTAAAGTATATGCCAAATACTAAACTGTTAACTTATAATTACATTATGATTTATAAAGACTTTATTGAGAAGTACAATTATCACTTTATTTCTATTTTTCCTTTTCTTCCCCATCATGCCCCCCTTCTCCTATGCCTCTCAGCATATGGTTAGGTACTTTTTCAATCTGATTGATTTCTAGTGCTTGCTTTGTGCTATATAACGAGTGACGATATTAGAAACACGAGTAGTAATGGGTACCTTCACTCCATAGTTCTTTGTTGTGAAATTATGATGCTTTCTCGTGTCGCTCACCTTTCAAACTGTCTTCTATCCGCCACTGTACTCTAGAAGTTATTCGAGGTGGTCAAATTATGTGGCTCATCCTGTGTCGGTGTAGTCTGTACAATCATACGGCAACAGATACGGAATGTTCGAAAATACAGTAGACTCTAACTATATTGCCACTGAACACATTGCCACATGAGTCACTTCCCCTTCACACGTACTTAAGTGCACACAAATTCGCTTTCCCACCATGTCGCGTACGCCGGCGCACCAGTACGATCCAGCTTTTGCGCAGGCGCTGGGCCGAGGCCATGGCGATAGAACTTGGCATGGAGGGGGCTCTAAACTCATTGCCATTTTACTCCCCTACAGTTCTGAAAATGGCATTATAGTTAGAGTCTACTGTAAGGGAATAACTGCAACGAACGTGGCCGTAAAGATTCCTGGCAAAGCTTCTCAAAAAAGTCTTCGGTGGTTTCGGAGTACCGTGGTTCCCATGAACAATAAGGGACGACACAGTGCCGGATATCGATTTCGTTGCGGCAACGTCGGGTATATCCTCGATGAATCGTAAGTTAACCGTAGGATGATTGATGGACGTCGTTTATACCGTCCATACAAGCCGTAAAAGAACGAAGTATCCGTCGATATAGTACATTGAGCCGTTCTTCGAGAACATTTGTTCGTTTCCCACTGGTATCAAGAGATATTCCACGGAATGACAAGGGGGCCCAGGACAATGGAAGCCGTATCATCCACACACGAACCGCGACGGTCTACGATCCTTCCTCTGCTTCGTCCACGGTGCATTTAAGGACGAAGGGTACGATCGAGTGGCCGATTTTAAATCATAAAAAGAGACGCGAGTCTTCGCCCCGTTTCCTCCGTTTTGTCGATCAAGATAAACGCAAGGAATAACGATATATGTTCCTTTCGGTTGGTATCGAACGGCCTGGACAGCTTAAATGTTTGCTGTTAGAACACCGTGTACCATTGCTGCTCGTGAGTTATACAGGGTGTTTGAAAAAAACAATCCAATATTTATATGTTATGTAGGACACACTGTACTTACTGAAAAAGCCTTAGTAAACATAGGTCGAAAGGTCAACTGTTTCTGACATAGGTATAAACATTTTTGTATGTTAGCATCATGACTGACTTACTGACATTTATCATTGCATGTGATGTTTACCTTAGTATTTATAAACTGCGTTCTGAACGTGCTCATTTAATTTCCATACATTCATGGCAGAAGATTTCATCGGTAATCAGACAGTTGTCATCAACCGCCGATTGCGGATCTATTTAGTATTACACAGTTACAAAGTACAGTAGACTGTAACTATATTGCCATATTCGGGGCTGTTGGGAAGTAAAATAGCAATGAGTTCAGAGCCCCCTCCTCAGCGCCTGCGCAAAAGCTGCATCGTGCTGGTGCGCCGGCGTACGCAACATGGTGGGAGAGCGAATTTGTGTGCGCGAAAGTAGGTGTCAAGGGGAAGTGCCTCGTGTGGCAATGTGTTTAGTGGCAATATAGTTACAGTCTACTGTATCGGGCTGAAAATGTCAGCGTATTACTCTAATAAAAATAATAATTAATAATACATCATTTTCTATGGAAATGCAAAGAGCACGTGTGGAACACCTGTAAATATCAAAAAGTCAGGATGTAGTCAGTTAATCATGATGTTAACGGACAAAAATGTCTATATCTCAGAAACGGTTGACCTTCCGACCTATAGTTACTAAGACATTTTACTCATTGTCAGTACAGCGTGTCGTATTAAGATTAGAAAGTAGACCACTAATCACCTAATGTTTTTACCAACTTTGATGCCCTACATATTGGTTAAATAAAAAAAAAGGCACCTACGGTTTTTCACATTTAATAAGGGTTAGGGGGACTACAAAAGGCAAACAAGATTTTTCATTTTCCGGTGTAACAGTACAAAACGTTCCCTTGTAAGAAAATGCATTGTCGCAACTTTTTAATCACTCTCATTAGAGTGTACTAACGAATCATTTTTATTGGTTCCGTAGTTCCAATACTAATATTTCAATGATATGTTAGGCATATCGCTGCATTGCGTCCTTACACATGCACGATTTACATACTTTTATTTATTTTTCAATTATCATTGTAACGTAGTAACATCCACTCGATAATAGGCCGTATAACAATATAATTTCAGTTTATATAGTATCTACAGTGCTATTTCACACACTATAAATATTTTTATTCTTACATATTTACTTACGTGTTTTTATCGTGACAAATGTAAAAATAGTAAATTAAAAGTAACATTCTAAAATAATATAATTTATGGGTAGTTATGCAGACTTAAATACGTATAGAATATGCAGTCGGAATAGAAATGAAATAGAACCTATTTCAGCTATTAATAGTTTCACTAGTTGAAAAAGAAAATGAATTTCATTAAAACTTATATTTGTCTGTGTTTCAACCAATGGTTTTTTCTGTAAACACATAATATCCACAGTCGAGATTATTTTATATCATTACTGTACTATGTAAGGTTTTGAATCCTTTATTTCATTTTATATTCTTGATCTACTATATGATCAACATATTTAAAAAATTCATATTAAATTTTATTTATGCATAATATTCGGCCAATGGTCGAAAAATTGAAGAAAAATGCCCGTATTATTTTTTATTAACATACGCGCTATCACCAGTTGAACGCGTTTTTAAAACGACGCTCGTCCAGGTCGCTCGTTTGCTCGATACTTGCCTGTCCACTCTATCGTCCTTGGGGGTTGCAACGGTTTCACGGTAAATCGCGACAATCTTTCACCCTGCCGGCGGAAAAAAATGGCTAGCATAACCCGGACTATACATTACCCTGGGCACGGCCAGAAAACTCCTAATTTTACAGCTTGCGCGCAGTAACTCAATTCGAACAAAACACCCGGGAACTTCATCGTCGTCCAAATAGAAAATTCTGGGCATTACTTTAAACCGCCGACTTCACGAGGCGGAAATGCTTGCCACGCAACTGCCATTCAAGACCGCATTCTTTTATCAAATCTCATTTGTCCTGGGACGAGCTGCAACCCTTTTGCTATGGTAGCGTAGGCCGGGTTGTGATTATATGTACTACGGCAATGTAGGCTGGTAGGAATACGCTCTTTAATTACTTCACTGTTTTACTTCATTGCAGTGAAGGTATAATTTTCTACGCAGAAAATAAAAATAGAATTCACGTTGTAACAGTGTTTATCTAAAATTATATTGTGTCATTTTTTAAAACCTTGTATTTGCTGGCTTACGGATGACAGATAAGTATAGTAGGCATTAGTATCCACGGATCACTTCACGAATTCCAGCTATCGCCAGCGTTAGGATTGAAGGGTTGATAGTAGACACAGAATACTAATTGTTTATAGTACTCTCTTACTTTCAACCAGAGATGGGCAAACTAATTATCTAGATAAAGAGTTTCGAATAACGGATAAAAAATAAAAAAAAAGTATTTCGTCATTTTTAATTGTTTAAACGTGGAAATTTCAATTTTTATAATAAAATAATTCTTCATTATGAATGAATTGACATTTGTCAAACAATTATATAATCTTATTAACTGTCTAAAGCTCAGAACTACACCCTTAGATACTGTTTCTTTTCACTGTGTATTATTCGAATAAAATTCTGCCCAACTCTGCTTTCAACTCTCGTGCACTGTTTGGATCAATTTGACCCGAAGCCAATGTTCACATAACGGTTAATACTAAGTTATATTTTTTATTATAAAAAATTCTAAATCAATTTGACACCAATAGCTTACAATATTATATTACTAGAACAACCGATTCTTGGTTGAGCCAAGTTATGCAGAACCTATCAGCTCTCAAAATGACAAAAAATTAGTCAAATATAGTACAAATCACATAATTTTGTCATTTTTATTTTGCCAAAAATTACCAACCCATAGCGCAACTCTTGCATTATACAATTATTAAAACTACCATTCCATAGAAAATCAAAAATGCAATTAAATTTAACCCACAAATGGTAAGGTGGGTTTTAAATTCGTACTTGGTAAGGTGTTGTCGGATCTGATCCGTGCTCTTTCTTGCTATTTTCAGACAGTCAAAAAAATGTCGTTATCTTGTACTTGCATTTTTGTTTATTTATACAGGGTGAGGCACTTAAAACCGGCCACCTAAATAACTTGTCTGCTATTGGTGATAGGAAAAAATGCATCAGGCCAAAATTATTTGGTATCGAGGGGCTGATCATCCGATGGTACTAGTTTTTTGATAGGTGGTGGCGTCAAGGAGATATGAAGGTCATCTCTGTTTTTTTAAATGGAACGGTATGTTTTTTACTTACATTCTCATAGAGTATTTCAAGACGAATACAATGACCTATTGGAAAGGTCATTCGTGGTCTGGGTTAAGCCAATTCTGATGGAAAATAATTTACTTTGAGGAAATGGTTGAACACTTCCTTGCCGTCTTTGGTTGTTGATATTATTACTTCATCTCTGTCTCGTAATCTCTTCTTATGGGTCGTTGAATGGAAATAAACATTCAATCACGCTGCACGCTTCATCTGTACATATTATGATTAGTCGTTTATAAAAATCTCTGCCGAGCGAAGTGTATCTCAAGTTTCCGAAATGCGTTATTCAATAGCGGAGAAAGTAGATATGATTTTTGTTTATGGGGAATGTCGCCAAATTCTAAGAGATGCAGTCCGTTTGTATGCGGAACGGTTTCCTGAACGTGTCACACCTTCACGATCTGCATTTACGAATGTTATTAAAAGTTTTCAAGAAACTGAACGTGTAGATAACAAAATACGAAGAAGATCCAAGGCAGCAACTGATGATCGAAATACAGTGAACATTTTAGCAGCTGTAACACAAAATCCCCATGCTAGTACAAGGCAGCTAGCACGTGAAAGTGGCATCAGTCAACGAAGTGTTTTGCGAATATTACATTTAAATAAATTCCACGCTTTTCATGTTTCACTTCACCAAGAATTACATGGGAATGATTTTCAAAACCGTGTAAATTTTTGTGAATGGGGTCTGCAGAAATTACAAAGTGATAAGCTGTTTTTGACTAAAGTTTTGTTTACGGACGAAGCCACATTTACAAACTGTGGCCAAGTCAATCGTCATAATATGCATTATTGGTCAATAGAAAATCCACAGTGGCTGCGAGAAGTGGGTAAACAAAGACCTTGGTCTGTAAACGTTTGGTGCGGACTTCTTAACGGTGAAATAATTGGTCCTTATTTTATCGATGGCACATTAAACACTTCGAGATATAAACACATTTTAACGGAAATTTTGCCACACCTGCTGGAAAATATTCCGCTTCGCATACAGCAAACTATGTGGTTCCAACAAGATGGATGCCCTGCTCGTTCTGCACATTCACATCCACATGCCAAACTAATATTCATCTACGTTTAGTATTTCACGCGTATTTCTCACCTATTTTCTATACTTAATATTTCAGAAACTCAACCTCGAACACAATTTTATCATTCTTGAAATTGAATTCACCCTGTGAAAGTGTCCCACAGATTATTAATAACAACCCTGTATAATACTTATCAATCGTAAGTAGGATTACAAATTATTACCAACTGCAATGTCCTCAGATTTGGAGCCAAAGAATAAACCCAATTTCCAGCACACGAACAGCTACACCATTCGTACCCTTACATCCGTCCCCATCCGCCAGGTTCTCCTATAACTCATCACAGACGATCGCGACCATCTACAATGGTCACCGACATCCCGATTCATAATTTAATACGCCATTACAGAACCGCCACGACTATCCAGGCGTTCAATAAAGCTCATCCGTATTGACTAGCTCGGTTCGCAATAAGCCGGCGTTCGCAATAAGTGGGTTGCCAAAGGGGTCTTTTATTACAAACGATATTGCTCCCCGCTGTCGCGGTAACCCTTTCCTTCCTGGAATCCTTCCTGTTCCGGGAGTCCTCCTTTTCTCGAATGGATCGCGGACAAGCCTTGAAGCACTTTTTTTCTCTTTTTCTTGTTGCAAATCTCGTCGTCTGCGGCGGTGCATTGTTTTCCATTTCGACCGGCGTGTATCGATTGGCCGAGCGTGCGGAGTTAGGGACCGGGCTCAACCGGTTCACGAATAGCTGGCAAGTGTGATAAAGTCAGCACGCGTGCCGTGACGCTCGTGTTGTGCGAGTGTGATAAATTAGTCGAGCCTTCATAAACATTTCACAGCTGCTGCCGACACCCCGGGACCCACCCCCAAACTCGGCCGACACCTCTGTGTTCCAACAAGCGATCCTCTTTTACCCCATTTCTCCTCGATCCCCTTTCCATAGGGTGTCCTTGCCGCGTCTACTCACCCCCTGCTCAGTTGCTGCCACCAGCCACCGCGACCAGAAACTAAAAGAACACACGATACTTCGACGTGTTGGTGTCTCGCGGTTCGACCGGTTAATTTTTTCCACCGGTGATATATTGTACAACTGAATCTCGATGGCATTATCAATGGCTGGGAAATTTATCGGCCCTGACGCCGGGAATACCAGTGGCCAGATCGTCCGACAGCGGTGCATTTTGTCTGGATCGTGTTCATGTACCGGTTCATTTACTTTTTTTTTGAGGTATGAGGAACTGCCTGTTAATTCCGACGCGTTATTATTTGGTTAGCCAGTTCGTGTGATTCGTAGCATTTGTTCGAGACACGCACTAATACCGTAAGTTGGGGTAACTTTGACTCATTGTCAGTCATAATTTTCTGTAATAATTTGGCTTGTGACGTTGAAGGGGTGATTAGCCGAAAAGGCACGTTTATTCCGTGACAACAAAAAAAGCAAGTGTCGTTTAATTCTTAATCACCTTACGGAATAAATCTAAATTCTTTTAGACATTTTAAACAAATGTTTTTTGTGGAGAAGAAAAATTTAACTTGGGGGTAGTTTACCTTTGTAAGTTGATCTCTTCTTGATCCGCTTCAATTAGTTTTAGAGGTCATTCTACTTTGACGGCCGAAAAATTAAGCTACCTTTACGAACTTTTTCCTCGGTAAATAAAATATTTAATCAAATGCATCATATCAGTATTTATTGAACTATTTATAAATAGTACAAAAAAAGTGTAGAAATAATTTTATTATATTTTATAATGTAATTATATATATATTTTTTTCTTAGCATGAATGTGATATCTCAAAGATAAGATATCTCCGTGGCGCAGGTGATTTCTTAGCTGAAACTCATCTGAAACAAAAAGTTCAAGGAGATTCTTAATGAGCACGAGTGTCGCTATTGCAGGCATCACAATAAATAATTTATTTTGGAAAATAACAAACGCGGGTCCAAAAAAAAATGAAAGTAAAACACACCTTTTCAGTGATTTTGTTATGTAACAAGTATGATAAATTAAAGATATAAACAGGACTGTGGTTCCTGAGATAGCGACACTCATACTAAGTAATAATATTCTTGAATTTTTTTTGGGATGTCACTTTCATGCTAAAAAAAACTTCTAACAAAACATCATAAAATTATTTTTGCAAACTTTTTATATTATTTATAACTCGTTTAATAAATACTAACAAGATGCATTTGATTATACACTACATTTTCTGAAGAAAAAGTCCCTAAAGATAGCTTAACATTTTCAGCCGTCGAAGTGAAATGACCCCTTAAACCAGCAATAAGCTTGTGTACACGGTAAACAATTTTGGCTATACACTTTTTGCATCAATGGATATGATCCTGTAAATATTGTACCAAATTTGAAACGCAATTTAATGTTGGAACTTTGTTTTATGATCGTTTTTCAAATTTTTCGTGTAGAAGCCGCTACTAGTTTTTTCTATTTTTAAAAAGTTCGATCACTTTTATAAAAGTCAGTTGTATTAAGAACCTTGTACGAACCGCCGTGTACTTGTGGAATATAGTTTACGTTAGATTCTTCACAATTTTCATTCGAACAGAATACAATTTATGACATCATGCCAACACAAGACGTTTTCATCATAGAATCGATGTTATTTCTGTGACCAGTGAAATACAGTGGTTAATTTTATTAAATGTTTATTATATTCTTGTGAGTTAGGAGAAACGATTGATTTTAAATGAAACATTTCCATGGGGCAGCTACGTCTACCGGCTGACTTACGATTAATCCCGTTTCCAATGGTCGTCAGAAGGGGCGAACGGAGAAAGCAAAAGCATAGAGTATGAAAGCCAGGGAGAAAGGGTTCGTGGCGCGGCTGTAGAACTTTGTCGTTCGCAATGGAATCGAAAATTCGCCCGAAACTGGGTCGTAATTCTTACGAGCTATCTGGAAATTTAACGGAGAAAACAGACAAGTCGCTCACGAAAGAACCACAAAGATGATAGAAACTTGACTTGTTAACGCCGTCTGCGGAATGAACCACGAACTCACGTGTATATGCGTAAGAACGATACATTATAACGAATCATTTTTTTATCGTATTATTCAATAAACATCCTGTGTACGTGGTTTCATGACTGGTTCGTAGGTCTAGTTATAGTTCAACCGTCCACAGCCAAGCCGCTTCTAAAATACCGTGAATGTGCGATTACGTGGCTAGTTCCTTCAACCCGAACGTAGGATCCTCTCTTCACATATCAAAATATAATTCCCGGGGATGTTAAATTCAGTTCGCCGCTTCCCGGAAACTCGACCAGCGAGCGTTTTCCGCCCCCAGTAACTGAAATTCTGCAGTATAGTTCTATAATAACTTGCGAACAAAACCCTGTAATTATTTTTTACGATCCGGAAACATGTCCATTAATTGTATCGCAGACTTTCTATTGTTCCTGCAATGTACTCACTATATCTTACAATCGTTACAACTTGTAGTTTTTATAGTGGTTCATTTCATGTTCTACTTGTCTGGCCAGCTATAGATCGATATACAGTAAATCCTGGATGAGTGTTCGCAGGCTTCTCGGCACTATATATTAAATATTTCACAAACTAGTGGCCATATGCAGTTGAAACAAATATCATTGACTTCAGAATTCCAAGCTCTATCACTATGCTAAACCTCGTTAAAAAGTCAGCGTTACACTAGGAATCTCTCCTTATCAGTGCCGAGGGGTCTTAGAACACTCTTTGGGGAGTTACTGTGTTAACTATCTGAATAATCGTGGTATTCATTCCATTTGTTTGACCTAACCGGCCCTTATTTTACTTCTACATGAGAATGAGTAAGTTTGCGTCAGTTATTAGTCTGAATTAACCCTCTGTGAACGGTGCCGGAGTCACGCGCTCGCGAGAGCGATACGCACACAGTAATGGAGCTGCTCGTGTAATTCGGGAATTAATCGACGTGTGACATTGCATGAAAACGGCCGGGCTAAGACGCCGCAGAAGTATTGACTTACGTCTTCCGCTCACTCTATTTCCTGTTTCACCGGCTATCCTTTCTTCTAGTCGACAAAACTTCTTGAATGTCGGTAAGGGCCTCGAGTTCGATCCACCGTGACTTTGTGTTAGTAACCTATCGACGTGAGTCAGAAATGATCCGGCTTCGAATGTCCCGGGAGTCCAGTACTCGGAGGCTTAATTTGTAGTAGTGACTAAAATGAAAGAAAATCATGCTTTAAATCTGAAGAATTATAATTGGTATGGTCTTACCGTCGACGTTCCATGATGATTCCATTTTATTATTCCAAAGAAATCTTTAAGAAAATAATAGTTCTAAAACTAGTTTTTGGCCCACACCTTCCTTATGGGGGGGGGGTTAAGTCAGACAGTGGGAATAAATGGGTCATTTAACTTTTATATAGTTTTTGCAGTAAATATATAAAATGTTTATGTCTGTATATATTTACTACCTACAACGTGTATGAAAGTAATGAAATGAATAAATGAAATAAAGATTCTGAAGGAATAACAGAATAAACATAAAATAAAGACTGTGATGGAAGAACACGACATACATAAAACTATTGAAAACTGTTCATTAAATTTTTAATGTAGATTTTCAAAATTGTTCAAATCAGTATCGAATTTAATAACATTCTGTGTTCTGCTCGTACAAACTACGTTATTTGGTCACTTCAGACCCATACCTCACACATTCGAACGTTCATAGTAATCCACTTCTGTTACACAAACCACGTGTCTTAGGTTACAATTTGTAATCTATAATTGTTGCTGAGACATAAGGTCGTCCATTAAAATTTTAATCAGCACGAGATACCTTATATGAATTTATAGCAGCGATTTATTTCGGTTAGCAAATTGTATTAAGCTTACCATGAAAATGCACTTATACTTACACAAGTTTAAATTTGCACTGTACAAAGTTTCTTGATTTCATACAGTTATTACTATTGAGGCTTTCGAGTGTAATCCGTGCCCTTGTGGAATTATTTTCCCAACCTTTCGTAAGCATTACAGCTAGCTTCATCAGGGGGTCGAATGATACAGTAATACTGATGTATGCCTTGTGGTGCTCCACTAATATACTGGGGCTTGCTCATATTTCAGTTCATTGTCTACCAATCAAAACACATTTTTAATGGGTTAGCTCATCAATTTTAGGAAAGTAATTCCAACGTCAGGAAAATAATTCCATAAGGACACGGATTACAATCGAAAGACTCAATAGAAATATTGTATGACTCTTTGACAACTTATGTCAATGTTATCGAAGTAGTGATGGGCGATATAGTTTCCATATATCGGAATATCGATGCTTTTGAATCCAATTTATAACTATGTATCGTTCCAATTTATAACTCCAATATGACTATGTATCGTTGTATCGATACTTGACCCATGAATATCGTAATTTCGAAACAACTGTACAAAACTGTTTTTATTCGTTTGAGTGTGCTACATTTTCTCCAGTTGAGACAATTTTACATCTGGTAGCGATAATGACAAACAACAATTGAGGCTACACTGATACCATCGGCAATCGACAATCGACAATCGACACCATTTTATATCCTGTTATTTAAACCTTTTTTTTAGTACCGATAACAGATAATGAGTTAAAAGTATCGATGACCGATATTGACGATATCGATACTTCGTTTCTGATATTTTAACCGTATCGATATTTCGAGCACCGATATGTATCAATGCGAAATATCGATAAAATTGACATGTATCGCCCATCACTACATCGAACCTGCCTCCCCTAAACGTAAGTTTTACCATTTACAAAATTCTTTCCACAACGTTCTGTAATCATTAATTTTTAATTTAATGTTACCCCTTTTTGAAAATTGCCTGGCGTGCCAACAGCTCAATAAATATTATTTCTAAATTTTTGGCACACGCGAATGGAAAGGTTCATCACGAGTGCCTCGTAAGATCTCCTCGCGGACGTATATCCACGTTCCAAGCAACCGTCGCACAGCCGATAGACAATTGAATGACGTTTTCGTCCCCCCTTTCCCCTTGTGTGATAATTGCATCATTTGGACCCGGCAGATGCGATAAGTAACGCACTTTTCGTGTAATATGGCCAGGACGCCGGCGAGTGGAAAACCGGTAACGAAGTTTTCCACGGTTGCTTAAAGCGCCGAAGGGACGGGGGCTCGCGAGGGTTGACTGCGCGCATCTGCCGCAGACTCCCGTTATCAAATCATTCCGCTGACATCCGTAGACGCGCCCCGGCAAATAATTCGGGAGGGGGGGGGGTGTGGGACCCACCGTGTCGTTCCTTGCCGCTTCTTCCATTCACCTTCCGTCTCTCTTCCTTTTCCTACTTTCTCAACGCCGCCCTTCACGACCCTATCCCGCCGCTTTTCGTTTGGCGTCCTCGCGACGGCAATCTCGCGCGACGTCAAAGTTGGTACGCAGCTGCCTCGAGGACGAAAACGGCCCTTTCAAGATATTCCCGGCGAACAAGTTTCTTAAGTACGAGCCATGGCGCCCCCCGCGCGACCTATCTACCAGAAGGGGTTCTCGATGCTTTTAGAAGATTAATTTGTACACTAATGCCACGCCTACCATGAAAACGGATAAGAATCATCGTCCGGACGAACGGGATCTACAAAGCTCTACGGGAGCTCGGGACGCGGCGTCGTTTAGCGGAATCGGTACGCGGCTCGGTTGAATCTGTTGTTGAACGCCGTTATATACTCGTAGAGTCATTTTAGACGGCACGGAGGGATAATAAGGAAACTTACCACTTTATTCCGTGGTAGTAAAGTTTCCGCGCTCGGCGGAATCGTTTCTAATTTTATACTTTGTTCTGGGATGTAAAGTTTCTTTGGTTGTTGTATATTCGTTTGTAATTTACGGGACGGTTAATGGATTTGTAGGATTCCTTACCAGCAAAAGTAGTTTCACGACATTTCGAGACATTTATTCTACTTGCCTGTGTAAACACGGCACTAATCTTGCGTGTCTGAACGGCTGCAGGTCCCAATCTACTTAAGGAGTAATGCCAGGATAATAGGCAAAAAATGATAGGATAACTTTGGAGGGTATTTTAAAGAAATTTATGAACTTTATTAAAACTGTAATATAAGGTCCTTGTGATATGTATAAGAAATTACAAAAGTATTGTGTGCAGAATGTTTGAATGGAAAATAGCAGCACCGGTACGTATTTTCCACTGAGTCATTTCGCGATGAATTTTTCACGTCTGTACTGTTGGACCTAGAACGAATGAAAGAGGCATAATCACATGTCTCTATAAAAATATTTTTACCTGAACAACTGTAAACTTTTTCTATGATTGTTAAAAAACGTGTCATATGAACGAATTTTGGAGTCAAGATTTGATAGTAATTGCCATTGACCATCTACCTCAATTACCAACTAGAATAACTACGATATAGTACCAAATATCCTGAGAAAATTTGTTTTCTTGAAAGTAGTTGTCGTGTAAACTTATAGTATACATGTGCCCCTTTTTCCACTGAACCCTTGTATTGGTATTGTTCTGGTAGTTAATATGTAGATGACAAAACTTTTTTTTTGTACAATTCATAATGACCTTATACTATATTTTTAATAAAGTTCATATATTTCTTTAAAATCACTTCTAAAGTTATATTCTACCATTTTTGGACTATTATAGTGGCGTTACCCTTTAAGTTCAATAGATAACATTCTGATTGGACATTTACAAGGTTTTACTAAACATTTGAGACACTATCACAGGGTGGACTTGACATATACCAAACTGACACGAAGATCAAGAATTACGAAATTGCGATCGTGGCTTCGTTTCTGAGTTATTAATTATTATTGAAAATATAGATGAAATACGCGTCTGACACAGCGGGTTATTATACTTGAGAGGCGCGCTCTTCAACTGGTTCACGAGTTCGCTTCATTCATTTCATTTTATTTTATTCAGTAGTTTCACTAGGTCATCGATCGATCCCATATATCAGATGAAAATCGACTGTTCAAGTAGTATAACCCATTGCACCAGACGTATTTCACGCGTATTTTGACCTTATTTTCAAGAATTAATAACTCTGAAACGAAACATCGAATGCAATTTCGTTGTGCTTAATTTTCGTCTTTTAGTTTCGCATATAGAATCATATACAAGAATAACACCGTTATATACCGTCTTATACCATTATTCACCGTATTCTTACTTTAAAATATCCAGGCGACTATTGTGACGGAGTGAAACACAGTAAAATTTTTGTACATATGTCTTTTATATTAACCAAGTTATTATATGTTTTTTTTGCAGCGTATCGCCCTGAATGGCTGCCTCGATTCACGTTGTATTCATTGGAAAAAGAACTCAAGGATAATCTTAATCCACATAAAAAGGACTATCTTGTAAACAAGTATTAAATAAGAAATGATTTTCTAACGAAATGACAGCGATGTAAAGCAAAAATTCATTAAACTTGCTACTTCTTCAGGCGATAAAGAATAACTATTGCAGATATTGACATAATAGTAATTCTCTGGTATGCCATTCTCTTAAAATCGTTATAACTTCTTCATTTCAATGAATTGAAGCATATCACTTTGGGAACACATTTTTAAGTTATTATACTTCAGTGAACAACATACAATTTAAAAAAAATCCATTTTTTGACCATTCCGAATGGGAATACCCCCTTAAGAAATGAAATACAATGTGTTAGTTTACGTACATCCCTTTTTGCTGTGGCAGTCAATGTGTTAAAATAATTAAATTTCATTCGAATGTTCGATATGGTCAAACGACATTGGCAGAACTCGTTTAATACTCTTGAAAGTTACTTCGTAATGGGATCTATTAAAAACTTTCCGTAACTTGCTTATCTTATAGTACAGTTTGTTCGACAGTGTAGTGCTGAAACACACTACAATCATCGTTAGGAATATACATAGTTGGTGAACAGGCCGCTTTGGGATTGTCGCTTTCACTGGGATCGCTGTAACTTCAGCCACTTTAGGGTGTCGGGAAAGAGGTCGGTGCAGAATCGGTTCGCGTTATTGGCCTCCGAGGTGTCGTTTGGAAGACAACTTAAAGCGGCCGAAAATCCATGAAAATCCGTCCCCTATCATTTCACATACAATAAAATGTCAGCGGCGGCACACTTACCTAGAATCTTGCGTATAACAGTTTCCCCTCGGGATTGTTATCGACAGATCGGAAGCAAATTCGATAAGATAGTAACTAATGCAGTAAATAACTAATAAATTCAAATTAATGACTAATAACTTAATGCTAGCGAGGGAACTTCGATAACCCGAAAATTTCTGACATTTTGTTAAACTTTGCAGGTTTGTAAGGAACTTCAATGGAACTATCAGGCAATTTCTTATGCTACTTTTTGTTTCTTCAGGGTGAAAACATCCCTTAAAGATTAATACGAGCGGGATCCTTATATTTCTTCTTATTTTTAAGAACAGGGATAACATCTTCTCTTGAATTTGAAATAACTTTAAGTGGTCCAGAACGACCACCACGATTTGATCCTACGCGATATAATTTCTTGATTGAGAATCCGGATGGATTTATCTGTTTGAGAATGTTGTCAGTTAGTTGTTTATCCAAGGTCGTATTATTAATAGAAGAGCTGTCAGTATTCGGAGAGTTCACTGGGCTAGTATAATCGAATGTTTCTTCTACAATGAATATCATGATATTACATGATCTCTGCTCTCTGTCTGCGATCTCAGATATGATGTCCTCTTCTGTGCAGGAAGTAGAGAAAGCTGAGGACAGGGAAGGCATCATTTCCTCTAATTCGCATACTCTGCTTGTGATGCACGAAATCTCCGACTTTAAGTCTGATTTTATATAATCAATGGCTTCCATAAATGTCCTTTCGTAGGCCTTTAGTTTAGTGGGCGTTACCCGGGGATACTGTTTCCCCCGACTTTCCGACCGTCCCAACTTTTTTAGGCCTGGGTCACATGGAGGTGGGGAAGTACTCGTGCAGGGGACGGAGAGTCACTAAGATCGTCCCATCCCTACCTGATTTGTAAGCTAAGGGAGTTTAGACGTCGGAGCAACCGATCCTTTAGCTCTAACCTAACCTAAATCTCATTTTAATATAATCAAAAATGAAGTCGGGTCGGGTTAGAGTTAAATTTGTCTCGGGAAGGAGCCCCTCCACCGCCCACACAATCACTTAAAGAAGCAGATTTATTAATAATAAAATTTTTATACTATTTAGATAAGATTTAAGTTATGGAGTTAATCGTACACCTTTATATTCTGAAATTTATTTGTTAATAACTTTTAACAAATATAGAGCGAGTGCTGACATTTTCTCAAGGTTACCTAGGAAGGTGACGTTTACAACATATCTTACGGTCAAGGTCATCGGAGCTGCCTTCTCTATTCTAAATACATATTTCCCAATTTCTGTTTTGGATTCTATTACTCCAGATTGCATTAGGTTCATTTCACGCCAAATTGATAACCTTCTGGAGACCGTATCAGAGATTCCAATGATGTCAATATTGAAATCAGTGTTATCATTGGACGAGCGAAGCGACTCTTTAATAGGCAACTTCTTGCATTTTTGGGTTGAGTACAACTCCTTTCACCTTTGACACGAAGAAACAATATTTCGCCCCTGTATTCTATACCACCTGTAGATTCTGCACAATCTATCTATAAATAAGTTCAGCCCACCAAAAGAAAATTAACTCCTTAATTTTTCACTGGCAACTATTCATTTTTCCTTTGATCTGTGAATTGAGCTGTGTAACATTTGCTGGTAAAAAATTCCATGAACATCTGAATTAATAATACTTGAAATAAACAATAAATAACTGTACATCTTAACTGCCCGATCTCTATAAACGAGTCCTTTAAGGCATTCGTCTTTTAGCTAGTTATAAAATAACGTAACAACATAAAACGGTAATTCTCGTTTCCTATTGGTTTATAGTATATAATTATTAAGTTGAATCTATCCTAATCTGCAGAAATTTATTCAAGGTATACTGCGTATGTTTTATATGTCAGAACACTCATCTACCGTAACCATCGCCTCTCACGTATGCATATCCGAAGAACATTTCGGGACCTATTCGTAAGAAAAAGCTTCCACCATAACCGTAGCCTAAATCGAGTGGCAATTATCAGCGTAAAAATCGTACCGTCGTAAATTGCTGGACAGAGATGTCTGTTATAGAAAATATAAGCGCGTTAGACATTCGGGTATATTCGTTTGAGCAAGTGAAAATATCGAGGATTGTACTTCTACTAAATCGATATCGCTTCTACGAACAACTTACACCTGCTTGGAAGGCTCTTCCAGTCCCGATAAACAGATACATCGACGGCAAAAAACAAAACAAAACAAACGTCAACCATCCGCACCGGGAAGTTCGAAAATCGTCGAGATTCTGTCTCTCTGTACCTAGGCCAGAATTCTTGAGCTTTTACGTAACAAACGAGGCACTGACTTTTTCACGAGGCGTTCCCCCTCGATGTCTGGAGTGCTCCCCGGTCTGGAGAGGAGAAGCTGTTTTTGTGCATTTATATCGCCGGCACTTAATCGATCGGGTTTTTCGACGTAAGCCTCTTAACGTGGAGAACGAGTCCTTTGGCTCCAATTAGCGTCTCGGGGATCGACGTCTGCCTGCCTTTATCGAGCCGGGCACGCGGAACTTTCGAACGCGCGGACGAGATTGTCGCGTACGTAAATGAATGCACAAAGGGGGAAGTGGACAAAATTCAAGGTAGAAGAGTAACAAGCGGAGATGAGCGGGAAAGAGCGGCTTAAGACTCGGGCAAGCACTTTGAAGAACATTTTAAACGACGTCTACGGATTCAGCTCAAGGGACAGATTCGCGGAATCGTTCCCAAGTTGTTCTTGGATTTTGTTTTTAGCTTTTAGGGCGCAGAATAGAAGAAGTCATTACAAAGGGATTTTCGGTTTTTAATTTCTAATCAAAGTAGTAGTCTTTCTGAACATTTCAATAATTTCTGATGAGTGGAAGTACGTGAATTTCAATTTTCGAAAGCGTGATGACTAGACTGCGGATTTTTGTGCAAAATAAAATTTTCTTAAGTAATTTGTAAAGAAAGGAGCAAATGTAGGAATTTAGTTTTCCTTTTAAATGTCTTATTGGGTTCAAAATAAAATAGATAACGCGTTGGATCCAATGAAAGTTTTGTCTTTTATTGCATTTCACAGAGCCCTATAGGCTGTAGATGCATGAAATCTCCAGTCTAGTGATGACGTATGAACTGGTAACTACATGTCAACTTCAAAAGGCTATCCTGTAAAACCATGTTCTTGTAAATTCAGATACATACTTTTCCATAACCGCCCAACGAAATTGCAAGTACTTTTTTTTTTGTTCATCAGTCACTCCTCTATACATTAATCGATCGTAATCAGCAACGTGCGATTATTGTTTGGTATCAAAGTAGTTCACAAAAAACAAAAACTGGAGAAAAAGAAATTTTTCTAAAATTCATATAAAACATTGGCAAGCTAATTTATCCCCGCACGAACGATTAAAATGTTCTCAACCACATGGTGAACATTTAGAGAAAAAATGTTCCAAAGTTCTGGGAATTGCGATCCGGTTGAATGATGCAGGAATAGGTAAATAACGTAACTATGACTAATGCTTTCAGGTACAGACAATTCCTGACAATTTTATCCAACGATATTAGTCAATACCGATCAGAATGATTTAGCCGCTCGGCGAATACAGACGTATTCTTTAAGTGTTAATTCTGCAACTGTGTAAGGCGCTGCAAGTTTTCACACAGTCATTATTTTCTTAAAAATTAGTTTTAAGGGAATTGCGCTGAGAATTACTCCCAGGTTCACCTTATTCGCCCGATCTAACACCCAGCGACTATGATCCGTTTCTGAAATTGAAATATCCTCTACGTGATGTACGATTACATTTAAATGACGTAAAACGAGCCGTAAACCAGTAGATAAAAGAGATTCTTGAAATGTTCTTTGACGTAGATGACCTAAAAGAAACTAGTTTCGCGCTGGGACAAGTGCATATAGTTATTCGGAAATTTTATTGAAAAATTACAATATAATAATTGTAAAACGAAAATTAATAAAATAACAATTTTATAACAGAATTCAAAAAATTTCTGAAATACCCTTTGTATTTATCTAAACCGGACGCAAGTGTACTTAAAGTTTGGTTGCTTTTTTTAATAATTTTTTAAGAACGGACAAACAGAAAGTCTATTTTACGATTGTTGTCATCGAAATTCGTTAACAACGGTTTCAACTGACATGAACCGTTTTCGACGGCGAACAGATCCGCGTGCGGCAACCTATTTTACATCGTTCCCGGCGATTATTTATGACTCTGTCTGGAGGCAAATTCAATCAGGCGTTAATTGTGCGTGGTTCGTATGCTCGGTTATACTATTTGGGGGAATTGGACTGCGAGTACATATAATTAATATTTCGTTGTCGTACGTGGGAATAATTATTGTTCTATAGATGCTGTTATAAACGTGTTTAGAGAGAATTGTTGTGGCTAATAAAATGTACGGTAAATTCGAAGAATATTAAACAATTGTGGTACTTTTGTTAACCCCCATGCGAATTCGTGGAGTTGAATGATTGGCAAATAAATTAAACACTTTGTTAGCTAACAGTAACGAAGTTTATTCTAAACAAAAAAAAAATAAAGGTAACAGTACTTTTAGCAAATTAGAAAACTGTGAATTTTTTGGAGCTCGAGATCGAGGGATGCAACGAACCCCTCCAATAGGCTTCTAATAATTAAACGAAATTAGGCGAAAATACTTTGGGATCAATGAAAATTTGGGGTGGTTTTCTCATTGCGCAACGCTTATCTCACTCAAAGTTGCGTGATGCAATGGAAGGAAAAAATACTACGCGAAAGGGTTTACTTGGGTTGAAATTTAATCGTCGACTTTTCAACTGAAGTTCAGACTATCATTTTTCAGTAACCAATGGAGGAAAATCTTCGAGACCATAATAAAATTAAATATTTATTATTTCATTATTTGCAATTGTTTACATTACTGCATAAATTCGTGCCCCACAAAAATTATTTAAATAAATTGAAAGGAATACAAAATAAAGAAGGTACTTATTTATGTACAGATACAAGAGAACACATCGCTACTATAACTCTCATTTTCTAGAATTAGTAAAAAGCTTGATCGTTTTATAATGGGTGGAAACACTTCACTACTCCTTACTATTAACTAAATTTATATAACCGATAATTTTATAAAGTATATCGCTACGCAATATATTATCTTCGAAATTATGTTCCGACACGTCACAAAAATCATTAGCACTGCTATTTCTTTTGCACGACATTATTCTAAGATAGGATAGTTACAACTAAAATAACACTAAAATTCAATGGCATCTGATAAGGGCAACAAGAAATACGTAAAATCTTTGTCGAAGTGAAAAGCTCAGACTGAAGTAGCTATCACGAGTGAAAGATGTTTTCCCAACCCAAGTGGTTAATAAATGTTATATTTTTTTCTAGCATTATTATTGTTTATGATTATGCTCTGAATAATGTGGTTTTGCCACCTAAGAAAAGTATTCACGACTTAGACATTACGTTTTCTTCCAATCTTTCATTTACTGAACACTATAACACTATTTTAGCTGGAGCATTAAGAACTCTGGGTTTTATTAATAGAGTTTCAAAATATGTAAAGAATTTCAATACGTTGATTTTGCTGTACTTGTCAGACTCCTTCTAGAGTGTTGTTTTATAATCTGGTCACCCTATCACAAGTGCCACATCACTTCATTAGAGTGTCGAGCATAAATTTTTGCGTTTACTAGCCTATCGTCCTGATGACTCTCTCCATAGGACTTACCACAACTACGATGCCATTTTGTCTCGGTTTAATTTAACAACTTTGGTAAACAGACGAAAACTGGCGACCCCTTGACGATATGAATTGCTAGGAGATTGTTGAATTACTAAATTTTGATGTACCATCTCGAAGCACTCGTTATCACAGTTTGTTTTATGTGAAAACTCACCGTAATTCCGTATGGTCAACCTGGTTGTTTCGACCAGGCTTTGAGATTGGCCAACAATTTTTGTGACTCTGTCAACGTGTTCAGTCACTCTACACCAGTATTAAAGAATTCGTTTCTTCACATTGTCAGTAATTAATATTATTGTATCGTTTATTTTCATTTTTATGTACATCCTTCTCTTGTTATGATAACTGTATACTAAATGGTATTTATCCCGTTAATAAATACATAAATAAACAAATAGAACAAATACATTATTTTCTGACGTCTGTCTTGGATAAAATTGTCGTGACAATAAGTATAATTTACGATATTATAATGCGATTACTTTTCAATCGATGTTACAATAAGCCATCGAGATACACAGAGAAAGTAATAAATTTAACTTCTTCAAGAAAGTGATGACTTGTCGTGACAAATAAGTATAATTTACGATATTATAATGCGATTACTTTTCAATCGAAGTTACAATAAGCCATCGAGATACACAGAGAAAGTAATAAATTTAACTTCTTCAAGAAAGTGATGACTGTTCTGCTTATCTGGCTACAAATCTTTTAGTATTCAACAGTGTCTGATGGAACACGGACATCGCTGTACTTGTATCGCCATGATTCAATCGTGCATTTATCTGCTTGATTGGGAATCGATTGCCTAATTTCAACCACTTTATTGTTACATCGATCGATTCTACAATCCATGGCTGATGTCGGATAGCCGTCATTCTCCTTGCAACAAGCATAATTCGTTCAACAAGTCTAATCGAAACTGACATCGTTCTACTTGTGTGACAATGCCATTCTCCTTGCCCTGACTGCTTTAGAGTAAGCATCAATCTATCTAGCTGATAATTTGATATTGCCACATGCTGAATGGCTATCGATCTACAAATGTAGCAATACGATGATCTAATTCTGCTTGTCCGAATATGACTCGACGCTGTTGCAATTATTCAATCGTGAACAGACCTGGATCGTCTAACTATAAACGTGATTCATTCTATCTTTCTAATAAGCAACTTACATCGTTCCATATAGATAACAATGACATTCCCCCCAGTTAGCCCGAATGGAAACATGTATCTGTTTACGTATCCAACGATCCGACGGTCGATTTCTTGTGTTCATACCATGAATAGACGTAAAACTACATATGCAGTGATATGACGATACATTTCTTCCTTTCTGACTATCACATAACCCTATTGTACTTTCTTGACCATACGATGATGCATATGTTATTGTTTGAACCTGAACATAGTCCTAATGTAGCGATATAACAATTTATTTTTCTGTTTGACTATCCTATAGTACCGATTTGATACCCGGGAAAATAAAAATTCCCCTGGTACCCGGGTATCCATAAGATATTCGAATATATGAGACAGTCAAGAATTTCGATTCGGAAGTCGGATAGCAGCCTATAGGTATACTGCGTCATTTAGCACTCGCGTTACACTGCAAAAACATGATTTACTCATTCTCATAATATAATAATATGTATTATTAGTATACAGGGTGTAACAAAAATGTTGCTCGACCCGGAAATGGGATACTCGGGGGATGAATTGGAATAACTTTTCCCTTAGCAAAAGTGTAATCTGAGGCTTCGTCACCGAGATATTAACGAAAAACTGCGACCAATCAGAGCACGAGTTTGCCAGCCGAGTTCCCGTGCTAGCGGTGGCTATGCGCTGCGCTTGTACTATGGAGCTCCGAACAAGCAATTCGGCATGTATCGCAGGAAACTACGTATAATAGCAAATAAAAAAGACGTAACATTAAATCAATTTTTGGGTAAAACTAATATCGCAGTAAAAATTTAAAACAAGACCAATAGCTTCTATTAACTACATAAACGCATATGTTTTCGATGATTTGTAACTTGGACAAGGAAATAAAATGTGTCTGGCTACGTACGCCTTTTTCACTGTGGCAGTCGACGTGTTAACCGATCAATTTGAGAATTGACCTAATTCTGCTTGTTTCAATGCAGACATCGGTATTCCGCTCATTAATCCTTTCCATGTTGATTAAAATGACGGAATGGTGCAACAAGAATGTGTATTGTTTTATTGTTGGGAACAGTTCCAAGATGTGTAAAATTTAGAAAAAAAGTTATTTTATGGAAATTTTGGATATACTTATTTACCTATTCGTTAATACATACATACATACATACATGTACAGAAAATATCCAATACAAATGTAAAAAAATTATTTAGAAGAAAACAAACGAAAAGCGTGAATTAGTTTTTCCAGGACCTAATACGGTGGGTGTTTCCAAAGTTCTGGGAATTACGATCTGGTTGAAAAATACAGGGATAATGCTTTCAAGTACAGATAAGTCCTGACAGATGTACCCAACGATGTTAGTCAATGCCGATCAGAATGATTTAATCGCTTGGCCAATACAGGCGTGTTTTTTACGTGTTAATTTTGCAACTATGGGAAACATTGTAAATTCTCAGAGAGCCATTATTTTCTTACAAATTAGTTTTAAACGAACTGCTACTTCCACATCCATCTTAATCGCCCAATCTGACACCAAACGACTATCATTTGTTTCCAAAATTTGCAAATCCTCTACATGGTTGGCGATTTCAGGACTTAAAAGTAAACGAGTGGACAGAAGAGGCTCCTAAAAAGTTTCATTTAGGTGGCCAAAAAAAAACTTGTTTTGCGTTGGGACAAGTGCACACAGTTAAACAGAAATTATATTGAAAAATTATAATATAATATGGACGAAAATGAATAAAATAAACAATTTTTAACACAATTCCCAGAACTTTGGAAACACCCCTCGTACTTTTCGACGTGCCCGTGCGACGTACGAGTTCAACAGTTTGGTAATTTCCGGCGTGTCCGTACGACGTGTACGGATTCAACGTTGAAAGGGTTGAAGGAACGTATATTACACGACCGAAGAAAGAATCGATATACAATAAATAAATTACAGTAACGTAAGCGTAGAACCAAATGAAGCTTATTCAGAGTGTCCCGAGGAGGTGGCGTTGTGATTATCGCGATCAACCGAGAGACGTGAACGCGTTGCACTTTAATCTCGTCGAAAATCCAATTAAACTACTTTGCGATTGCGGCGCGTCCTGGCACCATGTTGGTTTCCGACATCTACGAAATTCGTAACCCCGCGCTGTAACTTATTTGGCTCGGTCGCGCTTCCATCCTATTACCGTAGAAATATACGGCCATTCGAACGTCGGTTGTTCGGTTAACTGCTACGAAATGTTATTTAAATCCTAGTAACGACATTTCCGTCGTTGATATGCCCTTTTCGTTTCGTTTAGCCGGATAGGTGTCCGATATGATCCTGGGAAGCTTGTGTAATGCGTTATCAAAGGCAAAAGAGGAGTTAACGAATCGATGAATCCGATATCGTGCTTGGAATCCGTAAATATGTTCACTCCAACAAATACACAATTGAATCGACAGTAAAGTACCTAATCGATAAATCATCACGGTGCTCAGGAATACAGAAAACATTTCAGTACCTACGGTATTGAATATTATTAACGCTTAACCCCTTGACTTATAACACCGGGTCAGACTCGTGGTGACGATATCAAAATGGATTCAACAAACAGAAATATTATTCGTTTTCTTTGAATTAACCCCTTGACTTATAACACCGGGTCAGACTCGTGATGACGATATCAAAATGGATTCAACAAACAGAAATATTATTCGTTTTCTTTGATTCAAAGTGAAATACTAGTTTGCTGATGCATATTAATATTTAATTTTTAGAGTAAATGTACAGTTTGCGATAAGTACACGAATTGCTTTTGTTTCTGGGGAATTATTGATGATAAAGTAATTCTGGAGACTGCAGACGTCAGGAAAATTATAGGGCAAGGGTTTAAGGACACGGGTAGGTTATTCTGTATGGGGGTACAGAGATGTTTTCTATTCTTCTATCAATTTTTTTGTTAGAGTTGGTGCGTGAATATAAGATTGGCTGAATGCGTTCGATAATACAAAGATTTATTTAGAATATTAATATAACTCCTAAGACGTTTCGAATTACAACCTATTCCTTCGCGTTCTGATGTTCCGAACAAGGGACTCACGCATCTGGCTCATTACATTTGGGGAATGACTCTAAATGACATTGCACACCGGTTGGCGCGAATTGTAAACTCACTCCTTAACATTTTTTTTGTTCATCCTAATTATCTACGATTAAAAATGGAAAATTATTAAATTTGAAGATAAACAAGAAGCCTAGTGCTGTATTTTAAAATTCTCTTTAAGAGGTCTGGATTAGGTTGACGGCCGAAAAAGTTAAGCTAGTTTTAGGGATTTTTTCCTCAGTAAATGCAATATGAAATCAAATGCATTCTGTTAGTAGTTATTGATCTACTTATAAATTATATAAAATAGTTGAGAAAATAATTTTATAATATTTTGTTCTAAATTTTTTCCAAGCATGAAGGGACATCTCAAAGAAAGGTATCTCGATGACACAGGTGATTTCTCAGGTCAGACTCGTCTGAAACAAAAAATTCAAGATTGTTGATTAGTATGAGTGTCGCTATCGCATGAGCCACATTCATGTTAATATCTTTAATTTATCATACTTTTTACATAACAAAGTCACCGAATAAAGTGCTTTTCTTTTATTTTTTTCTTCAATTAGCGCCATTTTGTTATTTTTTCAGATAAATTATTTGTTGTGGTTCCTACGATAAAAACATTCATACTAATTGAAGATCTTGAATTTTTTGCTTCAGATAAGTTTCAGCTGAGAAAATACCTGCGTCATGGAGATACTTTTCTTGAGATGTCACTTTCATGCTAAGAAAATACTTAAAAGACAATAGAATACAGTTATTTCTGCAATTTTTTATACTATTTGCAAGTAATTCAATACATACTAACAAGATGCATTTGCTTACATATGTATTGCATTTACTGAAGAAAAAATACTCTATGGAGTAATAACGCTGCATTACGTGTATTACGATTGACAACAAAGATATAAATGTTTTTTAAGTAGGCGTTCAGAACCGTTATATTGGGAAATCGATCAAAGCTTCGTCTTGACGAATTTCAAACTACGATAAAAGAATTAATAACAACTTTGCTCTACATAATTACTAATAATTATTTGTAATAAAGTTTAAAATAGTTTTATCATTAATCTTCGAGAGCTTATATACTTTCCAACATTAAATATTATTCGATGTATAAATATCCGCAGTAATCAGGGCATCCACAGTAATACCCACACTTACCCTACTTAAATTACTGTTTTACGGACTATAGTATCACGGACGAATCTTCGAGGTTTTCAGTGGTATGTGTTCGTACGTGGTCAGTCACACACAAGAGAATGCATGCCGTGAAATTTGATTCGTGAAACAATTATTCTATTTGCTCGACGTAATCAAGGAAAAACACAGGACGGTGTAAGCGGGAAAGGAGACGAAAAAAAAAAGATAGCAGGGGGAAGGGCTGTACGAAGCGGTAGGAAAACACGGAAGAGCCTCAAAGAAAAGTGCCGCGGGGCGATGCGCATATAGACGAGATTTAGAGATAGTCTCGACCGAGGGTTTTCATTCCGAATCCAATAAAAGCTTTCGACAGATTATGCATGTCCTCTTTCGCGCTAGAGAACGCAGCTACGTGTCTTCTTCCCTCAGGGGAAGTTAAAGATGAAGTCTCGTTCCATTTCATTAACCGGAGTCCACTTTCGTAAATTTTCATAAGAATCAAAATCATCTTTTTGAACTATGCTGTAACATGAAACACTGACAATTTCTCGTGCGTAAAGGGTAGGGCAAGTGTCACGCTATCATTCCGATGCCTAATAACTAGACTGACATGCGAGTAGAATGTGCTGGATGGACATTTCGTGTATAAATGATTCTGTTCAAATCGTGTGTATATCTTGAATGACCCTGATAAATACGGGTGATTGCAACTTGTTCTAGACATCGGAGGGTATTTTGGTATTTCTTGAACATTCGATTTTATTTTGTGAAATTTCGTTGGAATACCAGTGTTCAGTAGGCTACTTCCATTAATACATGATTTTAATTGTGAATGGTAAAATCAATAATTATTCTAGAAAATTGGGGTTGGTCTCATTGCAAAGAGCATACTTTTGCATATGAAAAAATAAACAAAAATATTCATAATCGATTTTTTTGCCCCGTAGTCCATTTTTACCAGAGCACGTCACGATTATTATTGATTTAATACATCACTCGGCTTATAAGATCATAATTTTGCATAGCTGAAATTTGGTTTCTGGGGTCTGGGGTTTGTTATTCCTATTCATACTGCTAACAAACATGTTAAACGACCCGGGAAAATATTCAATGGAAATTGTGATGACTTCGGCACGTTCGATGGCGTGTGTTTTTCCATTACAAATTTCGCATGTCCATACCCCACAATACCCAAAACCAAACTGACATAGACGTCATTATGAAATGATAGAGTGACACTTGGCCATAGACATAGAATGTAACTTTAGAAAGAGACGGATGGCTTTCGAACGGCTTACTGTTTCTTTTTAATATACCTGTGTCAAACACTCAAAACCCAGATCCCCAGAACCTCACTCCACACCACTTAGATTTAAAAAGGAGGTGCCAAGTGCTCCAAAAGTTATCTACCACTTTCTAAACTTGGGACGCCCGTTTATAGAGAGATGCGCAGTCTATTTTTATATGTCTATGCACTTGCCCCACGCTTTATAAACCTCTCGATTACATTCTTGTTTTGTCGCATTCTAAACAAACGGGAAACGCACACTGCGCTATTTAAAACATCCACATACCATTTTTATGGAAATTAACGTTTCCGATTGCGCAAAGACGAACATCGTGGTACATCATAGTACCGTTTTCTCCCCGCCGAGTAAAACCTTCAATTCTACGGTCACCGAATTATATTTGAATTTCGTAAGAGGCAAAACGGTAATTAAAAGTGGCATCTGTGCCCGTGTGGTAATTTCTAGCTCGCGAAAAGTATTCTTCCGAACCCAGTTTGAACTCGTGCTCGTACACCATCAGGAACGTGAATTCACGGACATTAAGCGAAGAGCCTCGAGGCTTACTGACCGACAAAAGAACGTTACACCTTTTCACGGAGGAACGACAAAAGGCGGTGACGTTGAAAAATCTTTCGGATATAATTTCGCCCGGGGTATTTACAAAGAAACATTTAAATGGGAATCCGTCGGTGGACGGGGGAGAACCGCGATGCAATGTAACCTAGGTCGTAAGGGAGCATTTTTCATTTCCGTCTCCTGCACGCCTCCCACTCACCCCCTCCTTCCTGCGTCTAGCGCGCCGGACTTGACTTTCATCGATCTCTCCTTTTCTCCTTATTTTCTAGCGAGACCCGCTGGAAAACTAACGCCCCCCGGTAGTTCGCTTAAGAACCGGAAGGTGCAAGGTAAACCCGCACTCCGCGGGTTAAGCGGCCGTGAGGAGACGCAGTAACGTTTGAAATTTCGAGGACCACGAGCTAACCGTGTTCATCCTCCTCCTCCATCACCGAGCACCACCAACCACCCCCCCTCCCACTTGCATCCCCTCTGCGTTTCGACACTCTATTCTTCTCGATTTAACCACAATGCTCTGTCTCTCTTTCTCTTTCTGTCTGTACCAATTCACCTCGACGGCGTAGCCACTTCGTTTTTTCCTTGGACGATTCTGCATTGGATGGGGCGGGATGGGAGGGAGGGAGGCTCTGATTAAGTGGCTACTCGATCGAAGGATCGTTTAGGCTCGCAACGATGATTGAATTTATAATGAAGCCCTTTTTGCGTGGAACGCGAACGTTCCAATGGGTTTGCCCGTTTCTTTCTCTCGTCCTCAAAGAGCTAAAATTCGATTAAAGGAACTGCCCCGTACACTTGGATGCATTTGATTTTTCTTTCCTCTTTTTTTTTGGTCTTTTTTCCGCTTTAAGGGCAGGCCTTTGCTCTTCGCAATCCTCGACGTCGAGTGGACTTGAATCGGACGAGTTCGTTTGAAAACGAATTAACGTGAAAATATTGGATTACTTAATGAGCTCGTGATTATCGAGAGCAATATTGAAACTTGTAATTTTGACGGAATTTCTCGTGGAGGAGCGTGGTTTATTTAAGGGGTTCTAGGTGATTTTGAATGGAGATTCGTTTTTTTTTGTTTGGAGTAGACTGCAAGTAGCGGTCATAAGAGACTTCGAAAGGCAAATGTACCAACAAGGTAATAGTAATAATATATATATATGTTATCGTTAACAGAATTTCGCCATTCTTGATTTTCTTCTTAGTTTGGCGTGCAGAATCCACCCCGTGGAAGTACCCCATATTTTTATTAACACCCTGTAATTTTATTTATCTGTCTGGCTACAAACCTTGCTCCAGTTATCTGATTCGTAACCGTTCACATTCAACTGGTTTAATCAATTGTGTTTATTGTAGCCAAATGTGTTACTCGTTATACAGTGTCTCTTATTTTAGAAACACTTTGCATTAAACCACAGGAATTTTTTTCTAGTAATTTATCAGATATAGGCCACTTTCTATTATGTGTGCTTTTCATACTACTTGTTTGATAAAATACTGACACCACTACTCTGTAGTAATTAAATAATCTGTACAATCTACTTTTCAGAATATATGCAGTGTTATTCGACTTACCTGACTATTGTCATTATTTTCCTTCTTTAGCCCTCATCCGTTTCTTGTGTCAATTTGACATATTTTTCTCGTAGGAAATAATGTTATTCTGTGATATGTAGGTAAATTTAAGTGAGGCTCGATGACTTTTATTTTAAGGAATTTCTAAGTTTAACTATTTATCTCCTCATTATATTAATTTTTACCACTGTGTCTATTTGACACCGAGAGACAAATTAAGTTGGGAAAATGAGGGACCGATGGGGGTTAACTTCTTAGCTGTCAATAACAAGTATACTCGTCATGCGAGAAAAGTAATTACCCCTTGTCATTTAAATTAAAACTTAAGTGATAACTAAAACATATTTATAAATTTTAAACACTTTAGAATATTTTGAGACTACTTGCCTGGACTAGTTCATTTTACAACGTATTTCTAAATAATTTTTTTTAAATAACAAAATTATGAATGTCTAACTTTGCACATAATATAAATAAATTAAAACATTAAAATTATTGATTTAAAAAAAAACAAGTACTATTTCCTTATGATTTAATTCAATTTTACAGCAGCTGCAGGCACACTGTGCTTGACAAATATACTCGTCATCGCGTCGTTCTAGCGACACAACGTAGATACACACTTTCAGAAAGTGGCATCACAGCTAAGAGGTTAAACACATATTATATTTCTTATGTCCAGCAGCAGGGCACTTACAACGATTTTCCATTTCCAACTTTTCTTAAATTATAACCAAGGTCGTAATATTAAAGATTGCTTTTGTCTTCTTAAGTAATTCAATTAAAATTATAAAAGACAATGAACGATTTATTGTTAGTTAGGAAAGAAGCGGGGCACTGTAATAAAACTTGCTCGACAAAGCTGCGAGAGAAACGATTTTCAAGACATATCGGGTACACGTGCTCAGGTCAACTCGATTCGGTAGACCTGGGCAAGTACTTCCATTTGTCACTGTGTGCGTTCTGGCGGAGATACGTTTGTAGGGCGATGCATTTCTGAATAAACAACAGTCACAGTAAATTGTTTTCAAGCACATTTCCCATGAAATTCCTTGCCATCGTTGTGAATTCGATATTCCTCTGAAAATATTCACAGAACGTAGTGAACGTACTTTTTCATCCCTCACTGAACTCATTCTTTCAACGTCTCCTTGGAAGGGATTAGGTAACTTAGGTTTAAGATGGATTTTTAGCAACAAAACAGAATAAACCCGTTAACTGCATTTGTCCACTACAGTGGACGCTTGCTTTATTGTTTTAGCGACTATATTTAGAACATTTCTTGCCCATCGGCAGTACTAAACTCGTTTAAATGACATCTAAACATTAGGAAAACGGTGTTATTGTGACTATTAGTTCGTTATTTATCGTGAGCAAACACATTGCTTATAAAAAAAAATGTTTAAACTGGTCTTAGAATGACTATTGGTTCTTGATTTTATGACAAAATTTTGTGTACAAGATACCAAAAAGATGCAGTGGACAGATTAACTGGACGTTCAAGGAGACTAAAACGAACTTCTAACGCAGTTGAACCCCGACAATTTTTCGACCTTTGTATTGCGCACATAATAATTCCTGACTTTGTACCTTATCAGTTTTTTGCTAAATCGATTTTTGTGTTGGTGACCTGACAGCGTTATTGCCTTACCAAACCAGCAGCAATACTCCCAGCGTTCAAAACACTCGTGCTTAGAAGGGAACCGCGGTGTTTGAGGAACTTCAACTAGTTTTATCCCTTGAGCCATAACTAAAGTCACCCCACTTATCAGCTAGTTACACTGGCAGCTTCTTCTGTCCCCTTGGATATCTGTGGCCAGGTCCTACTACTATTCCTATATTCTATGGTGGGATCCTTTGACGTTCCTATCAACAGATCCTACGGACACTTTAAGGTACCTTGATGGATCCTTCCGAGATCATCTGGGCCTTTGAAAATCAAGGGATTCTTTGATAGACTCTGGGAAACATCGAGAAGTCCTGGAGACACTTTGAGGAGATCTTAGATACCTTCGACTGATCCTGGGTATCATCCAAGTTGAAACTTTGGCGAACTTGAGAAAGCACCGGACACTCTTCAAGGAAATATAAGCATCTGGATTGGGTCATATAGCAAATTCCAAGGATCTGAATGACATTTGTAGGGTTATTTGAAATCGTTAGGGGCTGTTGAAAATTTTTTCAGAAATATACAGTGGTTCTCAGGGTGTCCTATGAACTGTTGAAGGAATCCTTGCAGCCCTTGCAGGTCTGCGATTCCCTTTAATTGCATCTGGAGACAGCTTCTTGAATACATTCGGATAACTGGTTCTACGAAGCGTTACTAGTGGTAATCTGGCAGGTCCGTCACGTAATTCAAATTACTGTTTCAAAATATCAATTAAGGGGGCCCTCCGATCAAAACGTTGGAAGAATGAAAGATATTTATGGATTTGTTAAAAGGAGAGTTTATAATACTATATATCGTGAAATAATTTGTTGGCTTTTATGAATACACTCTCTAGGATAATAACAAAATTTTTTGTTTCAATTTTTTGAAACACGCGTTCTTTTGTCAGCATTTTCATATACAAAATTACCCGTTTTTTTGCATCATTTAATGTAAATACGCACCAATCAGCGTAATTGTTGTTTTTAGCCGCGATTGTAAATGATGCAATAGCCATTGACATAAATTTTAAGAAATTTTCTTGAGTTTTGATTTCTGTTTTCGGCATCGCTGTTCTAAGCAGCACCTACCAAATGCACAAACAGCGAAACATTGAAACAAACAATTTTGTTATTATCCTAAAGAACGTATTAATAAATACCACCGAACTATTTAACGATATATTATAAACTCTCTTGTCAACAATTACATAAATATCTCCTACCTTTTTAACGTTTTAACCGCGGAATCCCCTTAATTTGTCAGGGAGACCCGTCCCAAAACCAGGTAGCTGGGTAAAAGTGGAGCCTACTGTTATTATTGAAACAGTTTTCAATTTACTCACGTTGTTGCAGGTACGTATTGCTCCCATCCCCATCAGTTCTTCAACAAACGTCAATCGCGATACACGTGTGCGTACTAGGGCCATGTTTTCTGTGTTGTTGAGTGCACTGAACTAATTTTTGTTCATTTTGAAACTTTATTACTGTCGAAAGTGTTCGGTATGGTCTTTTTGATGTAAATTATGCTATTCGTCGTGTGTTAAAGTGTAAATAAAGTGTAATAATGTGGTTAGGGTTCCGAAGAATTGGTGAAGTGGTAGAATTGTGAAACGCGTTCACAATCGGTTTAGTTCCGGACAAGTTCGATCTCACTCCAGCAAAATATTGTGCTCAAGGATCGTTGCTAAAATGCGATCGAAGCGAGATTGGAGCGTTACCCATAATGTAAATACGTCTAATCTAAATAACGGAATAATATTTAATCGAACCGAAAGCGGAGCGTAAGTGACCTGAGTGCGAATCGATAGTGTGGATCGGATCTTGCGATCGAACCGAGATTGGAGGGTTACTCGTAATGTGAATATGTCCAATCTAAACCATAAGCGGAGTGTGAACGAAGCAAGAGCGGATCGATAGTGTGGATCGACCCTAAATGGTCCAAACCCATATGCACAGCAAGATCAGTGTGCTCGTGCATTTTAAATCTTAATAATATATAACTTTTGGTTATTGGTTCATCAGGTTTTCGAGGATTCCTTTTACGAAAAATTTTGGCACAATACCTATCGTCACACACCTATACGTCCATTTTCGTTGTTAGACAAGCCCGGTGGATGGCCACTGAAATAACCTTGGCTTCGGTATTCGTGACTCGTGAAACCTTGATGGATCGACACGCGATCGATCGTTGCAGAAAAGAGTACGCCGAGAAGAGTTGCAACAGAGAGGAGCAGGAGGTGGAGGCACATTTCAGATACGTGATCGATGCGTGCATTCAGCTCGCTCTCGGCTGTTACGAGAACTTTTGAGATGCATAACGTTCGCAACAAACGCACGATAGACAGATTTACGAGGTTGCTGGCACGCATGTATTTCACCTTATTTGCTTTACGCGAAGCAACGGGGCCGTTGACGAGGAATGTCTTAAAAAAGGAACAACAGTACAGGCGTGTCAGGTTTCGTTTTCTCGTATATTCTTGCTTGTATTCATTACATTTCGCGTTTCGCTGAGGTCGTTCTATATAATTTAAAAAATCGTTGCAGAGAAGTTACAAACTGTTACGGTGAATTACAATTAGACAACAATAATAAGTATAATAGAAAAGTAATAATAATAAAGTGGGATGTATATTTTTTCAGAAGACGCCATAAAAACCATTTGCATACAATTAACTATATAAGGGGCGACAGTAATATATATTACACCTAAGTAAGCAATCTGTGGTGATGTCATGTGTATTTTGTCAGTCAGTTCCCTCGTAAACTAAGCATTACACGAAAAAGAAATTTTTTCACGTGAAGTCAGCTCATATAACTTTACTAAGAATAGTGGCTGTTATTATTAATGAACAAATCTAACAGTTATTACTAACAGTATTATAAATAACTCATAAAAATTTACTTACAATAATAATCCACTGACTGTTTTTATCCACTATAGAGGACATCAATTTTATTAATGTGTACCATGTTTCTGATAGTAGTAACCCATTGATAATGTTGATGTCCTGTACCGTGGACAAGGAGAGGGATAAAGAACAATAAGATTTGAATTTCCTTCTTCGTGTTTGACCAACTGTGACCCTTATATTTTACTTCTTGGATTGCATGTTCATATATCTCATTGTATCTTTCTCGTTAACAATAAGTATAATCAGCGTTTCTTTCCTGTCTTGATCACAGGTAATGGTTGTTTGTTCTACTTGTCTGGTCAGTCGTAGACCTTATTCTACTTATCAGAGTAGTCACAATGACTAGTTTATTGGTCTGATGTAATAAGAGTTTACATTTGACTTTTCTGAACAGGGGGTCTCATTCCATTTATTCAAGTAGCTACACGTTCATTTTCCTTGTCTAACCATCTATGTACCTATTCCACTTTCCTAACAACGGTCGTCGATTTATTCATCTAAATATTCGCGTATTCCCAATATTCTACTTATACTAACATAAAGCATTTAATTCCTAATAGTATAGCAATATTAAAATTCGTGCCAGCATCTGCAAGGTGACTATACAAGAAAAACAATTGACACGAAGCTAAAAACGAATATGCCGTGTTACTGTCGAAGTGGAAACGCGTGCCCGTGCCCGGGGTGAAACGTTTTCGAGTGGATTATATATGCCAGGTTCGTTTAAATAAAAAAGATGAAAGCACTCAACATGCAAATCAGACTATCCGTTTTGTTAATGCAAATATGTAAATGGCCGGTCCCCGGCGTTGTTTACGGCTCGGTGCCGCATTCTGCGGCCGTTCGAGAGAAAAATCGGGGGCGAACGATGATGTACCGTGGAGGCTGGTAAAGAGATCGTGAGACCGAATAATCGAGTCTTTTCTTCCGTCTCACGTCGTCCCCGCTCCCTTTTCGATCGCGTAGAATTAAATGCCCCGTGAGCTCCCGCCCAAAGCGGCTCGGGCGTGAAATTTCTTTCATTGAAATAGGAGCTTTAAAACAAACGAACGTCCGCCGTTTGTTCGGCGATCGATCGCCTATTATCACGATCGCTAAAGTATTCGACGTTTCGCAACCAATGAATCGCTCGATAACGCCTGCATTCCTCCCCCCTTCCCTTTGATACAGACGTTTTCCAATATTTGTCGAAGCTCTAATGTGCTTTCAAAAGAAATACACGGTGCAACGTCGTACACTTAGTTGCTCCTTTTCCGAGGAATACAGAAGTTATCTCTCTTGCGGGGAAACGTATCCGGCGAAATCTATTTTTCTTTCGCCACCGAGCGGAAGCTCTCTCTGGCTGTGCTAACACAAAGGAAGGGGAACAATAATTTCACGATTTCCGATCGCTCGAAATAGATGGGACTCGCGCGAAATATCTCGAAAGCCGTGGGCAAGTTACGATCACTATTGTAGAGAGACTCGGTGGTCTGTCTTAAATTAATTATATCTTATGGACTCCTTGTTAAATATGTAGATTGCGTTGTTAATTGTTAGATTGTTTATCCATCTTTGAATTATCTTTTGAATTATTTACATCTTATACTTTTCAACAAGACCCAAAATAATGGAAATTAATCTGGTTTTTTGTGTTAATTAAAGGTTGTTTAACACGATGCTGGTTTTAGTTGTTCCCCTATATGTCACAAAGTCTATCTTTATAGACATAAAGTTAGCGCTGTTCTGTTTGATTTATTTCTTTAATTATTTACCTAGTAGAATTTTTTGAATTTACTTCTACTGTGTGTAACAAATAATACTAAAAATTATAATAAATTTAAATAAAATAGAAATGTAGGATAACTTCATAAATATCTTGATTAGCTTCGAGAACTAATTGGCTTGTCGTAAATCCCGGCCATCTCAATGTCCGGTCCGTTGACATTCCCATTTTGTCTATCTCACACACATATGTACACATAATGTATATTTTATAACTATCGCATTTCCTATTTTTATAACAAACATTTAACAGTTAAAAATATTACTTATGTTCAAAACTAGGAATTATATGTTCTTCACAGCTCCATATATGTGCCGGTAATTATGAAAGTGGCCTAAGTAAATTAAATATTCTGTATCGATATTTATATATTTTTATATTTTATGTCGATATAACGCTAAATAAATGATAGTTACGTTCAATTTTTTTAGAATTACGACTTAGACCACTTCCATAATCACCGGCATATATAATTAAAGTAAACAAAATCCTTACATATAAGGACAAAAGTGAGATTATCATTGTATTCTGCAATTCAAAATCAAGTAAAGAAAGTCACTTCGATTCAACCATTTTAGAATTTTCAAAATTTTGTTGAACAGTTTTATTAATGGTGGATCGGCAAACAAACTGTTTTAGATATGCTTGGTCTTTTATGAACAAAAGGCTTGAACAATGCAACCCGATTTTAATTGCGGCGGTGCGTTCAAACTATTCAAAACAGTTCTATGGCATTTCGAACCTCAAACTCGAGTCGCTGTAAATTTCAAGAAGATAGTCGATTGCTACCAACATCCATGGTAACAATTTAAGGGGATAGGACAACTTTGACACTTCACAAACAGGCCGTTTCTGAAACGCAAATTGTGAAGTAGTGAATGAAGGTACAATAGGTTTTTGTGTTTACTTTTATTCACTATTCTATCCTATTTAATATAATGGGAACAACGTGAAAACGTCTGTAATTACATGAAAATTCTGAGAAAAAATATATACGCTTGCGCGCGGTGCATAAATCCTTAAAAAAGAAGACAAAAAATTCTTTCCCTGGAAACAACCGACGAAATTGTATTTTTAAACATAACAACTGTATTACATTTTTTCTCGAAATTCTGCTTCTAACACATCGTAGAGACTGGTTATAAAAATCCTCTCGCTTTGTATTTTAGATAATTCACCTGGTCGGAACGATATACAGAATACACCTGGTGGATGGTGCGCAGCGTACACGCCTCTACAATTTTACTCAGAATTATGCAATTGCAAATATTTAAACGTGTTTCTTTTTTAATTAAAAGGGATAGAATAGTGATGAAAAGTGAATGGAAAATATCTGCTCTACCTTCATTTACCACTTGACAGTTTGCGTTTGAAAAAAGGTCTGTATTCGGGCTGCTCGATCCACTTACATATATGTATATCACATCTAGAAAATTATATTTTCATGGGCATTGTCCTGAAAACACAGACGAGGTTTACGTATTGGCACTACTTAACTAATCGCAAGAAATAATTTTTTTCCTGAAAGAGGTGTTTGGGTATTAAAGAGGTCAAAATAAATTAAAAGAAATTTTAAATAGGTTAGTTGAATATTGATATTTTCGACTTCAAAATAACAAAATATAACATATATATCAATCTCATAATTTTGACATAACGATTTAAGGGTCTGGATGTTAAAGGGTTAATAGAACCGACAGTTTTCAGGAACTTCTGGTCGAAAATAGCCGTCCCTGGAAGCTCGAATTCTGTATTAACAAAGTAACAAATTATTTATTCCATTGATTATTGTTGATTTATCGTTGTTATCTTACTCATTATTAATTAAACGAATTATAAGTAAGGAAAGAGGCGCATAGTCGCAACAATATCTGCCGCTGCTGACCCACGTGACATGGACTGATAGTCACACGGAACAGACTTGAGTACAAATCGAGTTAATTAGAATGTCACTAGTTACACACCAGTGCAAATTAGCAGATAAAATCTTTCTTTATATTATCGACTTAGCAAAATTCTCGGAATTTCGTGGCAGACATTCATCGGTGGATATTCGTGGACGTGGACGTGAATATTACAGAATCGATTCAACGATTAATACGCAGGATGAGTCAATAAGAACTACTATCTAAAATAAGTCATTACCTGTTAGTTCTATCAAAAAACGTTTTAATGTATTATATGTATAGTATTTTAATGGACGCATCGGATGGACAAAATTTGATTTCATTATATCTTATTTTTTTCAACATCAAGGTGACCTTGAGGTTTTTCAAGGTCAATGCATCTTTTTTTCACTACCATCATGTTATAGATCGTAGAATTCATCCTTCTATTGGGAAGAACGTGATGTAAAAAAGGATGCATTGTCCTTGAAAAACTCAAGGTCACCTTGATATCTAAAAAAATGGAATTGTACACATTCAATGCATCCCTTAAAATGCTACATAATTCATTGGAACGTTTTCGGATACAACCAATAGGTAACGAGTTATTTTAGATAGTAATTCGTATTGACTCACCTGCTACATATATTTTTTTGTATGAACAGTTCACGGCGACCAGGATTTTCAGAACGTTCGAAATGTTTTTGTAACGAAACCGTCGTGGCTCGGACAAAATTGGAGCTTTACCCGCAGTGGCGGCGGCCGCTCGGTCCAGGAGCAGTCGAAAGATTCGGCCGTGTGGAAAGACATTCTGGCAAAAGGTTAGCCGCAGAAACGAGCCGCGCTTATACGGAAGCCAGAGGGGAAACCGCGTTAATGAAATTGCCGGAGCAAACATGAACGTAATCCAAAACCGCTGATACAATATTTAATTGAATGTTTAATTGAATTCTTAGTGAGCGTAACCGCGGCGAGCCAACCCCCGCTGCCAGTTTTCGCCCGTTTGCTTATTCCGGAAACGTATCGCGGACGTCCTTCCTCCCGATGGTACGGGATTATCCCGTCGTCATTACGCAAATCAGGCAGCTTGTCGACGTCGACTACGTCGAATAAACGGTACACACGAGAATCGCAAAGTAACTGCGTCATTGACAAATGTGATAAAAATACTTCTTCTTCACGGGGTGCTCTGGCGTTTAGAAGTTCTAGACTTGATTAGGACAGATACAAAAGTTGTATAACCAGTAGCATTTACGCACCATGTACTCTTAAAGTTCTTATATTATTTACTTGATTAATTACAATCACTCATGAAAGTCTTCGTATATCTCATAAAAAGGACATCTTTAATTAATATAAACAATAACTTTGTGTAGTATCGTGTTTATTTACTAACATATGAGGTAGTATTAATTATATTATAACAAAATCTGTTAGTCTATGGGAATATTTTAACTGACGAGAGTTTTCGTACATCGCATAAAAAGGACATTCTGATTAACCCATTCGAGGCTAATCAGACACCTTGTATCTTATGGCGTCCCTAAGCGAATAGACCTAGGACACACCGTGTGTGTAATGATCATGGATTCATATTAAGTATGACTTATAAAAATGTTTGCTTCTGGGGACCGACTTTCGAAAAGTCATTGGCCACGAGTGGGTTAATATAAACAATTGCATGTAATATCATGTTTATTTATTAGCATACGAGGTAATATTAACTATTTTATAACAAAATGTATTGGTGTATAGGAATATTTTAACAAATAAGAGAAAACTGTATTATGCGTATTACAGAAATTACCTTCTTTATGAAGTGAACAAATACTTCCGTGAGTGTATTTCCTCATTTGCTTTCTCTGCCAACTCTCAAATTATTCTCCAGGATTGTATCCTGCTCGAGTGACTAGTCTAATGCTCATTTTATTTTCCTGATTAGTCCAATACTTTTTCAACTTGGCCGACTAATCTCATAATCGTTCTACTTGACTGACCAATCGTATGTTTGTTTCACTTACCTGATCATAGGACTCTCGATGCGTTTGTTTGGCTACGTAAAGTTTTCATTATAGTTGCATGACACAGAATAGTTTCATTCACAGAGGTGGTGCGTTCGAATACTTCTGTGAGCAACTGTATATGTATACCTACGTACGCGTTTATTTCTTTTCCTTCCGACATTCACTATTGTACCATTTTAAATCTTTCCAACATCTTCGTACACAATAAACAAAGGCTCCAACATTTTTTTACGTTTGTGCTTTATCAGATGCAATAATAAAAATATGAATTTTTAACACCTTGTACATAAATAAATATGTTCCAAATCGTACCGTGTTTGGTATCTTTTAAATTAATTTTGGTATCTTTAAAGAATAATCTCATCAATATGTTAACACAAGTTTCATTAATAAAGAACCAAAAATAAAAAAAGTTTCATCGTTACATTAGTGTCGTGCCACTCGATACCCGGGCATGTAATCTTTTCTTGATCTCCCCTCGTTCAGCCGTCGGCTCGAGGAAGGAAGCCGCCGCGGCGCGCCGGGCAAAAAATTAAGCGCTTGTCAAGTTTCACGGCCCTCTTCCCCAGTAGTGGGGATGACGACGTAGCATTCATCGGGTCGGTTTCGTGTTGCATTCAACACGGGATTACTGTACTTCGTTGTATCTATGTTTACATGTACTTTACACATGTACAGGTTCTTCGTTCTCTACGCGTTAATTTTGAGAGAAACTTATCACAACTTAAGTGATACAATCACACTCCATATTTTATTTTATTTTAGTATTTAATGTCAACTCACGGTCACCTTATTCTAGATCGTTGAATTAATCTTTTCACCGGCTACAATCAGCATTAAGAAAAAAAATTGACCTTAAAAGAAATTCAAGGTTACCTTGATGTCTCAGAAAACATAAGATGTAAAAAAATCAAATTGCGTTCGTCTGTTGAGTCTCGTAAAATCAAACGTAGTTGAATGAGTATCTAGAAGAGGGCAGCATATTCCATTTCATAAAATTCGCGGAACATCAATACAATTGATTGCTTGTTGTAGCAATTAAAGAAGTAGCTGCTGTATTGAATAATGCGAAAGTAATTTATTACATCATAGTTATCACAGCAGCCCTTGTTCCATGAAAAAGCCATTTCGAAAACTTTGTAACATACGCCCTTCTCCTAAACACACAGTCAATTCGTTTAAAACGTTTTTCGATGCAACGAACAGGTAACGAGATATTTTACATAATAATTCTTATTTGACTCACCCAATATATGTACATACACACTTTATATTTACTAACGCAAGCATATAGCCGGGTGACTGCGAACATCAGTGCAGTTTCCTCATCCCCTAGCCTCGACCGTCCCCCATCGTTACCCGCCCGTAACCGGAGTCCAAGAGAATCGAAGAATATTCAAGTCACAAAGAGAGCCCGTGCTCCCGCCTAATGGGATCGAAGATTGTACCACGATTTACACAAGACGCCAATCTATCCTTCCACGGCAAACAAACCTGCAACCAACATATTTTCCTCTCTTGCACGGTAATGCAGAAATAACAAACCCGTCGCACCGAGACAGTTTATTTTATATCTCGGGGGCCCCCTTTGAACTGTCGCGAGCTCGTTTGTGCTTTTTGAGGAAGTAAATGGGGGAAGAGGGTAGGGACTCAAAGGTGACGGGCTCGGAGGGAAAGGACTCTCCTCGTTCTGGAGGCGGACCGTTCTAAGCGCGGCCCTCGTTATGTCAATGTAAATTTGACCAGCTCGAAATCGACAGTGGCGGTGGACGGAGTTCAAATATAATCGAATCGGTTCGTCGTACGATAAACTCCGGTTAGTCTTTCATCTATCTTATTGAAAGATTGCTTCCCCGGGAATCGTTACAAAGAACGAATTTATGATAAAAAGGACAAACAGAAGTAGTTTATAATGCTGGTAGGAAAGTAATGCTAAATAATTGGCCTATATATGTATATTATCGGTTTCTATTCATCGATTGGTACATAGAATAGATACATTAATAATGTGTAGGGAATAATCGGTTCTTACTGAAACTGTTATGGAGGACCTTTATTCTGAATAACTCATAAGGAACTAAAATTTTCGTGTATATCTGTTTCAGTTACGGTACTTATATCGGTTCTAGATCCATTATTTTTTCCTGTTCTCATATCGGTTCTATATTAGTTCTATATCGGTTATATTTCCGTTTTGTATGGGTTTTTTATTTGTTTCATAGATATCGGTTAAGTATTTTAAAAATAAACGTACATATAACAAAATTATGAAGAACGAATGTTTACGAAAAAGAAGAAGGAAAACCAATAATAATAGTCATGTGGGATATAGTTCAAAGATAAAAATATTGGACAGCAGTGACTTTAGAAAAAAACTGAATTTATTAATCTATAAACAATGAAATTGTAGAAACATCATGTATATTTCGAACATTTGGCGAGTCACTCAGGTGTATCTCGAATGTTCGAGATTTATCCGTGTAATAAAATACGAAGAGCGCGCCACTCAATTAGTCTGACATCTCACGAAATAAAACGTATCATTCTGTTTTCTGTTCCTGTAATTCCATTCTGTTTTCTGTATTGTTCTCTGTTCTCCTACAAAATTAAACTAGAAGGAATTACTATAGAATAAAACTCAGAATACCGTAACAAAAAACAAATATCTAAAAGTTCAGTTCTCCTACAAAATCAAACTAGAAGGAATTACTATAGAATAAAACTCAGAATACCGTAACAAAAAACAAATGTCTAATTGTTCAGTTCCTAATTTCTGTTTTCTAATAATTTCGTAAAAAATTTTGTAGGTGAATGTAAACCTTCCAGCGGTCCGAACGGTTGTTTAGTTTTCGTCACCGCGGAGCCCTGGAAGGGAAAGCCATGGATATTTCAGGGTGTAATAAATTAGAACTATCCTGGTATTACGTCGTGGGCCAGAAGACCCTTTGACATATTTTTAATCATACACATAATTGGGGAAAATTAATTTAGAAATCGAAATGGTACGATGTAAGAATAAATACTGTTACAATTGTAACCGTAACTGATACAGAACCGAAACAGAACAGATATAGAACCGATATGAGATCCGAAAAAATAATATGGAAAAAATAAATGTACATGGAAATTTCGACTCTTTACAATTGTTATAGGGAATAACGGTTCTTTGAAACTGTTTCAAGAATCGAAATCGATATTATAGCAGTTTCAACTTCTAACTAAGTCGTACCTCATCAATTTCTTTATAATTAATTCTCCAACTACGGTTATCATCAATAGACGATGGAACAAAAATTTTATGAAATACGGCTCTCATTAATAAGCGATTTTAATATATATCACGATGCTGGATCGCTTAGTGACGATTCCATTGATTTTGTTTATGTTTTGTTATCTAGGGTCTGGCTACAATTATTTATTCGGTCATTTTATTCATTATATTTATTTATTTATTTACCGTATATAAAAAGGTAGGCTTTGGGGGCGAAGTTGACCATATACGTTTTAGCTGCGTCATTTGGTTTTGAATGCATATATTTGCATTTCGATCTTAAAAAAAACTTATTTTTTACCTCGTTATTTCCAAGATGAGTTGATCGTCAACATCTCGTTAAAACCCGCAATTCAAATTTTCTATTGTGATGCAATTTATTCATCAAATGTTATTAATACTATAAAATTATATAACCTTGCATTAATTTGTATTAACTTTATTAAAATCCTCGTTTTAAATTCGTTTGAACAAGATGAACGTAAAATAACCGCATATGAAATGATGAGATGAAGGTTTGTATAAAAACCACTAACTACGTATAACTATACCGGTGTAATAATTCTCATTGGTTACACAATTTTTTATTCGGTTAAAGCTTACCTGTTTTACTGCTCTGAGTGTTGTCGTTGCACACTGTATAACTATGTTTAATTATTATCTTCGTTCTGATGTCTCAGAATATAATTACCGTTTTCCGTAAAATTTTATTACAAGCTTTAAATAATATAACCAGGTTCCAATTTCATTCCTTTAGAGTATTAATATTTTTTATTTTAACTTTAGTACGCTTCTAATTATTTCATGTATTCACCAATGTGGAAATCACAGCGAAACACAGATCAAAGTCGAGCACAATTTCATTCAAATAATACATAGTGAAAAGCAGCAGTATCTCAGATCGTCATCCTCACTTTTATACAGTTAATAAGATTAAATAATTGTTTGCCAAGTGTGTTCTTATTCTAGAAGTAATATTATTTTATCATGAAAATTGAAATTTTTACGTGTAATTAATTAAAAATATCGAAATACTTTTTTTTATCCTTCATTCGTTATTCGAAACGCTTCATCTGGATAATGAATTTCCTCATCGTGGACGGAAATTGTATTAAAATTTTTCAAAGTTTCAATTCTGTTCAAAGTTTAAGAGACTCTGAACGAGGGAGAATTTTATTCAGTTTTCGTTTCCAAGAATTTGTTTATAATACAAAATTGTTTATTTTCTTTTCTCTGCGCCATTCAGTTGCAATTTCCATTTATTGTAGTCCGCTGTGCTATAAATACGTATTATTCTACTAATGTACAGCAAACACAATGGAGAAAAATATAACGAAATGAGAATTAAGCTAAAATCTTTCTAAAGTCGATATTTCTTTCTATTTTAATGAGATTCTTAACGACAAAGAACTAATCTTCAATTCAATGCCTCTTTGCAGAACTTTCGTTTGCGAAAGTTCTGCGTAGTCTACTTATTAGTATTATTATTGTGAAATATAAAGGGAACAAGATTTAATGGATCCAGGAACATTACATAAAACACAGTGAACTCGTCTCAATTATTACCTTCTCCTTAATGCCTTTCACATTTTCTCATTTAATCGCTGTAAAATTGCTTTTTGGAGGCACAGAACCAGTGCCTCAAAGCTAGGGAAAACGTTTGACGCGCGAGGAATTTATTATAAAGCCCAGGGGACACTCTAATACGTTATAATTGCTCGCAACAAACACGATAATATTAATGGGGCGCCTTAATGCCCAAGAAGAGACGCGAGCGGTCGAAGACAAGAACACAGCGGACACTAAATGAAATTATCAGGGTCTATGTCTTCCCGCCATTCACCCTTCCGCCATTCCTTCCTACCGCTATTGGTCTCTGTTCATAGGCCAGTAGAACCGAATATCGTCCTTCCAGGGCTCAATCTCAATAACAATTATTTCCATTATTAGAAATTTAATAAAGGATTGCTGGGCAGAGAGGAAGGTTGTGGGGGGGGGGGGGCGAAGCGAATGGAGGATCCGTCGGTGTCCTTTGAAGGGTGAGTCGCGTCGATAGATCAGTCAGGTTTTCCCGTAATACCTCGAGGACGGTTCTAAAGAAGGTACCCAGAGGGTTCATTAATAATGGAGATCGTGGAACGGAAACTGATATTGTCGCAGATTTATGAGTTTGTCGTGGACGTAGGCGAGAGGACTTCTTTCGGCCGTAGATGGAATTTAAGAAATCCGTAAAGGAGAGAGCCTGGGTGAAGCACAGTCGAAGAAAATTCAAAGTTCACGGGACGTAGTAGGGCGGAACCCGGCACGTGAGATAGAATGTAAGAAAATACGCTGACAGATTCATCTGTATTCAGCAAGGTGAAAATCTCACGATTATGTGCGCGCGCTGCGTGCTGAGACGGAAGGACGTGACCCACGTTCATCAAAGATTTATCTCGAATATTCCGTCGATTTACCTTTGCAAATGTCGGAAAATAAAAACTCGCCTCGATCCAACGGTTCCACGGGTGTTCGATATTCTGGACGGTTATCCACGGGAATCACTGTGACATAATTGAAAAGAAATTTTCGGAAAGAAATTGTCGACACCCGGATACAGTGTGAGAATTGAATGTAAATTCTGTTAAGAATACCGGTTTCAACGTCGTCTGTCATTCGTCTGTGGAAATGAAGATGTTTACATTTAAAGTTTCAGCTTCGCCTGGTGAAAAACTGGGTCGATTCTGATTCATATTTCCATTGGCACAATGGTCCGATGGAAATGATCACGTTAATATTCGCCGTTAAATTACGGGGCCAGGACTGTTCCTGGTGAGATCGCAAAAGGTGCTTCCGCACCTGGGCGGCCAAACCCAGAGGCTGTCGCAGACAGCTTATTATACGGAAAATTTTGACTAATAGGAATAATTGTAAAAACTTTTCTAATGATTATTAAAGTTTTAGACACACAGAATTCAATCCAATTAATTTTTTATGTAATCTTTGTACGACAACTCGTATACAATACTGAACAATTTTTATATGTATAGAGCCCGAGATACTAACCCTGACAACATCATTGTTACAAGCACTATACGTTAGTTTTGTACTTATATGTGGAATGAAATAATCATCTTAAATAAAACTATTTATTGTTCAAGGACCTTTGATTCACTTTATGAAAATAGAAATTAAAAAATATTCCTTTTGCATGATAACTAACTTGCATGATAAAATTAAATACTGCATATAAAATTCTTAAGTAAATAATATTAAATTAATAAGGGCATCGATATTGTTCTTGTACCCGGGCGACCAAAAATCCAGTAACGGTCCTATACGGGGCTATATGTACTATTAGACCTCCTTAATCTACTCAGTAAGTATCAACTGATTATTAAAATAATAGAAACAATTTCCTAAAAAAGTTCCTTGGTAACTAGAGAGGCGTATTTGTTATTCATTCTACACTGAAAAGAATACGGCGATCGAGAATATCTCATGGGACACAACGGTTCAGAATTCGAAATTCCTGGCCCAAATTCTTGGGGATTCAATATTCCATAAAAACCAGTCAGACACTACCAAAAGACATGAAAAAGCAACAAACTTCGCGAAAATTCGATTTATATAGAATGTCTCACTTGAAACAGGCTACATAAATATCATCTTTAGGTGTGAGAATAAAAAGAATATTTCATGCGCAATTTGAATGTTATCAGATAACAAATACGTTGTACGGAATATTTTTATTCCCGTCATGTTTAGCAACATATTTTTTTATTGTCATTTAATGTCTTTGACATAATAACTTTTTTTCGTAGGTATTGCCATATCATTGACACATTTTCTTTTTCTGAGGAAGCGTATTTCTCGCTGCCGAACGTTGACATTTAAGAAACCTTCTGGAATTTGAAGAATGTTCCCTCGATTTTTCAAAAACAGGGGAGCAGATATATTGCTCCGATCATGTTGCAATTACTACGTGGTTCGGCGGGCTGGTGGGAAAGAAAACGAAAAGCTTCGGGTCTACCACGAAGGGCTGACCACTGGATGAATGGTCCTCTTAATTTCTCCAATAATGGCCCCGGAGCAGTAGCAAGGGTCGGCTGTTTATCAAGACTACGATAGCTATAGAGCGCGCGAGGTCCTGCCACACGAGTTTTCCGCACGAATGCGCGCGCCTTCCTGTCGAGTGGAACCAACGGAAAATACAAAAATTCTGGAAAAAGAAAATGAAAACGGGAAGAAAAAAAAGAGAATAATTATTTTCTGTTGTATCTTCAAAAACGATCGACTTAAACACTAAAGAACACCCGTTATCCGAATAGGTCTCTTATTCGAATTTTATCCACACATGTTATGTTTGTATGCAATCAGTACCTAGACTTTACTACTTACTTGTAGACTGAATTGCAAAAAAAGAAATTAAATTCAATAGATGTTTAATTCCATTATCGTTATGCGTGTGTTTTATAAATACACTAGCTTTTTATCTACGGTTTTGCGCGCGTGAATTTCGGAACTTGACAGAATTACTTTTTAAACAAAATTTTTAAATTGAGTTGCAAAGAATCCTGAAATTACTTTCTAGGCATTGTATAAGTAGCATTTTAAAGTAAAAAGCAATGAGATATCTCATCGGGACTATAGGATAGTGAAGATTCCTAGATAATATATTTTACCCTTTTTCAGCCCTTTAGGGGTTGAATTTCAAAAAATCGTTTCTTACTGGATGTCTAAGCCCTAAGGGGAAGCTATCCTTAAAATTTCATGTTTCTAGGTTCAGCGATTTGGGCTGTGCGTTGATGAGTCAGTCAGAACTTCGCCTTTTATAGATATACAGGGTGTCCTGTTTAACGTGAGCACCTTCAATATCTCACTTGTTTTTAAACATACAAAGAATGTAAGGAGAATGCATTACTTGGTTAGAAGGAGCAAATACTATGGTCAGAAAAAACTATTCTCAGACATATTTTTCAAAATTTTAAGGCCATCCATGTTTCTTTAAACGGGACTACATAATTTTAGTAGCGTGGCATAATAATGGAGATCAAGACCAATCCAATGACTTATATTAGTGTGACCTTCATGTGACCTTGAGTGCGAAAAATCTACAAAGGTATGAGAGTATATTTAAATAATAAAATAACTAGGATGGATGAATTAGTGCAAAAATGTATCGAAGTAGATGGATATCACTTGGAGCACTTGTTAAGTAAATTTTCTGCAAATTAGAAGCAAGTGAGATACTAAAGGTACTCACGTTAGGTGGGACACTCTACATACAGATAAGGTACGCAGTTTAGTCAATTTTTCTCAGAAAATCTTACCTTCCGATTCGTATCAAAGTTCGTATTCTTCACAAGTCTCATTAACGACATAAAAATATCCTTAATAAATTAACAATACCAGCGTAATAGTGAAAATACGTTTTTACCGTAATTTCTTGTTACATGCATTTTTCTACATAAACTTTTGATTTCTTCTATTGAACCCATTGCTTCTACAACAATCAATAATACTTTATTATGCATGCAATTAAAACAAAAATTGGCTAGGTATTATAATTTTTCGTATATTTTAACGTAATCCTACAGACATTAAAAATCGACGGGCAAAATTCATGCAGCAACCTGGTAATTATCCGTAGAGTGTGAAGCTTCATGTAAATTCATATGTTTCTAGATTACTTTATAAAAACGGGAATTACACAGAAATTTATGCCGCCTACTAATTTTACGTTAAGAAATTAGAAATATAATAAAAATACGCTTAAATTATCGTTGGAACATTTACATTTTCGGTTTCCGCGTGCTAAAATACATCATTGATGCATAAAATCCTGCTTCCGATATATTGTATCGTCCTATAAACAACGTTGTTTGTCGAATTAATTTGAAATTTTAAAAATCACTTTCACAGGTACTTTTGTTCATCTACACATTAGATCATTCATTTCCACGATCCATATGTCACTGTTACGTCCGTTTTGCAGTTCACTTTGAAAAAAATTACATCTTCTCTGTTTACTGATTGTAAAACAAACAGTTGATATTACAGAATCGCTCTGCAGTCTTCATAATCGACTTAGAGGACTGGTTTGGTAAGGACGACGTGGTATACAGGGTGGCCACGCGCTGCGACAGGTAGGCAGCGTTACCGCGGGAACTCGGCTGGCAAACTCGCGCTCTGATTGGTCAGGATTTTTCGTTAATATCTTAATAACGAAGCCTCAGATTAAATTGTTGCTAAGGAAAAACTTGTTCCAATTCACCCCCCGAGTGCCACATTTCCGGGTCGGACAACATTTTTGTTACACCCTATATATTTTTGGCGACAATGTTCCCCCAGTTCTTGGTTATCCATTCCGACCCGCTGCTTCGCTTGGCTTAAATCCTCGCACGCATTTATGCGAACCGCGAAACATAATAATCCTCTTACGATGGGCGCGACTTCATTAAGCATTCAGCGTTCAACGGAGAAGCTAAGCGTAAGACGGGGGTGAATGTAAACCACGTCGACGGAATAGTAACTGGGTACATCGGGTTGCTTCATTTTTTGTTAGGAGATGTTTATCGCTTCACAGCTAGGGAATTAAAATTACAGAGGAAAACGAGATAAAGTGATAATAGGCTGTCATACCAGAAGATTTTGTCTGCTTTAAATATGTGCGTCAGTCCATAGATTCGTGCACATTTTTTAAGAAATTTTGAAACAAGACGAATAATACACAATGACATATTTTCCGTCATTTTCAACAACTTCTTGTCTTAGTTACGATAATTTTGTATTCCATTTGTGTAGAGTACCTTGGTTTCGATGTAAAGAAGTCAGACTTTTCCGACATGATCTCTATTGAACGTTTTTCCTGGAGAAAAATCTGAAGGCTTGAAAATAAATTTCTGAGCAGTCCTTACACTGATACGATTCTCGTCATGAATACTATTTATTCGTTCCGTTGTGGTTTTCGCCACTCAAACATAAAAAGTATAAAACGTGTCATTTATACTGAAGACGATTCCAAAATCTATCCATATTGGTTGATCATGTCCAAGCGTCGTATTAACCTCTGGGCATACAAACAAAATAGAACACGATGTGTGCTAAAAATACCATTTAACATGGCTGAAATTAAACTTACGCATGTACAAAAAACGGAATATATACATATTTACATTGATAAATATCACAAATCAATATTAATAGGCAATATTAATGAACAATAATGAAGTAAAAAATTAATACATAACTTATAATAGTCTTATGGAATATGGAACTTTTCGTAACAGTCTGGTAATTGTTGGGATATTAAACATTTTTTACATTGTTAAGTCGTTTCGCTTCTTATATTATTTTTTAAGCACGCAGGACATCTCTTTGCAAGATGTAGCTTTTTACTAGTGGAAGGAATATGTTCAGGGGAATATGCCGAATTTTTTCTATAACCGAGTTGGGTATTCACTTTCCAAGGTATGCCGCGTATCGGACAGTTAAATAGAGACAAATTACATAACATATCTACCGCAATATTTAATCGAAAATTTACTATTGATTCATTTGTTGAATTAGGTAGCTTAGAAACTAGAATATAAGACAACTCTCAACATAGGTACGTAATTATACACCCTTAATATTTGTTTTATAGGTGTACTAAAGTAAATACAATAATCAGCGTAGAATTCTTGGCGACACGCAGTGTTTTAAAACGGACGTTTGACCGCGAAATTCATAATTTTTATGATTTTTCATTATGTAATTCTTGGTTCTTTTAAGTTCTTAAATACCTACGATCCTTAATTAGACTGTTATTTACTTTTGAAGAATGTATAATACAGTAATATGTAAACAGAAGTCATTAAATTTTATTGTTTAAAAGAATTCCATTTAGTAGTCGAAGAATCTCCTTTTAGTAAAAGGTGATATTTGCAATGAATTATTTTACGTGTCATTCATTTTGTAGGAAAATCCATACTTTGACTTTGCAATACATAGGTGAAACAAATTTAATTAGACATCCGAATAGACGCAGTTAGTAATAGTTCATTTCTGCATGCACGTATTTTGATGTTTTAAGTAAAATTTTTGTATGATTTGGTCAAAATTTCACTTCTATTTTATAGTACAGATCCAGTTCTTTGTTTTTGTGAAAATCAAGTGCTACTTTTTGCAACTTTTTGTATAATTTAGTTGTGAAGTTCGCGGTCCACGAAAAATCTACAGTCTAAAATGGCCTGTTACTTGACTATTCGATATTCTCTGTTTGAAAAAACGAAGAAAATGTGGACAATTTTCAAGAGAAGTGTTAGCTTCGCTGAAAAGCGTAGATATTATAATGAATCTGATTCATTTATTATACCAGTATAATAATTAAAAACTGTTATTTTCAGCAATTAAGTACATATGAATTATAATTTAATTTAAAATTAGAATTGCAATTGTAAATAAAATACTTATAGTATAAATTCTGAATCTCTGTGCTTTTCGGTTAAATAAATCAGTTTTGGTATCCATATGTCGAAATTATGAAGAAAATTATTTTAAAAATACATAATCAATAACAATCTTACTTCTCAATGATCTGTACACTTTTACGACGAAACATAGTTTTTCGCTCTCAGAAAACTATTTTAAAACACTATGCGCATCTGAGACGTCACCGTCTAAAATCACATATGAAACAAATGACATCTCCCGGACGTCACATGTGTGTCAACGAGTTAAAGCTGAAGGAACGTACTTCGAATAAAACGAACGATTTTCGCAAATATGATCAACGTTCGAATCAATAAACGCGTACAACGACACGGTCGATTATTCTTACAAAATGAACGACGAACAGAGTCGAAGGATCGTTGGAAAACCGAGGTGATCGCGTGCGCGCAATCATCTCCTCAGGGCTATTGTTTCATTGGCATTGCAGATGACAAATCGCGAGTAGCATACAGCGAAGTCCGAGATCACAGTAAATACAGGTTGCGGCGCGCCATTAGCTGGTTAGAGAGGGATTCCGTGTTGTTCCATTCTAATCAACCGACGCCCGGCATCGCGGGAAACGTTGGTGGCGTCGCCGGCGCGCCAATCAATTGCACACCCTGAAATATCCCTAGTGGCACCCTCCGCCACCCTTCGTTCTCTCATTCCGTCTACTCTTCCTTTATCTAACGAACGGAAAATCCAAGCCACCGAAAGCGTCGACGGACCCTTCGTTTCCCGCCCTCTTCCCTTCACGGTTCACCCATTTTTTTTGTACCCCCTATGATTTCGCTGTCTGTCAATCGAGAATTTGTTGATTTTTCTTTTGGTAATACTCCACGTGTTTGAGTATACCCTTCTTTGATCATGCATTTCGTAATGTTTGTTTTAAGAATTGTACTATTATTATTTTCGTTTTTCATTTTCTTTGTGTAGTTTTTGAACGAACGTCTAATTAAGTTTATCTGGTCTGGTTGGCCTAGTTTAACCTTCTAACTGCATTTGTTTGCTACGGTAGACGCCTGCTTTATCGCTTTAGTGATAATATCTGGAACATTTCTTGGCAATCAGCACCACGAAGCTTCTTTAAATGACATGCAAATATTAGAAAATCGGCAGAGACTATTTCCAATTTCCTTAGAAAAACACAGCAGTCCTTAGTTCGCAAATACAGGCCTTGAGTCTGTATTTTAGAATTACAATTTGAACCACATATTTTGGCAATCTCCCTTACTTAACACTCAAAAATTGAAAATAATTAAAAAACTAAAAAAATGTCAATTGTTTCTATCAGTAAATATAAAGTCACTACTCAGTCAACGAAACATTGTAGCGTTTTCACATGTACATATATCACTTTCTAAGAAAATGAAATTTTGAAATTAAAAACCAATTTTAATATTTTACATGCATACGTAATTTAACAATCTATATTAAAACCCATCTAAACCCATATTACTCTCACTCAGAGTTCTTTTGTGCTCAAATATAAGAAGAATAGAAAACAGAAAAACGGATTACTGACTATTAGTTCGTTATTTATCATGAACAAACACATTGTTTAGAAAAAATATACTTTAAAAAATGTTCCAAACAGCCTTGAAGTTACTATTGGTCCTTGATTGTATGAAAAAGGAATATTTGTACAAGATACCAAAAAGGTGCAGTAAGCGGATTAACACACTCGCTGCGTCTTGAGAATGAAATAGCTTCACTAA
>NW_015373925.1:439487-463962 GCF_001272555.1 Dufourea novaeangliae
GAGCGGTTTCATTTTCATCGCTTAATTTTATAGTGAAACAATTTCTTTAAAAAATGCAAGAAAATTGCTCTGACATTAAACAAAGTTGTATCGAAGTCTAGCCACGTGTACTGGCGAGATGAACGTAAGAATCGTCAAAGACTTGATGACGCCAAAAGTCGTCAGGCGCACCACAGTAACGTAAACAGTTTCGCCAATTGGCGTCTTTCTCGGTGATTGTGATGACATCAATTAAGCTAATTTCATTCCTATATCCTTGCCATACGTCTCTTTCGAACCCTGTTTACACTCGTTTATGGAGTTATTTACGGAAATAGAAGTTGAATAGAGAATTACCGCATTATTGAATAATTTCTCTGGACGAAGAAAAAATAAACTATCTGTTAAACATGAATCAAACCTTTATTTCATTGTGTTTCACTAAAATTAGCAGTGCTTGTCTGTTAAAATTCATCTGATACTAATGAATAAAATTTACAATATTATTATTAATTTGATTTGATATACTGTTTAATTTATTGTGAACTATTAGTGTGGAGAATCCAATATACGCGCAATGCATAATGGATGTCCATGAATAACGTTTCAACATGCACATATTGCATTAACATTAGTACCACCGCTCATTAACGTACATCAATCTCTGATGAATTGGCAAAATTATTAAGCCTTGAATGAAATGCAAATTAATACATTAACTAATTAATTAACCCATTTAAATGTTACGGATATAAACACGCGAAATCCCAGAAATTGTATCTTGTAACTTTGGGTAATTGCAATAAATACTTTCCCTCTCGAAATTTCAGATACTGATTTGATGAATGTCTTCTAACATAAACATACTTTTAACAGTTAGTAATTAACAAATGTTCTAGACAAGAAACCTTTAAGGGGCTGACCTACCCTGACCGCTTAAAAAACATAGGTACATTTGTGAATTTTTCTGGGAATACAAGAAAGTGAACTGGAAATCAGTTCCAAACTAGTAATATATGTATGTTGAAATATACAAAAATATTTTTTTCATACAAAATGGCGGTGCTAACCCGCTTTTATACAGTACCTTTTCGACCGATTGTTTCCGCGGTAGCGTGGATCACGTTCGATAAGTTTGAACTAAAATAAAAACGCAAGAATTTTTCTGTTTTTGGTAGAAATTTGCTGGGGAAGTACGTAGGATTTATTAAAAATATATTAGTTTTGTTTACAATATATTTGTAACAGTATTTGCATAAATTCAGTAAAACATGGCTTAAATATTATTGAGACTTATAACAATAAAAATAATTCCCTCTTCTGTAACTTGTAAATCTACCCTACGATGTTCAAAGTTTCATATGGAATAGTTTCATACATTTGTCGTTGAAATTTTCATTCTTGGGGACATACGATAGATGTCGGATTCCTGTGGAGGGGTTGCGAAGCAGGACACAGCACGAGTCACGAGTCGTGATTCACGACATATTTGTATGTGAAGAAAATGATAGATACGTGCTCTCTGCGGGTGAGTGTTCTCGACAATATTCAGCGAAATGTCACTCGCACTTCAATTGTAAGATGAAGTTGCCCAAAGGAAAGAAAACTGAATACACACCGCGCAACTGGTTAATAAACTTTATTATAAAGTGAGTGTGTTAACTATAAAATGTTCGAGAGAATCTTATCGATCTTATACGTCCGGTGGTTGACGTGAATCTCCCGTTCACGACGCAGGAAAATTCGCTCCACCCGATGAAAACTAAAAAGTGGGGCATTGGGCCCTACCAACGCAAATGCCAGGGCGCTTTCCCAACCCACGCAACGCTTACAAACCCAAAAGAGGGGATGCGCCAGACAACCTGGAGTCAGAGGAATAACAAGGGTAGCGCCCAGGATGGCTACACAGAAGACCCTTGTTCCCAAATATCGAACTCTGGGCCTTGCGCAATGCGTGGGCTGGGTTTACGCTACGTCAAGTGCCATCGACAGCGATACGGTCAGGTCAACTTTCCCAGGAAGTCTCCTGCCGTACTTGAGTCCTAAACAATAAATTTAAGAAAAAGGCACCAGTCGACTCTCAAAATGACATTTCTTAATTTACCGTAACATAAATTAAATTACGATGGCCTTAACATAAGCTCGTCTCAACACTCTCATTCACACATTTCACCCACCACTGCCATATGCCCGCATGCTGCACGTTGTTGCCCGCTAGTGAGTTTGGCGGGCCCTGAGTTGTCCATCACTGGCGTATAACGTGACAAATGCATGTGATCGCAGAATCATCGTAGTAACAAATAATAATAATCGACATCCAAGTACCATTTCTGTCTCTAATGTAGTCTGCCACGGATAAATGCCTTGAAATTCCATGAAAATCCAGAAAGATCTCTATCGAATCACTTCCCCGTCGTTCAAGAAAGAAGATCCCTGGTTAAGAAGAAGAAGAACCGAGAACTGAGCAAATATCGCGAAAGCTGCCCACCAACGTTTCAGGGAGCATTCTCGGTAGAACGGAGATTTAACCCCCGGCTGACCGAAGGAACCGAACTAAACGCGCCGCCGTTTTACGTATTCTATCCGCGTCACGTACACGGCTGATCGAAAGGGAAGAAGAGAGGTAGGAACCGGCCAAGAGAAGAGAGAGATAGCCGGGGAGGATTGAAGAAACGAAGGGTGAAGGCGAGATTTCAATGGCAAGCAAATAGCACGAAGCGAGGCTAATGGGCTTTCCCTTTGATTAAATGTAAATTGTGCGGGAAACGCGATTAGTACTGGCCGGCACTTCGCTTACAATCTTCGATCGTTTCACCAGTGACGTGCGTACTTCTTTACGGGCACGGTTGTGAGGCGTTGACACGTGGGATTTCCATAGAGCGGCCGAGCAAAGTAGAAAATCAGATCGATAGCCGTGAGGCGGAATGACGGATGTTCGTGTTTAGCTTCTTACCTAATTCGGTCGAAGGTATTGTAGAGTGTATTGATTATTATTAGTGTATTTAATACTAGAACTATCGACGATGATCGTATATTTTTTGGTATCCGGACGATAAACATGACCTTTTGAAAATATTCAAGTTGATAAATTAAATAATTTCTTCATTTTTGTACTACAATGAAAGTTGTGAGAGATCGGAGAAAATGCTTTGTTGTGAAGTTCAAATCATGATCATTAGAGTGTACTAACCTGTCGTATTGACTGCTTTAGTACTAGGGGAATATTTCCTAAACTGGTCCATACAGTATATCCTCGATGAGTGTTCGGGAGGTTCCCTGACACTGAACATTGAATATTTCATAAACTAATAGCCATATGCGGCTGAAACAAATGTCATTGGATTGAGAACTCCAAGCCCTATTACTGTTCTGAAGTTAATTAAAAAGTCAACAGTACACCTGGGTACCTTCCCTTGTCAGTGCTGAGGAACCTTCGAACACTCATTGAGGATATGCTGTAGTCTTTATTAACATATAAATTGATTTAGGCGACATTTATTATCATGGGGCTGTAGCTCACACGGTGCTTAGTAACTGCATGGAAAGAGAACTCTGTAGAATGAGTAAGAACTACAGCGTGATGAATGTTTTGTTTTAATGCCAGCTGATATAATTTTGCCTCCAATTTATATAAGTTGTAACTTTTGACTGGTAGATAAATTTTGAATTCGTATGGGTGTAATTCTTTTCAGAAGGGTCATATCTTGAATGTATCGTAACATTGGTATGATGTTTGCACTAGTTTTTGTTTACTACACCTGAACGTGAAATTTGGCTTGGTTTTTTAAATTGAACCACCTAAAGGTTTTTAAGTTGGATTGGTCTAGATTATAGTACCCGGATTCTTCAAGTGAATCAGAGGATGAAGATTGCCTTAGGGTTGTTTGTTTGTCTGCATTTGCGGAATCAGTTATGGGAGAGAAGGGGATTCAGTGTCTGTAATACCAATTATTACGAATGATTATTTTGACAAACGCATATTTATTTCTTTTCAGTATACTGTAACATGCTTTTTAGAGTTATTTTTTTATTTTCTTACAGAATGTAAGTATATTTTTAAGTAAATGTTCTTACCTGAAATAACGAAAAATAGAGATGGTCCAAATTAGGAAACCAATTGCCTACTTGGACCATTGACGCTATTTTGAAATAATTTTTGTAAACAGCCACATAATGTTTGAATCTGTTTTATTACATTTATGGGTCAATCACAATGCTGAAATTGTTAACACAAAACTATGAACACGTTTCCGATTTATGGAGATACTTTCTTAAGTGGTCCAATATATGGAACTTTCCCCTACTAGTGTTAGCAATCAATCCACATGTTATGCATCGTTAAAAATTATTCCAAAAGAAATTAGAAAATAATATAGAAACTGCAAATTGCGTTAGGCTACCCATTGTTCCTTGAAAATTTATAATGATCTAAAAATTTGTTCTAAGAACCACTCAGTCCGTTTATTTTTATTAATTTACAATAGTTATGTGCGTAACATTTCTTACTGAATGTCAACAAAATGTACATGTCGTCAAAAATTCATATTCGATACTGTACACTATTCCAGTTTAATCTGGATAAAACTGGTATCGAAACAAGAACATTGATTTGTTCTCTGTTTGCAGACAATATATCAGCTGAAAGTATGCGCCGAGAGTGGTTTGAAGGATTCAGAATAGGGGATGTGGATCTTAAAGACAAACAACGTTCTCGACGACCACAGCAATTAGAAACAGATGATCTCTAAGCATTATTAAATGAAAATTCGAACCAATCGACAGTCAGCTATAGTAACAAATCGAGGCATCTAAATGATGAATTAAACAAAAAAGAACCGTTTACTAGGAAATGAAGTTGAAAAGTCATTTTATTGCACGACAATGCTTGTCCACATGTCACTACACTACTCAACGGACTTCCTTAACTTCTTATCTATCGATGAAGAACTTGGAAATGGAAGTTCTTCTATATGCGCCTTACCCTCCAGATTTGGCTCCAAAACATTATTGTTTGTTCCGATCATCACAGCACATCTCACCTGGAAAACATTTCAGTGAAATTGAAGGTATACGCAAATGCATCGATGACTTCACTACCTCAAAAGGAATGTTATTTTTTTCGCGATGGAATCAATCAATTATCTAAAAGATGACGAAAAGTAGCCGAAAGCGAGGAAAAATGTTTTGATGACGATTAAATGGAAATACAAAGAATATGATACGCATCTTCCGCAATAAAGAAAAAACCTATGAGAACTTTTGCATAGACCTAATAGGTATTATTATTAAAGTGATAAAGGCTCTAGTACAGGATATAAAGTTCGGTTCGATTTTCGTCTCCCATATCAGTATTTAAAACAGTGAGTTTGCATAAACTTCCGCAGTCTAATCAGAAATTTTGTTTAGCTCATGGCCCTTAATGCGAAGGAACATAGTTCTTTTAAAAAATTTGGCACAGTTTTTAGTACAGTGAATCTAATATGGGTGGGCAAATACTTATGAGCTGTAGTGTATTTATATCATAACCGTGGGTCGTATGATATAATCTATATGCTTTTATATATTGTATGTTATGTATGACCTTTTTTCGATCCTGTATATTATTTACATGCGCCACGTTGCAAGTCCATCTAGATCTACTGTAAATAATAATTTGGTCTATGTACTTGTGACAAAAGACGAAATCAGAAATTTAAGGCGTACGAGCCTCGCAGTTTAAGTCAAAGAGCCCTGGTTAATATCCGGAAACGCTTACCTGGCGCTTCACGAGATTCGATCAAAACTTCCAAGTACTCAACGAGTGCTCCTGAAGACTAAAACTAAGGCAAAATTTACATTTAAATCGTATTCTGTAACGCGTATAAGAAGAATCTTCGATTAGATTGAAATTGTTATTTCTTCCTTCTCCAAACAGGATACAATTCTTTTCTGGCAAAAGGTGTTAAGGAATTCAATTCTGTAGAATCTTGTGCCGTTTTCCACGACGCTATCAGAGACTCTGTTAGTTTCGTGCGATGACTATCTGCTTACCAGACATACACATTGTTTGCGTGTGTGATGGGCGTCGCGACATTGTGCGAATGATCGCGCTCTACGGTCCGGAAATTAAATATTCTAGAGAAGACGAGAAAGAGAGAGAACATTCCGATATTTAAGAAATGTTATCACAGAAACTGTTCGGTGGCCAAAAGAGAATGTATACCAGAGAAAATTTACGAAATATCCTTCTAAATAGCAGTTAGTATTCGAATATTGGATTGGCGGAAAATAAATGGATGGCTGCACATGTTAAAGATAATCTTTCAGCTTCAATACTAAAAGGAATACATATGTGAAATTTATGAAATTATTCTTACAGTATAATTATGATAATAATTTGTACAATATAAACGATGCCTATGAATATTGTTTTGGTTCTCAATAAATTATGTTCAGCCATTTATTTCCCGTCAACTAATATTGGTAAATAGTGACAAATCTTTTGTTGTACTGATATTTTCAGTGCATTATATTAAATAGTTTTTATATGTTTTCTGTAAAATTTATATTCTACAAGATTTGATGTTTCAACATTCGAATGGGTGTAATAATTGACACTGATTTATATGTGTTAGGATTCTTAAACAAACATAATAGTTCAATTTAGAAATCTATTAATTTCAATATTTCGACAGCTATTACGTTAAGCTAATAATAATTTGACCACGAATTTTATATACTCATTTTTTAATAAGGGTATGGAACATATGTATTTTATTTTTAATTCAACAAAATCTTTAAACGCTGCAACTCCCACACAAGGGATATGCATACAATTTCACATTATGTGTATAACATTATATATAACAAATTTCTGTTCGATTCTATTTTTTGAGAATTGTTCCAATTTCTCATCGAAGATTTATATTTGCAGAAACATCTGCAATATAGCGTACGTTCACCTCAGTGCATTTTGAATCTTCGATGATTAAGAACTTAAAGAGAATAAATACAAAATGAACTCATAACATACTTTTCGGGGTAAAATTTCTTCAAAAATTCAATGGTAATAATTGCCAAAGTGAAAAATAATTTTTCAACCATGAAAATTCTTAATAAAAAAATGGTAAACTTTAAACCGAACAAAAGAAACAATGTTTCGCTGGTGCAAATTCGCACTAATGTGGAGTCTGAGGATTGAACAAAAATTTAAATGCAATCTACTGGATCTTACGAGATTAAATAAATGACAACGTGGTACGACGATCTCTTTGACGAAATATTTATCCAGTGTAGTTTCCGACAACCGTGAAATTTGTCAACGCCCCGACAGAAGAGCTGAGGTTTAATTCGAAGAGCTCATAAAGCGTGTTGCCACGAGAGAGCAATCGCACCAGGAATATTTGCGCGTTATTTAAAACAAAAAGGACAATACAGTCGCTCGTTGCTTCACTTTAATTACGCCTTCTTCATCAATCCACTCGCTGCGAAGTATTTGCATTAAAATATTTACAGGCAAACACGGCCATCCACGACATGGATTTTATTATACGCGACGCAAACAACGATCTACCTCGTCCAAGTGTTTATACGCGGGTGCTCGACGATTGTAGCTTTCATTTTAAATATCTCGTCGGTGACACGAGTGAACCCACCAGCAATTAAATTTTCCGCGATTGTAATCGATGAAAAAATATTTCCCCGTTTGATCGTTCGACAATCGGTACTCGACCCCGACGTTACTCCGTAAGAGTGTTGTCGGTGAACCTTATTTCGTGTTGAAATAAACTCAAACTTCGTTTAAAAAAAGATGCCAATTATTCAAAAACGATAAAACAAAGAAATAAAAATATTATACGCTAAAAGTATTTAAACCCCTGGACTATTTTTTCATGTAGCCGTTATTGATCTTCGAATATTTTACATATCGTTCCATCAACATTACTATTCCTGCGGTGAACAAGTTTCCAGCCAGTGATTTTAACCACCCTCCTAGTCTCCTGAGACCTTAGGTAATCCAAAAATTCCGTCATTTTTTAAACTTTGCATGTTTGTAGAGGAACTCGATAAAGGTATCAGGCAATTTTTGTTTGGTACTCTTTGATTCCTCAGGGTGAAAATAGACTTTAAAGGTTAATGTATTTTTCTAATTTTTTGTATATCTTGAAAATTATAGCAGATATAAAAAGATTGTTGCAAAGAAAATTTAATGGAATCCTATACTGTGTAATGAAATCCTTAACGTTTTGTTTATTTATTTGCTGAAACAGCAAATTTTTAACAATTACAATGGCACAGTTTTATGGAGCAAAAAATCCAGTAAATTTTCATTGTAACAATTGTCAATACAATACATCCAAGTGGCAACAAAATTTGGAATGCTACTCTACAAAAGTGTCAATCTACTAGTATTCAAGATGTACCTACAAGAACAAAGGAACACACGCATTAACCTTTAATGGCTGTTTCGGCCCAGAAGAACAAAAGAGTAGCAAATAAAATTACCTGATATTAACTTCTATTGAAGTCCCTTAAAAACTGCAATATTTTTAAGTTTTCATTCGAATATTCTAATGTATTTTCTTAGACGAAAAGGGACATTTTTACAAGAAAGTAGAAGTCGAGAAGGTAGTGTACGTAGGATACATGTAGTTACTAGGATTTGTTTATATGCGATGAGTGGCAGCGGTACACTTACAAAATAGGGACAACATTGGCTAACGTCTGTTTACTTTACCTTTCCAAAGTATATGAAATGTTACAAAATAGAACTGCAAGGTCCTATGGGTCATAGTTACATCGTAGCCGTCGCGACGGTCCGATCTCAATTGTCGCAGAATATACGTTCGAAAAAGTGACTCGTTTTATCGTGTCGTGTTTCATTGTAACATTTGAAGCGATTCCTGTATCCTGCATTGTTTAGTGAGTTCTGTAATCTAATGAGTTGTTCTATGAATATTGCTTTAATGCGTGTGAATAGTGACGAAATGGCGCTTAATTGTGATTCGGGGAAAGTAAGTAAATGTATTATCATACTATAAACGAGATATTGTTCATTCATTTTGAATTTGTTACGTTCTTAATCGCAAAGATGAGTGGCGTTTGGAGTTTGCATAACGTTGTTTCAATCATGACTAACTACAATAGATTGTGTTTCTGTAGAAATATAGACAGCTTATTGAGGTACTATATATTCAAATAATTTCGATCATAGAATCTAGAAATGCGTAAGTACTAATTAAATAATAAGAATACGAATCATTTAATTGAAAACTTTAATTCCATTAATGATTCGGGATAATTAGTAAATTAATAGTACATACCAAATACTTTAAATTGGCATGAGAAAATACACATTTGGATTTAATTAGGAGATGTACAGGACAAACATTTATCATTTTAGTTAATTTAGTTTAAAAAAATTTGATCTTTATACGTGTTCAACGCGTCTACCTACAAGAAAACTAATCATATCGACTTAGGCACTTCTTGAAACCATACAACTTTTATCTGGAACGTTTTTCGGTACCATCAACGGTTCCGAAGATATTTGGGCGGTCGGTTTAAATGAGTCCTGTAGATAATCGAGGAAGCGAAGGCAAGGTTAAAGCTTAAAATGTACCTAGGTAGTAAATACATGCGTAGGATTTAATTAAATTTTCTTGAATTGACCTTGTTTTGAAAATGCGTGACGAGAAGGTGGTACTTTCGAAGCAGTAATAGTTTTTATTGTTTCCGAGCATGAAAAAATGCAGTACAAACAACAAAAAATGATTTCCTGTACAAGTTCATGGCGCTCTAAACAATTGGAAATAAAACAAGAACATAATTATTCGAGAGTACACGTTTTCGTTACTCATTTTCAAAACAAGGTAATTTAAGAAAATTTAACAAAATCGTAATCATTTTTCTACAATCAACCACGCGTTAAAGTGTCGACTTTCCGAACATGCATACAGTAATGTCTCGATGATCTCGACATACTCGGGTCCACTTCGGAGCATTAGTGGCAAGGCGGGAAGGTTTTCAGCCCCTCACAAATTTGTTTTTTGCCCGAAGCTGGGAAGCTTTTAAGCCCGTCTGCTTAGCTTCTGTTTATTCTATTTTGATTGGATCCCCAGTGGTGGGAATAACGCTGTTGCTCGTGTCGCATTCATCGAGGAATCACTGTATATAGTTTATTAATTCAGAAGAGTTATTTTTACTGAAATCAAAAAGCATCATCTGCTGTAGAAATCTAACATTACTTATTGGCCAACGCAATATTTTTGAACGGAGGTGTACACACTCTAAGCGATTCGAAGTGCTTCATAGCCCATCACAATCTACGGGTCCAGATCTCACAATAAATTCGCTGAAAACCGTGAGAATCAATTCCTTCCATCCTGTACACGCCTGTTGCATATGTTTATCGATCGCGCCGTCGAACTTGACTCGCCAGAAAACGTCTAATCTGATCAGCGTCGCGGCGTCGCCGGGTGTTAGGAGGGGTTTGGGCGAAAGGACGAGGAGAAAAGGCGGGAGAAAGTGGCGGAAGATACAGAACGGGTATCTCGACGGCCGGCTAAACCCTGGGCGGAGGGAGAAAGATAAAATCGAGGAGAGCTAGAAAAATTGCGGAAATTGCTAGAGCCTCGCTAGACTTAAATTAATTCGCTCGGACGGACGAGTAGTCTACCTGGAGGTTTATATTGGCACAATCTCCACCCCGTCACCCGTTACCTCCGCTTTCTCCCTCAGCCTTTCGCTCCTCGGCCCTTCATCTCGCTCCCTCCTTCAGCAGAAGTGTTTCTGCGAGTGCTGACTGACAAGGTTTCGCCATTTCCGTGACGCGTCCGGTAACGAACTTCGACCTCCATAACTGGCAAAACACTTTGCGCCATTCCCGTAAAGGGACCCGACCGTTTCCCGTTTTTATTATTTTATATTTTTCATTCGCCTTCGACGGGAACTGGGAGGCGGGGATCTGCCCTTCTGCTCTTTGGAAGTGCGATACTTCGGTAACCCAGTAGCTTCCATGCCCCCCTTCTGAATTCTTAATGCGTTCGCGGCGTTTCTTATACTGGGCGCGTGATGGCAAACTGGGAGAGGTCCGAGCTGCTGATGGAATTAGAAGAAAAAGAGACGACTTTTCTTTTCCCTCGCTTCCTTTCTCCACTTCGTAGCGGAGTTTCGAGGATACGATCGCGTGTGTTTGATCGTCATTCAGTTGGAAGTGGAACGAAACTCGCGTTCGTTGGCTGACAAGTATGGGTGTCGTTTGAAAATATGAAAGTGATTTTTGGAAGTATTGCAGACATGCATTTGGTAAGAACATTAGTAGTTTCGTACTGAATTATGGTGCCGGGAAGGCATTAATTATTGTTTTCCTTAAAGTACATTTGAGCAGGAAATTATTTTTGCAGTTTATAATTATATTTGTGTTGAGTTGAATCTGAACTATTTCTGAAATCAACATTAAGAAGCGATTAATAATAAACATGTATAGACTGCATAGCAGTTGCTAAATTTAGACAGAAATTTGAAGAGGGAAAATAAACCTCCGACATCAATGCACTGATTTATTCTATTCCGGAATGAAAGTTTCACGTTCCACATTCTTTAACAGTTTGTCTCATGTTTAGGACCGAATCGACAAATACCTACGGTAAGGAATAATTTGTAAGTGACAACGAAGATAATTTTGAACGGTATTAAGTGACCTTGAACTATCTCGAAGGACCAAAGAGTTTAGGTCAATGAATACGTTTCGGAATAAGCTATACGCCAACCTACATAAATCAAAACATACAGTACCGTATAAAAAAACAAAACTCACCTTGAAATCATCGAATCCATGTATACCTAGAGAAGATTTCTGAGCACTCTAAGACGCCCCCCTCCTCCGAAATAGAGTAAGCTTTACTTGAAACATTTTTGTAAACAAGCGAAACTTCAATTGGGACAACTTGTATATTAATTCATACAACTAAAAATTTTATAATTATGACTTCCATTATATGTATTATTAAGACAATGTGAACTTGAATCATTTGACCCCGCCTGTCGTCCTACCAGTGGTAGACTACCACACACTGTATTCCGCCAATCAAATGACGAATCTCTCTTCCCGGTTATGAAACAAGATTTATCATCTGAATTATCAGACCGCGGCGGTATGGAGTATCATTCTGAACGTACCGAATCGATCACAAGGCGGGTGTGGGGGGCGACCCCGACATTCAGAAAAATATTGTGAACGGACGTTGCTCGGCCCAGTAATTAAAGTCACGTTCAGCCGCGCGGAACTCGCGGAAACGTGGCTCCAACGGGGGTAGTAATTCAATTAACACGGTCTGTCGACGGCAAAACATATTTCCTTGTTTCCGAAAGACGCCGAGGAGAGAGAGAGAAAGTGAGAGATAGGGGGAGAGAGAGAGAGAGAGAGGGGGGGGGGGAGTAACCATAGGAAATAGTGGGAGGAAAGAGGAACTAAGGGGGTGGGGCATAAATTTGAATTCCGTTGCGATTAAAATCGCGCGTTCGCGGAATCGAACCGGGTCACGAGTGTGTGTCGGCCGAAGTTTCGACCGAGTGCGATAATTTGGTAACAAATCATTTAATTGGGAACTCCATCCGCGCGAGGAAGCGGGGCTTATCTGAACGCGTTTCCCGGGCTGCTGTTCGCGCCTTCGGCCGGCATCTCAGCGCCTCAGCTCGTAAGGTGCCGAGGTTAATTGTTTGAAACTTAGCGCTTCGCCCCCGCGGGGCGCACTCACTATTTACTGTACATAATTAATTTATACTCGCGTGCAGTCTGCGTGTTGTAATTGCATGATATTACGCCAGCCGATGGTATATATATAGGGAAGAGAGGGAAGAGCGAGTGAGAGAAATGGAGGGCGGGGGCAAGACGTTGGAGCATGCAGCGCGCACCGCGTTAAGAATTGAATCATTGCTGTTAATGAACATTCCGTCGACAGACTGCAGACTCTTTTTCTTCTGGTAAATGGAGCTGCGGGTTATCGTACGGACAACCAGGTTTGAATGGAATCGTGAAACTCTTAGGGATGTTGTTCGAGGTAACGCAAAGGAGTCATTGTTACGCTGTAAACGAGAAATTGTTCTGTTACTGAATTTACGAAATTACGCTTCGTGAAGTCATGGAAGGTTTAGTTGTGATGTTGAATTAATTAAAGCTTTTGCTATTTTGCTTGTTTATCGTGATATGAAGGTTACATTGAGTTTTATGTTGTAATGTGTAAAATTTGATCCTGCAGTTCGAGGAATGTTGAATTCTGAGTAAACGACTTTTAAGGTATATGGGTAGAAAAACTAATAATTAGCTAATAATTTACGGTGAGCACTAAATAAATTTACTTTGTTAATTTTTCTAAATATTCTTTTACTTTTTGTTCCTAACTCTATTGATTGCTGCTTTTGTTTAAAATTTTATAATATTTTATTAAGAATAATATAAAGTAGAGACTCATTGTGCAGGCGCGTTTTGTTATATAGATGAAGCATTTTACCAAAGTAGTATGTTATAAAATGATCCTACCTAAGCTTAAAAAGAAAAGTTACCTTTTGCTACTTTTTGTTACGTTTCGATCATAAATAAGCAGTAGTTGTGGAGAGAAATTGAACATTAATGTAATTTGACAGATAAAATAAAGAACTACTAATTATAAGAAAATAATGTTTTTATTATGTTTTCTTGAAAAGTGGGTCGTATTGTCTGGTTTTACCCTAATCTGACAGGTGGAATACGAACGGTGCACTATTGGACAAGAGAAATATAGTTTGTGAAGAGCACGTAACCTCTTACAAACTGGTGGCGACAAACAGCCGGCGAAACACTTTGAACTTTGTGGAATATGTCCAGGCACGCAGCAGTTTGCACCGGACAAATTCTACACGTTTATAGTGTCGGTCAAATGAAAGTTTGAAATTCATATTTATGTATGCAGTGCGCGGATGAAATTTGCCGTACAACTGAAAAAGGGACGATTCGTCGTGTAAACACAAATCGAAACTGTTCGACCAAATTTTATCGTACGAAGCTCCGTCTTTGTGGACATTGACTTTGAACATTCATGCGATGTGAGTGCCATCCGTGCTTACGAATAATATATGTAGACACAGTAAATAACGAAAGGACAAATTCGATGCAATTTGCACACAATGTAAATGTACTCGGTCAAAATTCAAATTCCTTTGTCTAGAAAATGAAACGGGTTATTAAGAAATTTCATTTTATATTTTCAATTCACTTTTTCACATAAAATCATCATCCTTCCGCTTATATCTCCAAAGACTTACACTCAAGAAGGAAGACTAAAATAAGCAGTAAATTGAATTGTGTAATATACACATTTCAATGTATGTGCGCTGAGTTAGTTATTTCAGTCGCTCCTCCTCGAATATCTTCGTAACTGTTGATGATACTCAAAAATATTTCAAATAAGAGTTGTATGGTATTGAAGGGGGAATAATTTGATTTGAGTAGTTTTTTGTAGACGGGCGTGTAGAGGACATACGAAGGTCAAAATGTTTTCTTAAATAGAATCATATATTTTGTAATGCATGAGTCAATGCAACACGTCAATCCAAGTTTAATTTCAAAATTGCGAAGTAGTAATAGTAATGCGATGTTTACCTTCTTAAAGTTGATGTTCAAAACTACGTCCTTAGATGTCGCGCATAGTATTGCACTGAACATTGAAATTAAAATATCTCCTAAACTAATAATAGTGTTTTGGCACAAATCAATTAATACTTTTTTTATATGGAATGACTAGCTTTATCGAATGATCCATTAAAAAGTATATAAGTGTGCAGTGAGGATAAGGGAAACCGAGGCAAAGGCTTTTCCTTGAAGAGGACTCGTTGGCAGAGAGTCATAGAGTTGTTGCAGATTTCTAGTGTGTCGTAAAGAGTTAGAAGTGAGAGTTATCGGAGTTGGTAGAGTAGTCCTTTAGTTACAGTCATAGTTACGTTAAATTTAATTCTAGTTGTTTTAATATAACACAGTCCTATTTCACGTAATCCTAGTCATTCTTTTAATAAATTTACTATTTAAATTAATTCCTACATGTAGTATAACTAGCTTTTTGCCCGCGACTTTGCTCGCGTAGATTACGATGTTTAGCAAAATTATTTTTTAAACCAAATTTTAAAATTCAATTGTAAGAAAAGAAAATAAAAAAAGAAAAAACATATGTTATATTATTATATTTATCCCTGTTTATTCGGGCATCTTTTCACCCTCTGTAAGTGGAATTCCAAAAAGTTCTGAAATTACGTTCCAGGTATTTGTACAAGTAGCATTTTTAAGCAAAATGCAGTAGATTGTCACGTCTGGGTTAGGAGATACATATTGAGAAATGCATAGAAACACATTCTAGCCTTTTTCACCCTCTGTAAATGGAATTTCAAAAAATCCTGAAATAACTTTCCAGGCATTTATATAAGTAGCATTTTACAGTAAACAGCAGTGGGATATCTCATGGAGACTGAGAGATATTGAAGATTCCCAGAAAATACATTTTACCCCCTTTACACCCCTTTGGGAGTTGAATTTCGAAACATCCTTTTTTAGTGGGTACTTCCGAACTAAGAGGAAACTCTCCCTAAAATTTCATGTATCCTTTCTTTATATACAAGTCCCTTTATACATACCAATGTAAGATCCACAATAAACTAAAAACCAACAGATATTCAAACGAAAGTACCTTTATAATAATTTTAATAATTATAAAACAAGGAATCTTGAAATCCGTTATTTTTACAGGTGTACCAGTTGTCAATAGAGAACCTTATTCTTGTATTTTCCATTGAATTATAAGTAGGAAACACGTGTCGCTATCAGATTGAGATTCTTACTGTATACTCCTTTTGCAACCAATAATGCAGATCTTTTTTTCTCATACAAAGACGTCTGGCACTTGCCACCCACCTTTCGAAATCTTTCATATTCCAAATTCTTGTAGTCTTTTTTTTTCTCCATCACCCCCACCTTCTGAAGTGCGACGTCGTTTTTCGGCCGAAGGAGGCAAACTTCCGCCATAAGTTTTCCTAACCGAGTGACGGTAGTTTCACCGGCAGATAAGACGCTCCTCATAACCGCACCGGGATTTCACGAGTTGAAACTTTTTCCCCGGGAGCAAATCCGTCGACGTATATACTCGGCTCGCGTTTCTACTCTCTCAAAGAAGTCGAAGTTTCGGCGACGTGGCAAGGGAGGGGCGGGGAGGAGCGGTCCGTTCGATCGAATGGATGATTCGGGCCGAGTTTGCTGCCGGGCCAGCTTTTGTGTGAGTGCGGAGGCAGCTGCTGCACACGTTTCTCGATTATCGAACCGGGAGCTGCCGCGAATCGAAAACAATCAAAACAGCCGCGCGCAGTTTCGACACTTGGCTGGTCATCAAACAAAGATATTTCTTTCGCGATCCGCGAACGTGGTCACTCGCGAAATTACATAATGTCAGAAAAGCAGGCTTGGAATCTTGGGGATATTCGAACGGAACTTGGTTCCTTCGTTTCGAGGAGAAACTAATTTGAAAATTTGTTTTACTACGGTTACTATCGTTTTGTGATGTTTATTTTGCAAGAAATTACCAACCCATAGAATGACTTACATTGTACAATTATTAAAACTAGCGAGCCATGAAGAATTAAAGATACATAACATTAAAACTTACTGTGGAGCATTGAAAATAATATTAATTATACTACTCACTATTAAATGAGCCGATAAAGAGCATTGTAAAACAACAACAAGAAATAAAATACACCTAGTAGAAATAAAGCTTCTTTCTTTTTTAAATTAAAATCTTCAACGTAAATATATTTCATGTCAGATCATTGAGGTTTGGTAGCTTTCTGCGCAACTTGGCCTAATTGTAAGTATAACGCGTGAGACCACCGCTGCTGCTGCCTTCGACGTTGTATTGTGATATAGTACATTATTAGTGTGAATATTAAATATTCAATAATCGATAATTGAAAATAAAATGATTAGCATCGACGAAAATGGTTTTAATTTCCGCACTGGCGTGCAAAAATTTTGCAAGAGTTGTTGAAAAATGGAAAGTTTGTGGTCAACCTTATTTCAGATTATTAAAACGGAACAAAATTTAGCTGGATAAAGACATTCAAATTCATTTGGAGTGAAATTTGAAAATTTTAAATTAAGCTTCCGAACTTCTAAAAGAGCATTCTGAACCACTGTGTATCGTGTCGATTCAATTGTTAACAACATATGGTCATGTTAATTTTTATGACATTGACAGTCACATGGTGTTATTTGTTCGTCAGTGTAAGTTGATAATAAATTGGCCATTATCATTACTTACTTTAGGTAAATGTAAAGAGTAACAGACCAATATATTTTACCTAACAGTATCCAGAAGTGCATGTGTCCGATAAGTTTTCGAATCCTATTTTCTCGAAAACAGAGTACACTTTTAATTTTTATCACGTGAAAATACAACATTTTCTTAGTACTATTTTGTTACTTAATCTTCTAGTACACTGGCACACAAACAATGTATATGAACAGAAGTAACAAAGAAACATTGTTAAATGTACGCAAGTTTTTAGTGAATTTAATAGAAAACAGTAAATTACTCGTTGATATACACCTTAGAAATTTAATACACTTCGTCATTCGGACATATCCAAGTACTCGACGGGAAGCTTTTCAGAAAATTCTCCTGTGCGCCGCGTGTATTTGAATTCACCGTGGGTCCCGCGCATCAATTTCACTTTCGTCGCGCAACGCTTTTGAACCCAATTCTTTCGCCTTTAATACCGACGTCAGGCATATTTACTGTGAGAATAAACTTCCCCAAGTGACTGTATAGTTATGGCAGGCAGTTAAAAAGTTTTTCCTCCTGGAATAAATCCAGGAAGTTCTTCGCACCGTAGTTCCCGAGAATATCTCCTTTTCTTTGGACCTTTTTTTCTCTTCACGGGAATTTAGTGACGTCTGGACGATTGTTTTTCTTTTTATTAAAAACGCTGGATTTTCTTGTACCCTTGTCACTTAATACCTAATAACTTTTATTTAATGTACCGAACAGACGGTATAATCCATAGAGAGAGACTGATTTTACACGAAAAAGTGAGTCGGAAATGTATCGAATCAGTGAATATAATTTATGCTTTTAATAATTCATATTTTTTATCACGCTGTTAAGATTTAACATTCTGAACAGTAGGTAACTGCTACTTGCTTGTTAAATTAGAATTTGTTCTATATTTTTTTACGAGATACCGTTTAGTTCGACGGCAAAACTACTTATAAATGGCTTGCAATACACTAAAAGGAATAATAGGTGAGACGAAATTTGGCTAAAATCATTATGTTTGACTTTAAGCTAAATACTCAAATTAAATCGTAACATATGTATACTTGCAGACATGTCACCTATATAATGTAATCTTATTGTAAATTAATGGGCTTTATCCCGTAGAAATAAATATTATTATTATGTGCAATTCACATTTGGTGAGACCAAGAGATGACTTTTTTTTACCGCGATTGCAAATAGTACTCACTTTAAGCTGTCATTTAATAAATTAAGTAAACCTAATTGCTCTTACAAAACTGAACTTCGAATTTGATTCTCTGAACTCTTTACTGTTGTTCATTTCATATGCAAGATGTTCCGCGAAAGTGTCGCCACAAAACTTCCAAAATTTCCTTGAACTTTACAGAAGATTGCGTTAGACAAAAGTTCGACTACATTTAACTGTGCACAGCTTTCGTAAATCAGAGTTTCTTTACGTACATCTTTCTCGGGGCTATGCATGTTACCTTATGCTTTAATATTTTTTATTAGAACGAACCATGAGAAATCCGACGACCATAAATATGTTACCAAAGAGACATAAGTAATGCATGAAAATTCAACAGAAGGTACGCAACTGCGCTGTACGTTCATACCTTTGGGCGTTCAACAACTTTTATTCACTTCTTGTACTACATTTGTGCTTTTCTTTGTATCATATTATCATTGGATTTGTCGTACTTTGTTATACGGAAAAATATTTGAAACAATGCTATCGTTTCATTCGATTCACGAATGTTATGCACACTTAACACGTTGACTGCAACAGTGAAAAAGGCCGTATGTATCCAGACATACTTTGTTTCGTTTTTTAAGTCATAAATCATAGAATATGTATGCATCTAGTTAATAGAGGCTGTTGGTTTTGTTTTATATTATGCAGCGACATTAATGTTACGCAAAATTTTCTAATTATATTTAAATCCAGCCCTCGTTGCAATGTATGTACTTGTCACCCATAAATATGGGGTGTTATAGTCAAATGAGTGATGTAGCAGTCAAAGTGTTAAATATAGTTCAACTTTTGGTAAAAACAATTTTCTGTAAGTTGAAGGAAAGTCCTGAATGTACATAGGTCTACCTATTATATAGTAATATATGGAATAATAAAGAAGTAATTAATGAAAAATGGTGTAGATGATGAGTATGTGTTCCATAACTCTGCCGTATTCTTTGAGAAACTCTGAGCTCTCTGTTAATTATAGAACCGATAATAATAGCCAGGGGTTAGATGAACCTTACATTCTAGAAAATTTTAAACTTCGCTTCCTTAACGAGCCTCGGCCATTAACTACTTAATTTCCATCTTATCTTCTTAGCGGGTACTTACGAATAAAGAATCATTCCCGTTCCTGGAAGCTTCCTTGGGAGTTAATTCGAGTACACGAATGTGTATAGAAAATCGATGCTCCGGGAGGGGAGCTTTACGGACCGAAAAGAATCCAGAAAATACTATGGCGTAATGAGAGAATTCGTATTAGCCTTTAACGAAGCTGAAACAGACGCAGACGGACTGAAAGTTGCGCGCAAACAGAATTGAAAGAGTTTGAATAACGGGCGTAACGTGAAACTTAATATTTTGAGTAACAAGCACAGATTCTCTTTCCTCCGGCAATTTTGAGAAAAAGACCTTCGGTATCCGTTACCTGTCAGGATATTCGTTACCGTTTCGTTGCAACGTTATAAAAACTTGACTTTTCTCGTAAATTAAACATTTTTACCTGAAACAGCAACTTGTGTCCATTGATGTGTTTTTAATGAACTGTGGATTATATGCATTTATATTTGACATGATTCCGTGACGTATAGAAAAGGTAAAACTTTCGGATCCAATCAATTCCCTGTATTAGTTTCAACCTAATGAAATCCTTAAGGCGTGGAAGAAAATTCAGTCTTCATATTTGCCTTTACGAATTATTTTAATAGATGTCATTTTTACACAGTATTCTGCAGTCTATTCACTAACCATACTGCCGGCCAAAAATATAAAAGCTGGTTTCACAATTCATGAAGGCCATTTAGCTTGTAGAATTACGACACGTATAAAATGTCCAGTTTTGATATATTAACTTCTTCAAATTTTCTGAAAATAATATCTTTCTTTTTTTGTATTTGTCTGACCTATGTAGTTTTATATGTATACAAGGTGTTTCCGAAATGGTGAAACAACCTGAAAGGATGTGATTCTATGTGGAAAAATCAGTCGAAAATGTATAATAACATTTTTTTGTACGATGCTTTGTTCCCAAGATAATCAATTTTTCTAATGATAATAAGGAGAAACACAATTGCACTCGTATTCAGCAGAGTTTTTAATTCGATATTGTCGAAAACGAAGCATCGGACGCAAACAAAAATGTTATTCTACATTTTCGACTTATTTTTGCATATAGAATGACATCCTTTCGCGTTGTGCCATCATTTCGGAAACACTCTGTAGTTATTTAGAACGAAACATAACAAAGACTCACATTCACTTCAATTTCGACTAATGTTTTTCTTATATATAAAAAAAATCAGATTTTTAGTAAATCATTTTTAATGAATAGAAATCAAACGAAAATCCATGCATTCCTCGTTCCTTCTTTTAACGATATTGAAAAGTTAAGATTTATTAAAAATTTCCTGATATTCACATATTATCGTGCTTTGCAATGGTGTATGTTATAAATTTACCAAACTGAGAGTCTAGTTCTTACATTATACATGTATGTAGATACATACATTGTAGAAGGGAGAATTACGAGAAAAGAGGAAGTAGGTCACCGTGTATGTATAATACAAGTTGGAATTAGTGGATTCAGGTTAAATGCATACGTACATATATACATATGTGTACAAAGCAATTATCGTGTTCACCTTATGTAACAATAAAAAGACATGTGAAAATTACATGGATTTACGGACCCTTATATATAAAGTACTGAAATATTTATATAGCTGCTAACACACATTTTTGCTTCCGTTGTTCCTTTAGTTTTTCATATCTTTAGCTGCACTAAAACATAGATATTAGTATAGGTATACTTACTAAATAACATAATATTACAAAAGCAACATTTACAAATAAACGATGGGACAGAATCAAGGAGAAAACACAGTATGCAGTAAAAATAATGGAGAGGGTGATATGCGTAACTTTTGGAACCAGTTCGACGACTCTTTAAACAATGACTTTATCGAAAATCGATTCAAATGAATATTGTACCTATGATTTGAAAGGAACCATGTAATAAAGTATTAGGTTTTGTTGTAATTTCAAAGTCAAATATTTTTCATTAAAAAAATTGTAAGAAGCATTAATACAAATTCAATGATTTGTATTAATATTATGATCTATAAACGACTTTGAAAGGAACTCGACTAATGAACTTACTGTTTTTATTTAATGTTATTCTACGAGTTCCCGAAGCAGATACGTATCTCAAACGTCAGTTGAATTCAGTAGGTACCTATATGCATTGGTAAAGCTCCATTAAATTGTTTGAAATAATAATGGTGTAATTAGACATAAGGTCATTCCTCTTTCAAAACTGTTTAGAGAATATACCTAAAATAACAGTTTTTATACGAAGCTTTGTTTTCAAGAAAATTGAATCTGGACATTCTCCGGAAACATGTTCCATTAAATATGCTAACATCTGTCCATTAGTTTCTGTTTTTACTTATTCAAAACACCGGTATGGCCAGTAGCGTATCCAGTAGTACAGTTTTAAACAGACCTGAACAAATTTTACTTCAAATGAAGATACCAATTAACCATTTGAAGTAATGAATCATTGAAAATACTCTGTTATTTTTATTATAAAAGTAACTTACGAAAAGTAGCTTTATTGTATGTCAACGTTAAAGAAATCATTTTTAAATAATTTTTTATTTTACTTACACATTCCAATAAAGTAACAGATAATTTTGGGGATTAAAATTTTATTTACTATTTAAGTTCTGTGTTTGTATGTTTGCCCTTCAATGATATGATCGTGTAAGGAAATCTGTATTCCTAACACGGTTAACGTAAATACTGGAAACAGAAACTATTCGGGAATTTATTTAAGGAAACATTTATCCAGATATAAAGGAAAATAAAAAATTGGTAATTATTTAGTTTAGCAATTCCTCACCGATTTTAATGATCTTGAAATGTGTTGTCAGGGTCGTCATTACGAACAACTTTTTCCTATACATGTTCCGTCGCTCGACCTTAGGTTCCAAGTTATGTTCCAAAATATTTTAAAAAATTTCCTAATTAGATTTTAGGATTTGTATGATGTAGCCAAGATGATAATGTTTAATCCAGCTGCCGTAAAAATGTTTGCACACAGTATGCGTGTGTGTCAGTATGTACGCGCGAGTGAGTGCCCACCCACTTCACAGGCACATTTGCGCACTCATTCACGCACGCACACACCATGTGCAAAAAATCCCACCATACACCACTCAATGTGAACCACGCACCCAACATCCCACCTAACACAATTTTAGTTATTAATTTCTATCAATCCAAGAAAAGTTTCATCGTCTGACCCCAGAATACGTCATGAGTCTCTAACCAACTTCGAAATACTTTTTTTCTCGAACTGTCCCTAACCACCTCTGAAATACTTTTCAGAAAAAAAAGGCATTCAGAGTTGGTCAGAGACAGTTTAAGAAAACCGGTCATTCAAAGTTGATTAGAGATAGTTCAAGAAAAAAGGTATCATTTCTCTTTGAATAACTTTTTAATGAACAACATTTGATGCCTGATACTTTCTAAAAGTCATCCAGGAGAGTGACCTTGACAACATATGTCAAGGTCAGGGTAATTGAAGGTGGGTCTCTCACACACCATATTTACTACACTCGATATGTATACCGTCCAATATATTTTTGTGAGTATCTCCAAAACTGAAGCCAAGCGGCGATAATATACATATATGTATAGCAAAAAGTTGTTCAGAATGACGGCCTTGACAACATATTTAAAGGTCATCAAAATCAGTGAGGAATACCTAAAGTAAATAATTACGAAAAAAAGGATTCCGTTTGATAGCCAAATAATGAAATAATTAAGAAAAAATGATTTGTTTATTCAAATAAACTAACATATAAATATTTTAAAATAACTTCTAACCACATAACATAATACGTTATTTAACCCCTTCGCGCCGGTGAACGAGATATCTCGCCAGCCACGTGATTTCGTTCATGATATGCTTTGGACGATCTCGTGGAAGCATATCATGAACGAATTCACATGGCGAGATATCTCGTCCACCGGTGCGAAGGGGTTAAATAATAATTTTTTAAATATTTCATTTAAACGATGCAGAACACTGGTTTCAAAGTTCATTTTCTTAAAAATGAGGCATCGTATAAAAACTTTCTATTATCTTACGTGGAATCGCCGACTAGGTATGGGATAGACCTATCATCTTATGGGACTTCGTGTCTCATGTTCTGAAATACCGATAGTGTAAAAAGTCAGGGATTTTCTGCTGCCCTCTATGTTATGAGAATGGTGAATTTGTGAACTATGTTAAATCCATTCGAGCTCAACTAGTCTAACTTCTATAGTGTTGTCGAGTGTAAAGTACGGAATGTTGTCAGATCATGAGTGTTCGGTACGTCGGAAAATCATCGAAGGGACCATGGTCGTGAACGGATTCTCTTCCGTCCGTTCGCTGTAAAGTAGACGTATTATGTAGAAAGGGGTCTTGGGTTCTTGTCCCGACGGACCTATTGGTTTTTTTTCGCATACAAACAAGTTATTGCGTTTAATATTGTTTTTATGAATATGTATATGTCTTATTATGTACATTTGAGTACATTATTTTATTATTCCATTGTTATTACAACAGTTTAACAGTGACAACGAACGCATGTATATTTTCAAATATCGGACTAACAGTATATTTTTATTCTATATTATTACATATAAGTGAGTAATAGGTATGAAAAACGTAATCGAAACACAGATTTTTATTACACCACAAACATCGCATAAAAGATATTTCGTTATATTGACATTTGTAATAATTATGGATGTTGCGGGGAAATCAATATTATTGACATTATGGAAAATATAACGAAATATCACTATAACACTTAAAAAAGTTTTAAAGTTCCATTTATATCATTGTCCTGTGAAAATGTTCACACTTCCAGCAGCATTCATATTCCAATCAAAGAATTTACAGAATAAG